>NC_043715.1:43477582-43579089 GCF_006229205.1 Suricata suricatta | reverse complement strand
GCGCCCACCTCGGCCCCAGCGCGCAGGCGCGCAGGCGGGGGCGGGGGCAGTGCCCTGGCTCTGCAGGCGGGGCTCGCGCGGGGAAATGGGCCCGGATTACCCCGGTGGGCGTGCAGGGTGTAGCAGCCCAATTCTGGCCGAGTCAGGACTCCTCAGGCCCGTCAGGGTGACTCTCTGAGGGATCGGTGCTACCGAGGGTGATCCGAGCCTGCTCCCTCGTTGGAACGGTAGTCCAAAATCACAGAAGCTACGTATTCTGGCTTTCCTCTTTCGGTTCTCGACTCCGCCCTCGGGTTGAGCGGCGGACGCCGCCCTCAAGCGGAGCGTTGAGGCTCCGGGGACTTGCAGTGTTGGTTCAGAGTATGCAGGCGCTGGGGCGGGTTGGTCTCTACCGAGGTCTGGGAGGCTCTTGGAGCCTCAATCGCTGGAGGCTGGAGGCTAGAGGCTAGAGGCTAGGGGGAGGGGTAAGAAAGGTTGGGGCCAGGGGGCGCCCGGGTGGCTCAGTGGGTTAAGCAGCCGACTTCAGCTCAGGTCATGATCTCACGGTTCGTGGGTTCGAGCCCGCGTTGGGCTCTGTGCTAACAGCTCAGAGCCTGGAGCCTGCTTGAGATTCTGTGTCTCCCTCTCTCTCTGACCCTCCCCTGCTCACACTGTCACTGTCTCTCTCTCTCAAAAAAAAAAAAAAGTTGTAGCCGGGAACCTGGCTTGGGCCTGGGCTATCCAGATTTTTAGGTTTGTAACGGAGACCCTGACTGATACCCAGTGCCGTGTGTTTTGCACGTGGAGCTTCCCGAGGGACTGGCGCGGTATCCCCACATGCCTGAGTGTGTAATCGCAGACTGGGTTGTGTTTTTTCCTACATGGAGCGATTTCCCCTCATTTGTCATTTTTTGGATGCAGTCCTGGGAAAGCGCCACAGAGAATACGTGCATGATTATGCCTGACTACGGATGTCTGAAGTCTCTCTGGTTTGTAGCATTAAAAAACAAACTCAGTTTGCCAGATCTGATCGGCTTTATTTAACTCCTTGTGAGTTGGCAGCATTTCTTCCAGTAGATAGACATTCCCAGGAGTTTTACAGAATGGAAGGATTTCCAGGCAGGATGATGGGGCAAGGAAATAATTAGCAAAAGAAAACAAAGCGTTGTTTCAGGCCAGGTCATCTTTTTGAGGGAAGGGAATAAACAGGAGTCTTATTTTGCAGATTACTAGTGCTGTTCAGGAAATTTCAGATTGTTTAAAGGTCACATTTATGGGAGTGGTTGAAACCGCAATTGTTGATTCATTAAAATTGTTAATCTTAGTTTGCTCTTTAGGGGCAAATGACTCCACCTGGAACCTATTTCTTTTATTATAACAATGAAGTGCCTCACGTTGTGTTGTGTTGTTGCAGGTGGCTGTGCTGTGAAGGTAACCAGAGTATGTCATTCTATATACACACCTCCTTGACAAAAAAATTATTTTGAGCTGAAGGCAATTTAGAACCATGAAAGTCAGGAAAAGCTCTCTCTGCCCTCCCTCATTTCTGCCTAAATGCAGGGTATAAATTCTCCTTTACTTGAGACAACTCTAGACTCTTAGCCCATAGATGGTACCAAAGAATCTGCAAATAAACCTTATTCCATTAGTTTCCTTTCACAGATTGCCACCCTTGGGAGCCTAAAACTGCTTTTCTTTATCCTGTCATTTCTCTACAGTCATATTATTTGTTAAAGATGCTATGTAAGTTAGGGGCGCCTGGGTGGTTCGGTCGGTTGAGCGTCTGGCTTCGGCTCAGGTCATGATCTCACGGTTCGTAGGTTCAAGCCCGGGTCAGGCTCCGGACTGACAGCTAGCTCAGAGCCTGGAGCCTACTCCGGATTCTGTGTTTCACTCTCTCTCTGACCCTCTCCTGCTCACACTGTCTCTCTTTCTCTCTCTCTCTCTCAAGAATAAATGAAACATTAAAATTTTTTTAAAAGATGCTGTATAAGTTAGAACGCTAAGCCTCCACTTTTGAGTTACTCTTGTTTTCTCCCATAAGACATGTGAACACATGTTAATAAATTGTTTGTCTCCTGTTAATCTTTTTCATTACAGAGCCGTAGCAGAAAACCTAACATAGGTTGAAGTAAAATATTTTCTCCCCTATTGGCCCATTCTGTATTATTTCGGGCACGGTTTTGATAGGCCTGTACTTCTGGTTCTTGCTTTGCATGAATACCATGTTTGTGGGTATAGGGGGGCAGAATTTGCCACCCAAAATGTGTCTGTTTAGCATAAGGGTTACTGCAGGCTGATTATTTTTTAAGAAACTGCAAACACAGGAGAAGCTCTGAAACTTAATAGAAGTTACCTTTTTGTAAGAAACCTTTACATTTATAAGGGAAATCTCTATTTGTAAGGGTGTCTCCCTCAGTGTCCCAAAAAGAGGGTACCTAAATCTCTAGAATGTTATCTGTGGAGAAGGCATGGACTTAAATCTTCTCCTTATTTATTATGCTTTTCCTGATAACCTCCCATAACTGACACTCAACCCTCAACATCTGTTGTCTTTAGCAGAGGATGGTAATTAAGGTGATGGCTTTGGCCATTTTGGGGAATCACGTAGTTTTCCTAGGTCTCTCCCTTGTATATAGGAAGTATACATTTTATTAAACTTTTGTTTGTTTATGTCCTGTCAATTTAAGTCATGTCAGTTTAATTCTTAGACCAGCCAGAAGAATCTTGAAGGGCAAAGGATAATTCTTCCTCCCCAGCATGGATCACTACGTTACTAGGTGCCAGGATTTTGATGGTCAGCATCTTGGCCACCAAGTGTGCTCTCAAGAATGTGGTGCTATGGCATTTAAGTGAGTAAAATAATTATAGGCACAAAAACATTGTAAAGGAGGAGGTAAAATTATCGTTATTTCTGAGTGATGAGATTGTAGGAGTATATCATTAGGAAGTTGAAATTAATAGGCCTTCATAAAACAAAAGAAGGGCACTTTATTTTCTCTTATAACTGCACTTGCAATATTCATCTGTATATGAGGCTTTTTCGGTTTTGTTGTTGTTTTTTAACTGTACCTAGATGAAATCTTGGGTGAATTCAATGTTTTCAATCACTCTCAGATAATAAACGTTTATTTGAACACTTTTAGTTAAGAGATCAGTATTGGGGCTCCAATTGGACTCTAAAGTTGTCCTGAAACTTATTTTCATTGTTTTCCTGAATCAGATTATTGTTTCCTGGAATCAAGTTAAGTTTTCATTTTCATTAAGGTTCTTTTTCCAACAGCTTCCTTAAGATGCTTTAGTTCTTTCATGTTTGAAAATGTCTTAAAAATTTTTTTTACATTTATTCATTTTTGAGAGACAGAGAGCGAGTGGGGGAGAGACACAGAGAGAAAGGGAGACACAGAATCTGAAGCAGGCTCCAGGCCCTGAGCTGTCAGCACAGAGCCCGACGCCTGATGTGGGGCTGGACCCCACGAACCATGAGATCGTGAAAAATTAACTTGACAGTCTTCTCTATTTTAGGTTTTTTAAAAAAATGTTTATTTTTGAGAAAGAGACAGACTGATGCAGGGGGGTGGAGAGGGGCAGAGGGAGAGAGAGTGAGAGTCCAAGCAGGCTCCACACTCAGCGCAGAGTCAGATGCAGGGCTCAATCTCATGACCATGAGATCATGACCTGAGCTGAAATCAAGAGTCAGACACTCCACCAACTGAGCCCCCAAGGCACCCCTATTTTAGACTTTTTTTATACCAGGGATTTGGATTTGCTGGAAGGACTATTCAGGAGCTGTACCTAATTTTTCCTTCTTCATAGCTTTCTGTTCATTGGTGCAGTATATTTTCTATCAGAGTAATTATAGTTGTTCAAAGTTTTCTTGTCCATTTTTGTCTTTTATGTCCAAATCGAATTCCTTTTGCAAAAAAAAGCTTAAATTATTTTGTTTTACATAGGATCCTTTCCTGAAATGTGTGCTAATCCTTGCCCTCAGTCAAGAGGTAAAGTTTCTCACCTGGCAAGTATTAGAGCCAGCCCTTTCCCTGGAAGACTGCCAGAGAGCCCTGTTCTCTGTTCTTTAGTCTGAGAAGAAAACATGTCCAGTCTCCTGAGTTACTGGGTGTTTGGGGCCAGGGTAAGGAAGGTCCTGAGAGGCCTGATTTTTCACTCAGACTGCCTGTGCCTCAATCCTGTCTTCTTTTGTGCACTTGTACACCCTTTCTAGGTCAGTTTATCCAGAGATCAAACCCTCTGTGCGGTGCATTTGATTACAGAAAAGAGGACAAGTAAAGGGGGAGAACAACCGGTTTGTGCACAAATTTTCAACCAAAGTGTGTCCGGGTCCACACCTCCCCAGGGTTATCATCTTTACCAGAATATAGGACTCAACAACCAGTAGGGTCTAATTGACATTTACAGAACATTTGTCCCGACAGCAGCTGAAAACATATTCTTTACGAAATTCATGGAGCATATAACAAGATATGCTAGGCTCTGTGCCTGGGATTCCCTCCTTCCCTCTCTTTCTTTCCCTCTCCCTCACTCATGCGTGCTCTCCCTCTCAAAATAAATAAATAAACATTTTTAAAAGTATTTAAAAGAATCGAAACCAATTCTTTTGGACATTCTCTCACCACAATGGAATCAAACTAGAAATCCATAACAGAAAATAGGAAAATCTCTAAACACTTATAAACTAAACAACACTCTTCTAAATAAACTGTGAGTCAAAGAGGAAACTTAAGGGAAATTAGAAAATTACATTAAGTTGAATGGAAATACAACATATCAAGACTTGTGGGACATAACTAGAGCAGTGCTATGGAGAACTTTTTAGCACTAAGTGAACACATTAGGAAAAAGAAGAATCCCAAATCAATTATCTAATAAGCTCCCACTTCAAGAACCAGGAGGGGAAAAAAAAGGAATATAAACACAAAGCAAGCAGGAGGAAGAAAATATTAAAGGGCAGACATTCAAAACTGAACCTTGTATGAAGATCAATTCAAAATAGATCACAGACAGCAGGCGTTGGTGGTATAGGGTGAGTATAGCTACCTTCCAAAATAGATCACAGACTTAAACATTAAAAGCATAAAACTAGTAGGAAGAAACATAGGAGAAAATCTTTAGGATTGAGGTTGAGGTAGAGTTCTTAGACCTGATTCCAAAAGCATAATCCATAAAAGGAAAAACTGAAAACTTGGATTTCATTAAAAGTAAAGTCTTTGGCCTGTGAAAGTCCACAGTAAGAGGATGACAAGACAAGGCACAGTCTAGGAGAAAATATTTGTAAACCACACATCCAGCAGAGGGCCAGTATGTAGAATGGAGGTGTAGATTAGCTTGATTGTGGTGACGTTTCACAATGTATGCATATATCAAGCCATCATTTAAATAGTCAGTTATACCTCAATAAAAATGGGGGTGGAGGACAGAATGTAAAGGTCTAACATAGCTCTCATTGGAATGTCAAAAGGAAAAAAATAAAGAATGGAGAAAAGGTGGTATCTAAAGAGATAATGGAGGCAAAGTTTGCAGAATTGAAGAAAACTAGGAGCCCACAAATCCAGGAAGCACAATACATCCCAGGTGGGATGAATGAAACAAAAGAGATGCATGCTTAAACATATTATTAAAAACAACAATGACAATAAGAACGACAACTCGAGATTACAAAAGACAAAATTAAAAACACGTAAACTAAAAGCATTCAAGACAGAGCACCTACAAAATTCTTGCAGTTAGAAAACAGCAGACCGCTCAACAGCAATAATGGAAGCCAGAGATAGCAGAATCCTATCTTTAAAGGTTTCAGGTTAAAAACACAGAACTGGGCATTTAAAAATGAGTCTTTCAAGGATGATGATAAGATTAAAATATTTACAAATTCCAATTAAGAGTTCACTACCAAGAGACATTGCTAAATGAATTTCAAAAGGATACATTTCAGGAAATATGAAAATGATTCCAGAAGGACAACCTCATGTGTGACCAAGAATGGTGAACACACACAATGGTAAACATGTATGTGAGTAAAAACTAACTTTACAAAAGCATTAGTTAACATAATACCATCTAATTGGCAGTGTTAAAAGGAAAAACCAAGTGGACTTCCACTCTAACCATGATGGAGTAACAAAAACCAGATTTACCTTTGCTGCCTTCAGCAAATGAAAAGTTGGAAAAAATAAGTAAAACGTTTGAAAACAGGCAATGCAGGGGAAAAATCCCTGAGGGAAGGAGAAGAAGGAAATCCTGTGACTGTCTTAGTGTTTTTCCTATAGAGATTTTTGCAAGTCACAGCACAAGAAAGGGTAAACTAAATAGTCTCCCATGAATTGAAGAGTTGACAATTCAGGAAGGCAAAAGTGGCTAGAATTCCAAGAAATTATACATTTGATAGAATTCATACTGAGAGATCCTGTGTACCATTTATCCAACTTTCCCCAATTCTAACATCTTGCAAACCCTATAGTATAATACCACGATACCCAGGTATTGGCGCTGATATGGTGAAAATCCTGAATATTTGCATCATACAAGGATCACTAATGTTATAACCACACCCACTCTTCTCCTGTTACCACTATATCTTCCATACCTGCAACCACTAATCTGTTCTCTATTTCTAAAATTTTGTCATTTTAGGAATGTTATATCGATGGGATCATACAGAATGTAACCTTTTAGGATTAGCTTTTGTTGTTGTTGTTCAGCATGATTCTCATCCCAGTTGGTGTGTATAGCAATAGTTCTCTCTTTTCTTTTCTTTTATTTTCTTTCTTTCTTTTTTTAAATATTTGAGTAGCATGCCATGATATGAATCAGCCTCAGTTAGTTTACTCTTGGAGGAACCTGGGTTGTTTTGGGGTTTGGCTGTTACAGATGTTTGCGTATGTATTTTTATGGAAACATGCTTTACATTTCTGTTGAGGAAACACCCAAAGAGCTCAATTGCTGGGTCATATGATAGTTACATGTTTAGTTGTGTGGGTTTTTTTAAATATATAAAGTTTATTTTAAGAGAGAGAGAAAGAGTGCACATGTGTGAGTGAAAGCAGGAGAAGGACTGTGGGGAATACACTTAGAAATTCCCTGGGCTTACACCGATGGGTTAACAAGGCATAAGGAAGTACAAAGCCATAGGAAGTTCATACCTGAGTTTGGGTAAACAAGATTAGGTGTATAAGGATAGAGAGGGGAGGCTAGGGCCCCCAGAATAAAGTAGGGAGGGGCAAAGGCCCCCAGTACTTAGGTATATGAATAAACAAGATTAGTCATTCAGGGCGAAAGCACCCCCCCCCCCAATTTAGTACTATAGCAGAAAGCTGCTTTCACAGGAAGGAAGGACCAAAATAGGTAAACAGATACATAGGGCTATAGACTGCAGTGCTGCAGGTGGTGCTGTACCTAATAGAGCTGATTTACAAAAGAAAAGCTGCCTTGTTAACCCTGAAGTTACTTGCCCTATCTGTCTGGCCCTCTAGGCTAGCTAAGATAGACACAGCGCCTCCTGTCTACCGTTAACCACCATCTGCCCATCTGCCTGGCGCCAGGATTTTGCTTTATATTGACCCAAACCCCAAAGGCCATATATCTTCAAAACCCCCTTTCCCTCATGCCCATGAGTTAATGTTCACCAATTCATTGTCGCTTTGTGCACGCCCAGCATGTTTGAAAGCCTTCTGATTTTAACAAATATGGGGCAAGAACCCTTATTAGGTGCTCTTGTCTTTTCCCAGATATTAGCCATCTCTCGAATTTTAATACTGCATCCCTCTTTCTTGTTAGATAAGAAAGAACGTTAGACCCAGAGTCTATGACAAGGGACAGAGAGGAAAAGAGAGAATCTGTAGCAGATTCCGTGCTGTCAGCACAGAGCCCAACATGGGGCTCAAGCCCACAGACCGTGATCATGACCTGAGCCGAAAACCAGGAGTTGGATGCTTAACCGACTGAGCCAGCCAGGTGCCCCACCATGTTTAGTTTTTATGAAATCACCAAACTTATGGTAATATGATGGCTGTACTATTTTACTTTACCAGTAGCAATCGATTAGTGATTCAGTTTCTCTGCATTCTTGCCAGCATTTGGTACTGTACTCTTTTTTATTTTAGCCATTCTAAAGTGAAATGATAGTAGTGATAGCTCAGTGAGGTTTTAATCTGCATATCTCATGACTAATGATGTTGAACATCCTTTCATGTGTGCTTATTTGGCATGTTATATCCTCAGTTAAATGTATCTTTGTCTCTTATGCATATTTTGGGGGTTTTTTTTAGAGTTCTGTTTTTGAGAGTTTTGTTTGCATAACTTAAAATTTTACTTTTACAAAATTCTTCCAAAATTACAAAAGCAACACTCATTCTACTGTTGAAAACATACAAAGATATAAAAAGAAATAAATATTATCCCATATATTCTTCCTTTCCCCCCCATCTTGAACTTCACCCTCTTTTTCTGCACCCTCTGCAATATTGGATGCTAATTACATTTTGTCAATTAGATGGGTAAAACATGCTTTCTTAGTTGTTGCTTCAATTTGTGTTTCTTTGAAAACTAATAAGGTTAAGTGTGTGTGTGCATGCATGTGCATGTGCTTGTATGTGTGTGTATTCACATAAGTAGCTTCCCTACCCTCCCCCAAATTTCACTTTCCACTGTTTCAGTTATCTGTGGTCAACTACATCTGCCTGGAAGAGAGGATCCTCCTGACATACCACGAGGAGGCCAATAGCAGCCTAATGCTTTGACCTGTGTCATTCACGTCACTTCGTCTCATACATGGGCCTTTATCATGTCACATCACAAGAAGAAGACTATCATAGTACAGTAATATATTGAGAGAAGCCATATTCACAACTTTATACAGCATATTATTATAATTGTACTATTCTATTATTAGTTATTATTGTTAATCTCTTACTATGGCTAATTTATAAATTAAACTTTATCATAGGAATGTATAGGAAGAAACATAGCACATATAGAGATGGATATATACTTTGAGGCATCCCCTGAGGGTCTCGGAACATATGTCCCATGGACAAGGAGGTGACTACTGGACTTGTAAATAAGCAATTCTGTTAATATAATGAAAGCACATCCAGGTAGTTAAGATCAGCATACAGACTTTACTGTGACTCCCAATTATGATATTTTTAAGTCTAGAAATTCAATGGAAAACTTCAGAGGAATGGAAAATGTGACATCTGGTAAAATCTGAAGAAAGTTGGGCTTCTAATCATAAGCTGTATTTTCATTGTCCTTTTATTGATACTGATAGAGATCTCTGTTTCTCTTTGGTCAACCTTTAAGTTGAATCTTCTCTCTCAGGGGTGGAAATCAAAAGATACAATGTTTTAGATACTCTTGTGCTAGTTATCAATTTATTTCCTAGCAAATCTATCCTTCCTTGACCTGCTTTGCAGTACTGGAGCTGAGTCATGTAAACATTTCCCTACTGACATCTGGACCAGTGTTAAGCATTTCACTAGATGGAAATGGAGGGACATTGCATGAAAGTGGGGCTTTTCTTCCTGGTTCTGAAACACTCTTCCATTCGTACTCAGATGGAGAGCTATGGCCGCGGGATACATAATCTCGTGCAACATTTCCCTCATAGAGTCCCTGTTAGGATTTCTTATAGGGCTGGTTTGGTGGTCATGAATTCTCTCAATTTTTGTTTATTTGAGAACACCTTAATCTCTCCTATTTTGAATGACAGGCTTGCTGTATAAAGGATTCTTGACTGCATATTTTTTCTGTTCATCACATTGAAGATTTCCTACCATTCCTTCCTGGCCTGCCAAGTTTCATTAGATAGGTCTGTAGCCACTCTGATAGGTTTCCCTTTGTATGTTAGGGCTCTTTTCTCCCTAGCTGCTTTCAGAATTCGCTCTTTATCTTTCTATTTTTGCCAGTTTCACTATGATATGTCATGCTGAAGGCCGATTCATGTTACATCTTAAGGGGGTTCTTTGTGCCTCTTGAATGTAAATGTCTATCTTTTTCCCCAGATTTTGGAAATAGTTATAATTTGGTCTATTACCTCTTCGGGACCTCTCTCTTTTTCTTCCTCTTCAGGAATTCCTATGATAGGATGTTGTTTTGTTTTATTATGTCACTCAGGTCTCGAATTCTCCCTTCCTGCTCCTATATCAATTTCTCTCTCTCTCTTTTTTTTTCAGCTTCCTCTTTTGCTATAACTGTGTCTTCTAATTCACCTATTCTTCTCTCTGCCTCTTCAGTCCTTGAGGTGGCTGCCTCCATTTTGTTATTCACCTCATTTACAGCCTTTTTTTTTTAACTCGTCACACCTATTTTGAAAGTCCCTAGTCATTGTATCAGTAGCTTCTCTAATGCTTTTTTCAAGCTCAGAAATTAATTTTATGACAATTGTTCTAAATTCTTGTTCTGTTATATTGTTTAGGTATGTTTTGAGCAGTTCTGTGGCTGTGACTCCTTCCTGGAGTTTCTTTAGAGGAGAGTGCTTTCATTTTGTCATGTTGGCTAGTTTTCTGACTCTTGTCAGTTTTAAAACCTCATTGTGCACTGTGCACATGTTAGTTTTGCTCTGCTTAAGGAGCCTATTGACTATCCAGGGCCCGTCGTCTCAGATGTTCTTTAAATGGTATCTCTCAGTTTCTCTCTTGTGCCTTTGATTGTTTTATTTTCTTACTCAGCAATATATGGGACTGTCCATCATGCGTACTTTGGCTTGTTTCTTGGGGTAGCCCTGAAAAAAAAAAAAAACAGACAGACAAACACACAGGGAACAGGAGCATGCAAATGCACAGACAAATCAAACAAACAAACAAATTAAAAGGAGGAAAGGAAGAAAAGAAAAGGAAGGGAGAGGAAAGGGAATAAAAGAAGTAGAGGAAAAAATAAAGGGGGACAGAGACAACAAAAGACAATGGACAATCTAAAAGTGTATAACCAGTTGAGGGGAGAGATAAGGATGAGATAAGGGAGAATATATCTGCATGGAAAGAGAAAAAAAAAGGAGAAGGGAAAAAGGAAAATAAAGAGTAAAAAATTTTAAAAAATAAAAAAGTAAACAAGTTAATAATAATAAAAAAATAAGTACCAAAAAAGCAGCAGCTCCCCCTCGTGGATAGGTGTGGTTTGGTGTAGGTAGGTCTTGCGAGCTGCTCTCAGAGGCTCTTCCTTGATGGTTGTGGAGAGTAGAATGGCGGCGCCCCAAGCACCGCTGGAACTAAGTGCTGCAGGCCACTCTGATGAGTGTGATCTCCTTGTGCTGCAGCTAAGCCAAGCTGTATTTTCCAGGCCCACCTTGCTTCAAAATCCTAGTCCATGCACTTTTTTGCTACCACAGATGAGATGTACTCGTTTTGGCGGCTGGCTCCTTAGCCAGGTTCACTTAGAGGGAGGGAGTAGTTTCTCTTGGCGCTGGCAGGGATTTGGGCTGCAGCTGCTTGAAGTGAGGTGCCCTGCAGGAGGTGAAGTGCGCACCCCCACAGACGACGACACCAACTCCCAACCAGGATCGCATAGGGGTGGGGGTTATTTTTTCCCTGTTGGCACCCAGGATTCGGGATTCACGCAGCCAATGCCGGAGGCTAGATGTGCTGTGGAAATGAGGTGTGCACTCCCACAGCCACAGCCACAGCTGAAGTGTGCACCCTGTGGCTGCTGCCCTGTGGCTGCTGACTCCCTGCTGGGTTCATGCAAGGGTGGGAGCTGTTTTTATCCTCATGCTACCCAGGTTCAGGATTCGAGCTGCCCAGCAGTTATACACGGAGTGAGAGTTTTTCTTTCCATGCAGGGTTAAATGTTCTTTATCTCTTCTCTAGAGACAGTACTATGAGCATGTTCAGTTTCTCTTTCTCTTCCCTTTGTCTCTCAGGGGCTCTGCACACTTGCCCTGTGTTGGGCTGGGGCTTCCACCTCCCCTGTCCTTCTCATCCTGGCCCGTTTTCCAATCTCCCCAGTTCGCCCTCACTCACTCAGGCGTCTTTGAGGTTGTCTTCTTTCTGCAGGCTGTATTTTCTCCTTCCACTCTTGCAGATGAGAGTAATGTCCTTCTCAGTTCGATAGATGGGGCGGTCGAAGTTTACAGAGCTCCCTTCCTCTCTGCCACCTCGGCTCCTCCTCCTCAGGGAGACTGTTTAGTTTGCTCTTTCCTGTGCTCTGGCTTGCAAAAGTCTCTACAGGAAGTACACTAGGACAGTCACAGGATTTCCTTCCTTTTCTCCTTCCCTCAGGGATGTTCCCCCTGCATTGCCTGTTTTCAAATGTTGTTTTACTTATTTTTTTCCAACTTTTCATTTGTTGAAGGCAGCAAAGGTAAATCTGGTCCTTGTCACTCCATCATGGTTGGAGTGGAAGTGCATTTCTGTGTTTTCCTTTTAATCGTGCCAATTAGATAGTATCGTGTTAATTAATATTCTCTAAAAGTTAGTTTTTACTCACATACATGTTAACCATTGTGTGTACTCACCATTCTTTGTCACATATTAAATTGTCCTTCTGGGATCACTTTCATTTTTCCTGAGTCATGTCCTTTTGAGGTTCGTTTATTGTCTCTTGGTGGTGAACTCTTGTTTTAATTTGTAAATATTTTATCATCTTTCTTGACTCATTTCCTAGATGCTCACCTCAACCCTTTAAAGATACTATTCTGGGGAGCCTGGGTATCTCAGTTGGTTAAGCATCCTGGTTAAGCATCCCACTTCAGCTGAGGTCAGATCTCACAGTTTGTGAGTTCCAGCTCCTCAGTCAGCTCTGTGCTCACAGTGCAGAGCCTGCTTTAGATCCTCCGTCTCCCTCTCTCTCTGCCCCTCACCTGCTTGCACACTCTTTCCCTCTCAAAAATAAATAAACATTAAAAAAATAATAAAGATATTATTCTTCTCCCTCCTGGCTTCCAGTTGTTGCTGTTAAGAAGTCTACTTCCATAAATCGTGGTTATTTTGGAGCTGAGCCAATTCTGTCATGCTAAAGCTCATGCTAAAAATTAGGAAATTACAGCTCAGAACTGCTCCTAGGTCACTGGCAGTTTGGGACTGGATCTGCACTGGGTGCTCTGAACTTCAAGCCTAACTGAGCCCAGTTTCTTAACCAAATGTTAGCAACTTTGGCCAGGAAAGGAAGGGAGCCCTCTTGTTTCCCTCATCTGTGAATTAGATCAAAACCAGATCCTTCCTAGGCAGTTTTGGGTGTTGCACCGGTGTGGCCCAGCCCTGGGGATGCCACTCTGTAGTAGGTTTATAACAATGGGAAGTGGAAGGAGGGCTAGAATTTTGAGAGTCCCCAGACCTAGTGGCAAACAGTGAAGGGAACAGGGGCAGAGCTTCAGAAGTCGGAAAGGGATGCGTGAATCCAGGGTGGGGCTTGAAGTTTGAAGCGTTTAGACGGGCAGTTGGTTGGGCTGGTGAGAAGCCTTGAACTGAAATGTGGGAAGCCTTTGCAGTTAGGGATTCTGGTTGGCTGTGAAGGAGTGGGGCCTGCGAGTGGGGGTGGGGCCAATGACCTCTGGCACTCCTCCCCCCCACAGGGTTGTGGTGGGGGGTTGGAGGGCCTTGGCGAGTGGCAGGATTTGGGGGAGACGGTGGCAGGCACTCTCAGTCACTCTGTGTAACAGCACATCCAATTGCTCTTATCTGGCAGAACTGTAGTGGCACCAGGGCCTGCTAAAACAGACGGAAACATGATTGCTGTTCAGCATCTCTTCTCTGCATTGCCTGCAAAACTAAAGACATGGGGAAAATGTATTTTGGACTTGATTTTATACATTTAAAGAAATAGGTTTGTTTGGTTTTGGTTTGTCATAGTCATAACTCTGGATACAAAGCCTTACAGTAAAGCTAGATCTGAGAGATTACATAAATAAATAGGGAAAAAAACTGAAGTAAAATCGAGAGTTGTGTTAGGCCCCCAAAGTGTAGCACTTTATATCAATAGTCATTTATACAGAGGATTGAACAAAGATTGGTATAAAAGGTCACCTTTTTGATAAATCCAGACTGTACTTTGTATTTGTTTTTAATTAGTGTGGAAGGAACATATTAAGAACCTGATGAATTTAAATACTAGAACATTTTCTTCAATGATACATCCCAGTGAAATATCACTGCAGACATAGTATTGAATCCTCTCTTGTTACTTTGCCTGCATAGTACTGTAATCAGCATTTATATCCATTACTTTATTTGGAGTTTAGGAAAAGATTCAGGGAAGGCAAATAACCTTTTTTAAAACATTGTTAGAGTTTTACAATTTAAATGTTATCTGTCAACTGATTCACTCAATCAGAAGAGTTGCTCTGATACCTATGGAATAGAATGTTGAAGAAAATAAATGGTCAGTTCTTGAGAATATGGGAAATTCACATCTTAATGATTACAAAATATTTATTTTTTAAAATTATTTTTAAAGTTTATATTTATTTTGAGAGAGACAGCATGAGTAGGGGAGGGGCAGAGATGGAGGGAGAGAGAGAGAATCCAAAGCAGGCTCTACACCGTTAGTACAGAGCCAGACATGGGGCTCAAACCCACAAAACTATGAGATCATGACCTGAGCTGAAACCAAGATTTGGACGCTTAACTAACTGAGCCACCCAAGAGCTCTGCAAAATATTTATTTCTTAATATTTTGAGTTGCCACAGCTGGTGCTTTAGAAATAGATATTGTTGGGGTGCCTGGGTGACTCAGTCAGTTAAGCATCTGACCCTTGATCTCAGCTCAGATCTAAATCTCAGGGTCTTGAGTACCTGTTCCTCCTTGGGCTCCACATTGGACTTGGCATTGAGCATAAAGCCTACCTTTAAAAAAGTAGATATTGTTAATTGAGCAACTTAACCTTTGACCAACAGCTTGGGGGATGGAGCAATAATAAATTTGGGTATCACTTTGATATTCAGCATACAAGACCATGTGGTTTTTCCATTTGATAACCATCATATGTTTTCTTCTCCTTGATTTATAAACATTCCTTCTGACAGTTGTAAATGTACCTTTTAAAAATTTAATAAGTCTTTTTGGCATAAAAATATGAGTATCCTCATGAATGTTCCAGTATAACCAAGCACCTACAATGTTTTTGTTTTGGTTTGGTGGGTTTTTTTAAATAATTTATTTATTTTTGAGACAGAGAGAAAGCATGAGTGGGAGAGGGGCAGAGAGAGAGAGAGAGAGATAGGCTCAGAATCTGAAACAGGCTCCAGGCTCTGAGCTGGCAGCACAGAACCGATGCGGGGCTCAAACCCACGAACTGCAAAATCATGACCTGAGCTGAAGTCGGATGCTTAAATGACTGAGCCACCGAAGTGCCCCTCAGATTTCCTAATATAGTTATGGGCAATACAATCTCTGATTTCAGCTTGCCTTATCTCTTTTTTTAAATTAATTTTTTATGTTTTTTTAACTTGTTTTGAGAGAGAGACAGAGTGAGAGCAGAGGAGGGGCAGAGAGAGAGAGGGAGTCACAGAATCCGAACCAGGCTCCAGGCTCTGAGCTGTCAGCACAGACCATGATGCAGGGCTCAAACTCATGAACTACGATATTGTGACCTGAGCTGGTTAGACGCTTAACTGACTGAGCCACCCAGACACCCTAAATTGCCTTATCTTCTTGCAACTCCTTTCTATGTTTTCATTCCTAGTACAAATTCTTGCAAACTTCCCAGCCTTCAAAGCCTTCAGATATTCTTGTGACGCATTGTATTATTCCCCCCTTTCTATTTGCTGAATCCCAGCTGTCCTTTGGGGTCCAGGTCATGAAGCATTTCTTCCATGAAACCTTCCTTGTCCACTTGGCAGACATTGTCCCTGCCCTCATACAGAATTCATTCACCATTAAATATGTACTTATGAACAATAAGTTAATATATATTTATATTTTATTATACATTGACAAATAGGTTATTTCCATATCTTGACAATTGCAAATAACATGGGAGTGCAGGTTGATGTTATATGGGTGGATTTTTTAATGGGATCTCTATTCTGTTGCTCAGTTTGTCTATTTTTATGCCAATCCCATACTGTTTTGATTACCATAGCTTTGTAGTATACTTTGAAATCAGGCTGCATGATGCTTCTAGTTTTCTTCTTAGTTTTCAAGATTGCTTGGCTATTTGAGATCTTTTGTGGTTCCCTGTGAATTTTAGGATTTTTTTCTATTTCTGTGAAAAATGCCATTAGAATTTTGATAGGGGTTGCATTGAAACTGGAGATAGCTTTGAGTAGTATATGTATTTTAACATTGTTAACTCTTCCAACTTATAAATATGGGATATCTATCCATTTATTTGTGTCTTCCATTTCTTTCATCAAAGCTTCATAGTTTTCAGTATATAGATGTTTCACCTCCTTGGTTAAATTTATTCCTAAGCATTTTATCCTCTTTCATGCAAATGGAGTTGTTTTCTTAATTTTTCTTTCCAGTGGTTTATGTATAGACATGTGAATGATTTTAGTTTGTTGATTTTGTATCTGTACCTTAAATGAATTAGTTTGTTAACTTTAAGAGTTATCTTTAGAGTTTTCTATAAGTAAGATTTTGCAAAGTACTTTGCAGATGTTAACTTTTATTGTAATTATAGGTATATATCATACCCCTTAGTAATAGATAAGGAAATTGAGGCTCAGAGAGGTTAAGTAAGTCACTAATAAGTAGCAAAACTGGATTTAAAGCCAGTTTTAACTTATGTCAAAGATTAGTAAAACATTTCTCAAGTGATTAATTTTGTATCTTTAATTATACAAGATGTTTCACAAAGTATCCCTTGCCTCCCCTCCTTCACCCAGTGCTCATCTAATGATCATTTCAACTTTGTATGTGTTGTGCCCATTTTCAGACAGAGAAATGGGCCCTTACGAAGATTTAATGTCTTGCCCTGTTTTAACATGGTAAACGAATTAATGCCATAGCCATGAGTCATTTTCACTAGACTGTTTCACTCTTAAGTCTATCCTCTTAATTGCTGTTCACTACTGTATGCCCCAGGGCTTGTGACATTTAGTGCAGCAAAAGCAGCCCGGCCACATGTGGACAGATGACCCCAGATCATGTTCCACCTTGGATGTGAATATGCTCACAGAGCCCTTCAGGCTCTTCCTTCCTGAGTGCTTCTCCTGAGACACTCAGCTGAATGGAGAATGCCTACAATTCAGCAGGCTACATGTGCACATTAGTGTTCCATCTTCCAAGATTTTGTCATATATGCTCTCTTGGAGGCCCCTTTCCAGTTATCTTTTCTTTTTTTTTAAATATAATTTGTTAAGTTTATTTTACTTATTTGGAGAGAGAGAAAGCACAGTAGGGGCAGAGAGAGAGAGAGAGAGAGAGAGAGAGAGAGAGAGAGAGAGAGGATCCCAAGCAGGCTCTGCACAGCCAGCATCAAATCCGATGTGAGGCGTTTGAACCCATGAACAATGAGATCATGACCTGAGCTGAAATCAAGAGTCAGTCACTTAGCTGACCAAGTCACCCAGATGCCCCCCACCCCGCCATTATCTTTTCTTTTTTCATTTATATTTGTTTTTATTTCTTTACTGTCATTTTATTATGATTTCATAAAGGAGTGGAGATAAATGGCACTGTATTTCTTTTGCACATTATCTTTTCGTGTTCCTTGCATATTCTTCTGTTGAGGTTTTCAGCTTATGAATTTGTAAATACTTTGTATATTTTCAGGATAGTAACTTTTGGACAAATGGTACAATCTTTTTTTTTCTTCTCTGCTAACTAACTCTTGATACACTTGTTAGAATATGCCAGTAGAGATTTCAGCTTTTATAACTTGTCAAAATGGTTATTCAGGGAAATGGATCCTGAAACTAACTGGCTGTAAATTGGCTCTTGTATGGATGTGGTTTCATCTTGGTTTTTACCATCTTATGGAACCCAATCAATCTAACCATGCTTGCGAAGATTTCACCAATGGAAGATATTGGGCCAAAAGTAGCCTATCTTTTGTATCTCTTCTACCAAGTACTCAAAGCATGTTGTCCTGTAGGCAACTGGTAGGATCTGGCATCAGCTGGGTTGAGGAATGTGAATGCTTAGCTGCCTGCCAAGGGTGTGTTGCCTCAGGCCGGCCACATACCCCAGAAGTTATTAGGAGGCCACTTCTGCATAGGCCTTAAAGGGTGTAGTATAAGGTGGCTCTGACAAAAGTAAAGCTTCTTCTGCATTTAGTAGTGGATGTATACCCGTGAGGAAGAGAATTAGAGGAAGGAATTAGCAGAAATCTACCATGTGTCTCATGTCCCCTGTGATACATGTTTCCCTTTCTCTATTCATGGGAGATCAAGACTTCTGGTTTTCGAGTGACTTGTGGTTTGACTATGTTCCAATTCCTTTCCCATTTAGGCTTTCTTTAGGCATTTTCTAGCCAGTGTGGGAGGAATGTTCTACATTAGCAGATAAAAAAACCAAGTTGGTTAAAGTCTAGGAAACTTTATCAGAAAGGGACTAATGATCCTAAAACATAAAGTTTTGATTGGACAACCCACTGGAATTAGGAGTTTGAAATGAGCCATGAAGAAACTCCAGAACACTGTTTCTGTGTCACTTCTCCTCCCCAGACACCCTGGTTTACTAGGGAAGTGGTTGTAGTGAGTGTTCAACTCTGATTTTATTTTTTTCCCCTTCAGAATAGCCCTAGAATTTGTCTTTTTCTCCGTCCAATTGTTACCTACATAACAATTCCAGGCCTTTCTGAGGCCTGGTTTTACGGTCATAGCTTCTTAGCCCCGCGCCCTGATTTAGCATCTTCCTTTCTAATCCAATATGCCACTGCCTGACTTATCCTAAATGTCAGTGGCATCACATTGCTTCCTGCTTAAACACTTGCTGTCATTTTCCCGTATCTGACTCTTGACCCATATTGACTGAGACTGACTTTTCCTGTTTCTGGCCCTCTAGTATTGAATATCCAGTAGTTTGATACTGCATTGTTCCAATTATGACGTGTGTCTTAGAAGGAAGTGGGTGATTCTTGAAGATAAGGATAGTTACTTGTGTCTCTGTTGAATTCACCACCACATATAGTGGATCTTGTAAAAACTCTCTGTCAAGAGGCACAGTTTCCAGATGGCAAAGTGCTGATGTGTAAAAATGTTTAAAAAACAAAAATTACCTTGGTGAGCTGAGAAAGCCAAAGCGTCATGACTAATATTTCGACTTTCTTTAGCTTCAAACCTGCTAACTCACATAACTGGGTTTTCTCAGCTATAAAAGGATGGAATTGGAGTAGATTATCTTTAAGTTCTTACTCAGCCCTAAAAGACTAATTTTCCTTGATTCCTTCTCTTGATCTTTCTCTTGAAATGAAAACTGATAAGCCATTTATAGATCTTGAGCTAGGTGATTTCATTTATTTGTCATTCTTTCCCTTTCAAATGTTGCAGTTTTTCTCTCTATGTATCCTGCTAATGGAGCTTTGGATTTGCGATGTGACTGATTTTAGGATAGCAGACAGACATCCATGCCATTTTGTTATTCCTGCTTTCATTTTTCATTTATGGACGTAAAGCTTTCAGTTTGATGTTAGTCCAGCATCACTCTTGCTCTTCTTCTGCAGCCATGATGAGGTAACTAGGACAACAGAACAAGTTTAGCATGGATTTTGGCAAGCAGTGGATAATGACCTGTGTTATGACAACATCCACATTTCTCTTGTGACCTGGAAAGGTTCCTCTTCCTCTGTCAACCCCAGATTTAATGCTATAATCATGGACTATAATTGGGAAGAAGCATCACTCCTCAAGGTAAGCCATCAACCTTCCATTGTGTTAGACATCCCCTGGAAGTCTCCTTTGTTTTCCATAATACACTGAATTTGCAGATTGATGTTTCACGAGTAACTGTGTGATTGCTGGGGGTTTTAAACTCTGATGTAATTGAGGTTGAGCTGCATGTGTCCTGCTAACCACATCCGTTGTTCCTCTAACACAGAATACTGAACAGAATGATTAACTCAGTTCTGAGCAAGCCTATATGGGTTATAAAGATTATAGGGGCCCCTGGGGGGCTCAGTCGGATAAGCATCCGGCTTCAGCTCAGGTCATGATTTTGCAGTTTGTGGGTTTGAGCCACATGTCAGGCTCTGTGCTGACAGCTCAGAGCCTGGAGCCTGCTCCAAATTGTGTCTCCCTCTCTCTCTGCTCCTCCCTTGCTCATGCTCTGTCTCTCAAGAACAAACATTTAAAAAATGAAAAAAAAGAAAACAGTCACATTTAAAATAGCATCGAAAGGAATGAAATATTTAGGAACAATGTTTTTAAGTTTATTTATTTATTTTGAGAGAGAGAGAGGGGCGGGGAGAGAGAGAATGTCAAGCAGGCTCCACACTCTCAGTAAGGAACCCAATGCGGGGCTCAAACTCATGAACTGTGAGATCATGACCTGAGCAAAAGTTTGATGCTTAACTGACTGAGCCACCCAGGCAGTACTATTTAGGAACAAATTTAACCAAGAAAGTGAAAGATCTGTTTACTGAAAACTATAAGGTATTGATGAATAAAAATGAAGACAAAAATGAGTGGAAAGATACACTGCCTTCTTATAAGCATTCTGCATTTAGAGAATTCAAAGCGTGAGCATGACTGGAATGTAGGATGTGTCTAAGAATGGTGAGGGGAATGCGAGAGGTCAGTAGGCACTAGCTTGTCAGGGGCCTTAAATGCCAAGCACAGGAACTCAAACTTTATGCTGTAGGTAATGAGGGGCCATTGGAGGATTTTAAGCATGGGACAGGGAATGTTCTTATTTATGCTTCAGAAAGATCATAGTAGTCTGGATAGTTAGGAGTAGGAAGGAGAAGCAGGACTATTAGCAGTCTAGATCATGATTAGCATGGGCATGGCTATCCCTGAGGATTTCTAGGCCCTAATCAGTCTATTTTAATGAGAATGATGGTATCACAGTCCTTGATCTGCAGGTCTCTGAATCTGCAACATTTCCATCAGTTCTGACTCTGGAACTTTAATGTGTGATTGATCATTCATCAATAAATCTCTTACAATCAGTCTCTTACATTTGGAGTCATCAGTTTTGGCAATGTAAGGATTGGTCTTGCCCTTGATTTCTTCAAGGAAGTGAGGTTCCCAGCACTTGGATTCCACCTTAGAGAAGATCCAGTAATTCATCAGAGTCTTCTGGCTGCTGACCATTTGCTGTCCCACCTGGGTTCTAGAAGGAAATACACTGCTGTCCACGGAGGCCTCATGTCCCTTGATCTCCATTTTCTCTTCCAGATGGGACTATAGGCATTCACTGATAGTCTAGACTTCTTCCCTGATCTGTCTCACCCTCACCTGGATGTTCCCTGCTCACTGGAAGGGTAGGAGGGGCTGGTAAGGTGTGACCATCCATGGCTGTCTGTTGTCTCCAATGTCTCCCCCTTCTGGCAACTGACCAACCAATTTATCAGCCTAGGCAAATTTATCAGACTCTTAAAAGTAAAAGGAGATACAGTCAACAATCATGTGAGACAACAGGCATGATCCAAACTGTCCCAGGCAAAATAGGACATTGGTCATCCTGGGCTTCCAGGACCATAGGGTCATCCTCCATCTTCTAACTTACCCCAACCACAATAACAACTTATAACAATTCTCCAAATAACCACACCTCATATTTGGAAATGTTTAGAGCCCTCACGTCTCACATGGGGATAACATTAGTGACTATTACATAGATACAGGGCTGTGTCAGGTTAAATAATTTAACATATATCAGACACTGGGAGTAGTAAGCAGAGATTTACATTCCAGGATATTCACTGCAATAGCAGAAGTCTGAAAGCATCCTAAAAATCTATCAGTGGGCCATTGGTTATATAAACTGAGATACTTTTGTGCATTGTTTTATGGTACACCTGTTAAAAAGATTGATTAGATCTAAGACACTTGTTGAGGACAGTCCTGATTTATGTCCTTGTCCCGACGTAAGTAATGTCACCTATTTTCATTCTTGAAAGTATCCTGATTTGAATTTTGTTATCTGACTCTTCCTCATGTCTATATGTGGAGCGTGGAGCTATGAATGTCTCTAAGAAAATTTAAGCATCAAATAACCTAATAATTAAAGTAAAAAACTAGAAATGTGCAAAAAAATAGGAAATACAATTGGATGCAAGAATAGCTTGTGTATGGACAGCATCTCTATGGAGGGAGATGCAAGAAAATGGTAAATGTATTTCTGGGAACCTGGTAGAACGGAGGGATTGTAGATCAGGAGGGGAGGAACACCTACCCTTAGTTGAACATCCTTTTCAATGGTTTGCTTTCTTTAAAAAAAACTGTGAACATGAATTCCCTTTTTACAAAATTTGAAATTATTACTTCAAATATTATGGGAGGGTCTTGGCAGGAATTTGAAATACTATCCTGTTCCATGAGCCAGAACAAAGCCTCAAAGGGAGAGTGTGGGAGGGTAGAGGAATGTCCACAGGAGTGGCCAAAAGTCAGACACAGGCTAGGGAACTAAGCCTGCAGATATGCTGGTTGAGGAACTGGAACTGACTTCAGGAAGAGAAATTAGGCCAGTGGAGAGAGGAGCACTGGTATCATTAGTTGGAAATGGGGTCTATGGAAAGGAAAGAGGAAATCCATATACATAGGGCTGGGTAATTCTATTCTGTATAGCATAGGATACAAGAGAAGGATTGAAGTGCTGGGAGCAACATGGAAGACGGAAATGGAATCTGCTGCAGTTGTGACTGAGGTATTGGGATACAGAGGACCTCCCTCTTCCCTATTCAGAGGGAAGACAGACTTCAGCATGAAAGGGGGAAGACATGCAACAGCAGTTGTAGGAGAGGGTGAGTAAGAAATTGAGCTTCTCATTTCACAGTCCATACCTGGTTTAGGGGAAGAATCAGAGATGGAAGGATTTGGGGGCCTAGCAGACAGAGCCAGTGTCTGAATAACGAGGTGGGAGCAGGGGTCCATAAGGTCAAAGGGCTACGGGCTGTAATGAGGTGCTTGGCAGGGGCTCTGATGATGAGAAGTTGGGGTCTGGTGAGTTGCTTTCTTCTGGGACAAATGACCCATAGAGGTAGATACTCCAGAAGATTCCAGGATGGCCACTTCTTCACACATCTCTTTTCAGTGGATTAATGCTGAGGGCTAGAGAGGAAGCTGATGGAGGAACAGTCCTTGCAATAGTCAGGGGAAAGAAAGGGATGGCTGTGAGGCACTGCAGTTTGAGATAGCCCCAGTCTTAGTCCCCAGCACGTTGTCAATGCAACGGCACACTGTTTCTTTCTCCAAGTCTCCCACCTGGGGGATGGGGTTGCCAGATTAAGAAGCTCCCCCTCACTTATGTGGCAATAGAGGAATTTTGCCTTTTTTGAGTATTGAATTGTGGTTCTATAATTTCTGGCATTTTGTTTCTGTCCTGAGGTAACACCTGGAACATTTACACTCCAGAATTTCCTCTGTGCTACCACTGAAGCTGAAGAGGTAGACCAGTAGACTCCTTATTCACCCTCTGCATGGGCCTGTCAGGCAGACAGGCATGAGATGAGGCTGGACCACTCCTCCTATGAAGTGGCAGGAAACCTCAAGGAGAACTGTATGTGTTTGTGATAGCCTTTCACTTGGTGCATGAATTCCTAAAAGAGATATGGGATTTATTAATGGAGCTGTTTACTGAGCTCTTGGAATAGAGGTTTCTCTTCAACAGCCTAGGCCTGGGCTAGACGGAAGAGAGGCCTACATTGACCACCAGGGGCTAAATGTGGATCATCCAGTTCTGGTGCTATGAAGACCTCTTCTCTGATTCTCCTTGTCTATAGGGTATTCCTAAGATTTCTCTATTCCTTCCCCAACTCTCTCTGAGGTCCCTCAACACAGTCTCCTTTGCACAAGGGTCTTGAGAATGACTGGATGTTTCAGGTAGCATCAAAGTATACCAGTCAAAAAGTCAATTTGCTCTCTGCAGCAACTGAGCCCCAGGACATCTTGGAGTTTTGAGCAGAAACTTCCTCTAATTTTGATGTCAAAACACTGAGGTAAAGATCCCAGAAAGGAACACAGCATCTGTAACATCCAATGGAATGTAATTACTGTATCCTGGCAACACTGCCTGAGAGTCTGTTCTGGGGCAGGGCACATGGGTCAACACTGCCCCCAAGGTACTCAGGTGGGCAGGGTACTGTGCAAGACCTGCCACCTGTGGGAAGAGGGGTGGAAAGGACAGAAGCTTGCCTAGGCAAGAGTGGATCTTCAGGGTAGAGAGAACAGGTTCAGAGAGTTATTTCATACCTTCCCACTCAGCCAAAGGCAAAGCTTGCTGGATTTGGCCTATTGCTAAAGAGGCATATTTGAAATGTGGGAGAAAGAACAGGTGATCCAAGTGCATGGGAGACAAGGGTGGACATGTCAAGAATACTTAAGGAAATATGCACCCCAAGGTAGGGTTCAGCTTCCTTATACCCTCTGATTCCTGGACCTCCTCCTGCTGGTGGAAGGGAGGTAGGCTTATTGGAAGGTACAGTGGCTCTTCTGCCACTTGGGTTCCAGCGCCCTAGAAGGATTGTGCAAGACAAGGATTCTTGAACCAGCAGAGCAGGAACCACTGGGGAGCTGGGTTCTGGATCTTTAGTGCTGGCCAGAGGTGGCAGTTTTGTGGAGTGTCACCATATGTCCTGGAGATAAGGGAGGAGTGAACTGCTCAGAACAGAAGCAAGAATGCCACCCAGGTCCTGTTTATGCATGGGGGCCATGGTGGCAGGATGTGACAGACATGCTTATATTGTGACCCAGCAATTCCACTGTTGGGTATTTATTCAAGGAAAAGGAAAATATATGATTATACAAAACCTGTGGGTGAATGACTTTAGCTGCTCTATTCGTTCACATCTCTTAGATTAAAGATGATTCAGGTTATAATTTTGTCTTGAGTATGTATGTGTATGTCTATTAGTGGTGCTCCTAGGATAACAATTTGTAGTTAATAGTTTACCATTTCAGGTAAAATGTAGAAAACTTAAAGCCATATAGATTCTTTTTTGAAAATATAATTTATTGTCAACTTGGTTTCCATACAATACCCAGTGCTCATCCCAACAAGTGCCCTCCTCAATGCCCATCAACCACTTTCCCCTCTCCCTACCTCCCCCATCAACCCTCAGTATGTTCTCCATATTTAAGAGTCTCTTATGGATTTCCTCCCTCTCTCTCTGTAACTTCTTTCCCCTTCCCCTCTCTCATGGTCTTCGGTTAAGTTTCTCCAGATCCACATATGAGTGCAAACATATGCTATCTGTCTTTCTCTGCCTGACTTATTTCACTTAGCGTAATACCCTCCAGTTCCATCCATGTTGCTACAAATGGCCAGATTGCATTCTTTCTCATTGCCATGTAGTACTCCATTGTATATATAAACCACATCTTGATCCAACATCAGTTGATGGACATTTAGGCTCCTTCCATGTTTTGGCTATTGTTGAAAGTGCTGCTATAAACATTGGGGTACATGTGCCCCATGCATCAACACTCCTGTATTCCTTGGGTAAATCCTAGAAACGCTATTGCTGGGTCATAGGGTAGTTCTATTGTTAATTTTTTGAGGAACCTCCACACTGTTTTCCAGAGTGGCTTCACCAGTTTGCATTCCCACCAACAGTGGAGGAGGGTTCCTATTTCTCCACATCCTCACTAGCATCTATAGTCTCCTGATTTGTTCATTTTAGCCACTCTGACCTGCATGGGGTGATATCTCGGTGTGGTTTTAACTTGTATTTCCCTGATGATGAGTGGCATTGAGCATTGTTTCATGTGTGTGTTGGCCATCTGGATATCTTCTTTGGAAAAGTGTCTGTTCATGTCTTCTGCCCATTTCTTCTCTGGGTTGTTTTTTGGTTGTGGAGTTTGGTGAGTTCCTTATAGATTTTGAATACTAGCCCTTTGATATGTCAGTTGCATCCTTTCCCATTCTGTCGACTGCCTATTAGTTTTGTTGATTGTTTCCTTTGCAGTCCAGAAGATTTCTGATGAGGTCCCAATAGTTCATTTTTGCTTTTGATTCCCTTGCCTTTGGGGATATGTCGAGTAAGAAATTGCTATGGCTGGAGTCTTCTTTTCTCCTTTAGGGTTTTGATGGTTTCCTGTCTCACATTCAGGTTCTTCAGCCATTTTGAGTTTATTTTTGTGTATGGTGTAAGAAAGTGGTCTAGTTTCATTCTCGTGCATGTCGCTGTTCAGTTCTCCCAGCACCACCTATTAAAGAAGCTGGCTTTTTTCCATTGGATAATCTTTCCTGTTTTGTCAAAGATTAGTTGACCATACATTTGTGAGTCCAGTTCTGGGTTCTCTCTTCTGTTCCATTGGTCTATGTGTCTGTTTTTGTGCCAATACAATACTGTATTGATGATTACAGCTTTGTAGTAGAGGCTAAAGTCTGGGATTGTGATGTCTCCCATTTTGGTTTTTCTCCTTCAATATTACTTTGGCCATTTGGGGTCTTTTGTAGTTTCATAAAAATTTTAGGATTGTTTGTTCTAGCTTTGAGAAGAATGCTGGTGCAATTTTGATTGGGATTGCATTGAATGTGTAGATTGCTTTGACATTTTAACAATATTTATTCTTCCAGGAGCATGGAATGCTTTTCCATTTGTTTGTGTCTTCTTCAATTTTCTTCATAAGTTTCTATAGTTTTCAGCATACAGATCTTTTATATCTTTCGTTAGGCTTATTCCTAGGTATTTTATAGCTTTTGGTGCAATTGTAAAATGGGATCAGTTTCATGATTTCTCTTTCTGTTACTTCGTTAGTGGTATATAAAAATGCACATTGATTTTGTACCCTGTGACTTAGCTGAATTTATGGATCATTTCTAGCAGTCTTTTGGTGGAGTCTGTTGGGTTTTCCATGTAGAGTATTATGTTGTCTGCAAAAAGTGAAAGTTTGACTTCATCTTTGCTAATTCTTATGCCGTTTGTTTCATTTTGTTGTCTGATTGCTGATGCTAGGACTTCTAGCACTATGTTAAACAACAGTGGTGAGAGTGGACATACCTGCCATGCTCCTGATCTCAGAGGGAAAGCTCTCAGTTTTTCCCCATTGAGGATGATATTCACTGTGGGCTTCTCATAAATGGCTTATATGATGTTTAAGTAAGTTTCTTCTATCCAGACTTTCTCCAGAGTCTTTATTAAGAAAGGATGCTGTATTTTGTCAAATGCTTTTTCTGCATCTATTGACAGGATCATATGGTTCTTACCTTTTCTTTTGTTTATGTGGTATACCATATTGATGATTTGCAAATATTGAACCAGCCCTGCAACCCAGCAATGAATCCCACTTTATCATGGCAAATAATTCTTTTTATGTGCTGTTCAATTCGATTTGCTAGTCTTATTGAGAATTTTTGCATCCATATGCATCAGGGATATTGGCCTGTAGTTCTCTTTTTTTAATGGATCTCTGCCTGGTTTGGGAATCAACATGATGCTGCCTTCTTAGAATGAGTCCAGAAGTTTTCCTTCCATTTTTATTTTTTAGAACAGCTTGAGAAGGATAGGTATTAATTCTTTTAAATATCTGGTAGAATTCCCCAAGGAAGCCATCTGGTCCAGGGCTCTTATTTTGTGGGAGACTTTTGATAATTGAATCCATTTTTTCACTAGTTACAGGTTCATCCAGATTTTCTATTTTTTCCCATTTGCGTTTTGGTAGTTTGTGGTTGTTTAAGAATTTTACCATTTCTTCCAGGTTGTCCAGTTTGTTGACAGATAATTTTTCATAGTATAACCTGATAATTGCTTGTATTTCTGAGGGATTGGTTGTAATAAATCCATTTTCATTCATGATTTTATCTATTTGGGTCCTATCTCTTTTCTTTTTGAGAAGCCTGGCTAGAGGTTTATTAATTGTTTATTTTTTCAAAAAACCAATTCTTGGTTTTATTGATCTGTTCAACTGGGGTTTTTTTTATTCTATATTGTTTATTTCTGCCCTCTTTATTTTGTCTCTTCTTCTGCTGGATTTGGGGGGTCTTTGCTGTCCTGTTTCTAGTTCCTTTAGGTGTGCTGTTAGATTTTGTATTTGGGATTTTTCTTGTTTCTTGAGATAGGCCTGTGTTACAATGTTTTTCCTCTTAGAACTACCTTTGCTGCATCCAAAAGTGTTTGGATTGTTGTATTTTCATTTTTAATTTCCTTCCATATATTTTTAAATTTCTTCTCTAATTGCCTGGTTGACCCCTTCACTCTTTAGTAGGATGTTCTTTAACCTCCATGCTTTTGGAATTTTTCAAGACTTTTTCCTGTGGTTGATTTCAAGGTTCATAGAATTGTGATCTGAAAGTGTGCACGGTATGATCTCAAATCTATCATATTTATTGAGGGCTGCTTTGTGGCCCAGTGTGTGATCTATCTTGGAGAGTGTACCATGCGTACTTGAGAAGAAAGTGAATTTCACTGTTTTGGGATATAGAGTTCTAAATATATCTGTCAAGTCCATCTGATTCAATGTGTCGTTCAAGGCCATTGTTTCTTTAGTGATTCTCTGTCTAGTCGATCTATCTATTGCTGTAAGTGGCGTATTAAAGTCCCCTGCAATTAGCCCATTCTTACCAATAAGATTGCTTATGTTTGTCATTGTTTTATATATTTGGGTGTCCCCGAATTCAGTATGTACTTATACAATTTATACACTTTATAATTGTTAGCTTTTTTATTTCAATAGACTCTGTAATTATTATGTAATGCCCTTCTTCATCTTTTATTACTGCCTTTACTTTATTTTTTCTTTTTTCTTTTTTTAAAATAATTTATTGTAAATTGGTTTCCATATAACACCCAGTGCTCTTCCCACAAGTGCCCTCCTCCATCACCACCACCTCTTTCCCCGCTCCCCCTCCCCATTCAACCCTTGGTTCCTTTTCAGTATTCAATAGTCTCTCAGGTTTTGCATCCCTCTCTCTCCCCAACTCTCTTTCCCTCTTCCCCTCCCCATGGTTTTCCATTAGATTTCTCCTGTTCTCCTGTTAGACCTATGAGTGCAAACATAGGGTATCTGTCCTTCTCTGTCTGACTTATTTCACTTAGCATAACACCCTCAAGATCCATCCACTTTGCTACAAATGGCCAGATTTCATTCTTTCTCATTGCCATGTAGTATTCCATTGTATATATATATATACCACATCTTCTTGATCCATTCATCAGTTGATGGACATTTAGGCTCTTTCTATGATTTGGCTATTGTTGATAGTGTCGCCATGAACACTGGGGTACATGTGCTCCTATGCATCAGCACTTCTGTATCCCTTGATACAGGGCAGTGCTATTGCTGGGTCATAGAGTTCTATTGTTAATTTTTTGAGGAACCTCCACACTGTTTTCCAGAGCGGCTGCACCAGCTTACATCCCCACCAACAGTGTAGGAGGGTGCCCGTCTTTCCACACCCTCGCCAGCATCTCTAGTCTCTTGATTTGTTCATTTTAGCCACTCTGACTGGCGTGAGGTGGTATCTCAGTATGGTTTTGATTTGTGTTTCCCTGATGAGTGATGTTGAGCATTGTTTCATGTGCCTGTAGGCCATCTGGATGTCCTCTTTGGAGAAGTGTTGTTTATGTTTTCTGCCCATTTCTTCACTGGGGTGTCCACTCCCACCACTGTTGTTTAACATAGTGTTGGAAGTCCTCAAAGTATAGGTCCTCTCAAAGTTCAGGAAGAAAGGAAAAGCTTTTTCCTGAGGAAACTGAGCAGAGATGCTTTTGAAAAGGGTCATCATAGGTGATATTGCTGATGTGGAGGCAAAGTCCAAGTTCAATGGCATTCCATTGACTAAGTCAGCCTGAATCCATCCAGTTTTTCCTAACTCTAGTCTTGGTGTAGCTGAGGCTTCGTAGGCATATTCAGGGCTCCTGGTGGCTTAGTTGGTTAAGTGTCTGAGTTTGATTTCAGGTCAGGTCATGATATTACAGTTCATGAAGATGGAGTCCTGCTGTTGTTGTACCCAGATTTTAATATTGCCCCCCAAAACCAGAGACCGCCAGGGAGACCGAATCACGCATGCAAAAGCAAAGGGCTTTATTACGAATTTAGGCCTGGACAGCCTAAACTCGGGCTCACAGACTTCAACAACACACTGGATCCATGTGGAGCGAGCCTACCGCCTTTACTTTAAAGTCTAGTTTGTCTGGGACACCTGGGTGGCTCAGTTGGTTGGGAGTCTGACTTCAGCTCAAGTCATGATCTTGCAGTTTGTGAGTTCGAGCCCCACATCCAACTCTGTGCTGACAGCTCAGAGCCTGGAGCCTGCTTCCAATTCTGTGTCTCCCTCTCTCTCTCTGCCCCTCTCCCGCTCCCTCTCTGCCTCTTCCTCTCTCTCAGAATTAAATAAACATTTAAAAAGTTAAAAAAATAATATATAAAGTCTAGTTTGTCTGATATAAGTATGGCTACTCTAGCTTTCTTTAGACTTCCAGTAGCATGATAGGTATTTCTCCATCCCCTCCTTAAAATTTTTTTTTAATGTTTACTACTTATTTTTGAGAGAGAGACAGAATGTGAGTGGGAGAGGGGCAAAGAAGGAGAGGGAGACACAGAATCTGAGGTAGGATCCAGGGTCTGAGCTGTCAGCACAGAGCCCGATGTGGGGCTCGACTCACAACCATGAGATCTTTTTTTTTTTTTTAAGGTTTCTCACGGTCTTTGATTAGGCCTTTATTCATAATTAGCTGTCCAAAATGATATGGCTTTTATGGAATAAAGAAATCTAAGTTGTTATGCGGCAGCTTTCTTTTCTTCCATGGTGGGTTTCTTCTCCGCAGGCTTTTCAGCTGCTGGTTTCTTGGTTGCTGCAGCTTTCTTTCCTGCCAATGGTTTTTTTCTGCCCCTTAACACCAACAGCCTTCTTTCCTTTCTTCCCTCCCACAGGCGTCTTTCCTGGAGCACCCTTCTCCCCTGATTTGGCTTCTAAGGCTGCTGCGGCCCTATCCATTCGGAGTTTGTGATTCTTGGCCTGGCGAAGAACGGGGTTCCGGCACATGGTCTTTGCATATGGGCTCAGCTTCAACATGATTCTCAGGTTTTTCAGTGGATTCTTCTTGAGGACTCTGCGATGACACTTCTTGCGTGGTTCTCGGAGGGTTCTTTGAATCTCTGGGCTTTTCAAGATTCTGCTAAGGTCTATATTAAGCATCTTATGCATGGGAAGGTTGTAGTTACTCTTGAGGGAGGCAGCCTTACCCCAAGTGCCATACAGATTGTCCAACTTGCGGAAAGCACTTTCAGTCCACATGCAGAAACGTCCCACATGCCCACCAGGAGCAAGTTTCAAAATGTTCAGTTTGCTTACATTAAGCAAAGTAATTCCGGGGATGTTTCTGAAGGCCTTGATGATACCATTGTCCTCATTATAGATAATGCAGGGTCCCCTGCGCTGGATATGATGATGGTTTCTCATTTTGCCCTTACCAGCTCTCATTTACTGAGAGGCAGAGACCTTTTTGATATCACTCCAGGCTTTAAGTTTCTTAAGAAGCAAAACAGCCTCCTTGGTCTTCTTGTAGCCTTCAACTTTATCTTCAACAACCAAAGGAAGTTCAGGAACTTGCTCAACTCGATGACCTTTAGACATGACCAGTGCTGGTAAGGCGGAGGCAGCCAGGGCGGGGCAGATGGCATATGGCTTCTGTGCTGTGTTCACTCTGCGGTGCCAAGGGTGCCAGGTTTTGGTTGGTGCAAACATGCAGCCCCCATGACACGTTTCCAAAAGCACCCTGGCCAGAACGGTGAGTCTTGCCACCTCGAACTCTGGGAATTGGAGCCACAGCTCTGCCAGTACCCCAAGACTCAGCACTGGTTTGATGACCTGCTAATTCACTGACAGCATATGGCTGTCTCTTGTTTTTGCGCAAGTTGCTGTGAACAAAGTTCACAATATCAGGTTGAATGGGAGCCTTGAATACAGCAGGCAAAGTAACATTTTTGCCAGATGACTCCCCCTTTTCAGAGTACTCAGAGATCAATGGATGAGCACGCGCCATCACGGGGAGAGGAGAGAGCCATGCTCCTCTCAACCCAGCGGCTCCTATAGGAAAAGCAACCATGAGATCTTGACCTGAGCTGAAGTTGGATGCTTAACCGACTGAGTCATCCAGGCACCCCTCCATGCCCTCACTTTCAATCTGAAGGTGTTCTCAGGTCTAAAATGAGTCTCTTGTAGACAGCACATAGATGGGTCTTGTTTTTTTATTCATTCTGATACCCTATGTCTTTTGATTAGAGCATTTAGTCCATTTACATTCAGTGTTATTATTGAAAAATACGGGTTTAGAGTCAGTGTGTTCTCTGTAGTCTTCATGCTTGTAGTGATGTCTTTGGTACTTTGTGTTCCTTACAACATTTCCCTCATAGAAACCCCTTTAGGATCTCTTGTAGGGCTGGTTTAGTTGTGATGAATTCCTTCAGTTATTGTTTGTTTGGGAAAATCTTTATCTTTCCTTCTATTCTGAATGACAGGCTTGCTGGATAAAGGATTCGTGGCTGCATATTTTTCTTGTCCATCAAATTGAAGATTTCCTGCCATTCCTTCCTGGTCTGCCAAGTTTCAGTAGATAGGTCTGCTACCCTCCTTATGTGTCTACCTTTGTATGTTAAGGCCCATTTATCCCTAGCTACTTTCGGAATTCTCTCTTTATCCTTGTATTTTGCCAGTTTCACCATGATATGTCATGCAAAAGACTGATTCAAGTTACATCTGAGGGGAATTCTCTGTGCCTCTTGGATTTCAATGTCTATTTTCTTCCCCAGGTTGGGGAAGTTGTCAGCTATGATTCCTTCAACCCCTTTCTATTTTCTTCTTCTGGAATTCCTATGATATGGATATTGTTCTGTTTGATTGCATCACTGAGTTCTTGAATTCTCCTTTCATGCTCTGGGATCGATTTCTCTTTTTCTCGCCTTTCTCTTTTTCCATGATTTTATCTTCTAATTCACCTATTCTCTTCTCTGCCTCTTCAATCTGTGCTGTGGCCACTTCCATTTTATTTTGTACCTCATTTATAGCATTTTTAAATTCATCATGACTATTTTTAAGATCTTTGATCTCTTCAGCAATGGAGTCTGTTGTATTCTATGCTTTTTTCAAGTCAGTGATTAATTTTATGACTATAATTCTAAATTCTTGTTCAGTTATGTTGCTTATATCTGTTTTGATCAATTCTTTAGCTATCACTTCTTCCTGGAATTTCTTTTGAGGAAAATTCCTCTGTTTCATCATTTTGGCTAGCTTTCTGTCCCTTGTAAGTTTTTAAAGCTTGTTATGTGCTCTGCATCTGCAAGTACTGCTATATTTAAAGGGGCTCATATACTGTCCAGGGACTGGCCATTCAGGAGGTGTTTTTTGGAGACTATACTTGCCCTCTGTTGTTGTGACTTTGGCTATCTTATTTCCCTACTTGGAGTGACGTATTGGACCCTGCACCAGGTGTGCTTTGGTTTGTTCCTTAAAGTAGCCCTAGAAAGGAAAACAGACAAACAGGGAATGAGAACATGCAAACACACAAACAAATCAAACAAGTGAACAGACAAAAAACAAACAAACAAAAGACCCGTCTAAAAGCATAAAACCAGAAACCCCAGCTACAAATAAAGAGCAGGGTGGAGGTGGTGCTGATGGAAGAGCATATACAAAGAGAGAAGTGACAGGGGTGGGGAGGAAGAGAAAATGAACATTGATCAGGCAGAGAGACTAAACGGCTTAATCCAGAGAGAGAAAAAGGAGAATACGGAAGAGGGTGAAGAGAAAGAAATGAAGATAATGTTACCCAGAGAAACTATATGGCCTGATTTTTCCAGAGAGAGAGAGAAAGACACGTAAAGAAGGAGGTGCAGAACATGCATCAAAAGGGTGGGTTAAGTATGTCTGTTTAAGCAAACCAGTAACCAGAGTAACCAGCCTAGAGGAGGGAAGATATAAGGAGAAAAGTGAGAATGTATCTGAATTGACCTAGAGTTAATCCAAGTAATGCAGCAGTGCTGGTCTGGAGGAGGGGCTATCTGTTTCCCCAGCATCTATCCAGGTCCAGCAGATAAGCAGCTACCCATTGAGGATGGGCATGGTTTGGTGTAGGCAGGTCCCGCCCCCATTGTGAGCCCTGAGGACCAGTCCTGGAGGCCTCACCTTGGCTGTGGAGAGAAAAATGATGACCTCAGTCCCTTCTCCAGGGACCAGGTGTCCCAAATCACTCCTTTGAATCCATCCTCACTGTGCTGCTAGCACAGATGAGGTGGGCCATCTCCTATGACCCAAGCTCCCACTCCGCGTGCATTAATGACGCCACCTGAAATGTAATCCTGCTAGCCATAGCACTTCAGGGCCTGGGACTGGTTCCTCCTAATGCTGACTGTGCCCCTGAGGTACCATTGAACCTGAAGGGACTCCCCTCATCCCCAGGCACGGGAAAAGGGCAAGCAGCCCCAGTCCAAAGAAAGCCCCACAGATAGAGATGGGATGATAGTATCCCTCCCGTCCTGCTTTGAGGTTTTTCTCTTGTCCAGATACAGTCCTACATATCACCAGCCCTGAAAGAAGGTCTTTAGTCCCTAAGTGCTTGGTGCTTGGCCTCCTCTGCTATGCAGGGTGAAGGAGAGCCAGCTTGCCTCACTGACGTGATGATTAACTTGCTTTCATTCTGTGAAGCAGACAATTTACACATGGGCAGTATGAACCAGGAAGGGTCAGCATTGGAAGAGCTCTTGCCAGAAATTAGGGAACCAAGTCCTTGTTGCAGATTCCTGAGCAAGAGCCCTTAGAACCCAAAAGCTACTGCTCATGCACTCCTGCCTCCCTAAACTGATGGGTAATATGGCAGGAATAGAATAATCCAGAACTCACTGGCTCCCAAAGAAAGAATGCAGGCTCCCTGCTGACAGGGCGCTCAGGTGCAATTGTTCAGGGGGCTCCCGTGGCAAAGCCCATAGGCCTTTCTTATTCCAGATGCAACCCAGTTGATAGGAGATTGCCCTGGGTGCTTCATTCTCAACATTTTCCAAATTTTGTGCGTGAAGAACAACTCTGGCAGTGTGTGTCTCCACTGCCGCCCCTTAGTCCTTTTGATGAAAGATGGTTTGCAGGGAGACTATTCCAAGAGTCTTAGAGTAATATCTTCTTTTTTCATTTTGCGGGTTTCATGGTGTCCTTGGGTTGGTAACAGAGATATTGCATTGGACCCTTCTCAATTTGGTTTCAGAATGATGTGGCCTAAGCTATATCAAGGTACCCAGGGAGACTGCTTGTGGGTAGGTAAGCGAGAGGTTAGTGGCGGATCCCACCTACTGTGTGGGACAAAAGGAAGGGAAGGTAGAGGTCTTCTTCCTCAATTTCCCCTGTTACCATTTGAATGGAAAGCTCTGACTCACATTGTAGTCATTCCTCTCCCATTGCTGCTGATTTTCTAATTTGGTCTCTTCACACACTGAGACCATGTGACTCTCCCATATACAACTGAGTTACAAGGATTGTGAGTTTCCAGTCAGTTCCTGAGCCAGTGGAGGGCTCTGAGTATCTGATGTCCCAAAGGACAATTGATTCTCTTGCCCCTGAGCTCTTGTTGCTTAGTAGGCTATTACAGCTATAGTAAGTAATTTCTCCTCTTCAGATACAAGCGTCTCTCTGGAATTGTTTCATAGCCCTTGTCTCAGAATCCTATCCTTTCCCATTAAGCTTGGAATCTGGTGCAATCCTGGTGAGTGTGCAATAAGTTTGGTCACAGGCACTCTGCAGTTGGGTTTCAGACTTTGTGGACATCACCAGGCCTACTAGAACATCCATAGGTGCCTGGTGGAGAATTCTTTTGTGTAGGCTAACTCAGAGGTTTTATTTATTCTTTTCTAAATATTTTCTTTTATTAATTTTTATTTTTTTAATTTACATCCAAGTTAGTTAGCATAGAGTGCAAGAGTAGATTCCTTAACTCCTCTTACCCATTTAGCCCACCCCCCTCCCACAATCTCTCCAGTAACCATTTGTTCTCCATATTTAAGAGTCTGTTAAGTTTTTTGTCCCCCTACCTGTTCTTATATATTTTTTGCTTCCTTTCATTTATGTTCATCTGTTTTGTATCTTAGAGTCCTCATATGAGTGAAGTCATATGATATTTGTCTTTCTCTAACTGGTTAATTTCACTTAGCATGATACCCTCTAGTTCCATCCATGTAGGTGCAAATGGTAAAATTTCATTCTTTTTAGTTGCTGAGTAACACTCGATTGTATCTATATACCACATCTTCTTTATCCATTCATTCATTATTGGACATTTAGGCTCTTTCCATACTTTGGCTATTGTTGATAGTGCTGCTATAAACATTGGGGTGCATGTGTACCTTTGAAACAGCACACTTATATCCCTTGGATAAATACCTGGTAGTGCAATTGCTGGGTCATTGGGTGATTCTATTTTTAATTTTTTGAGGAATCTCCATACTGTTTTCCAGAGTGGCTGCACCAGTTTGCATTCCCACCAGCAGTGCAAAAGAGATCCTCTTTCTCTGCATCCTCGCCAACATCTGTTGTTGCTCAAGTTGTTAATGTTAGTCATTCTGACAGGTGTGAGGTAGTATCTTAATGTGGTTTTGATTTGTATTTCCCAGATGAGTGATGTTGAGCATTGTTTCATGTGTCTGTTGGCCATCTGGATCTCTTCTTTGGAGAAGTGTCTGTTCATGTCTTTAGCCCGTTTCTTCATTGGATTATTGGTTTTTGGGTGTTGAGTTTGATAAGTTCTCTATAGATTTTGGATACCAACCCTTTATCTGATATGTCATTTGCAAATATCTTCTCCCATTCTGTCAGTTGTCTTTTATTTTGCTGATTGTTTCCTTCACTGTGCAGAAGCTTTTTATTTTTATGAGGTCCCAATAGTTCATTTTTGCTTTTGTTTCCCTTGCCTCCAGAGACGTGTTGAGTAAGTTGCTGCGGCCAAGGTCAAAGAGATCCTTGCCTGCTTTCTCCTCGAGGATTTTGATGGCTTCCTATCTTACATTTAGGACTTTCGTCCATTTTGAGTGTATTTTTGTGTATGGTGTAAGAAAGTGGTCCAGGTTCATTTTTCTGCATGTCGCTGTCCAGTTTTCCCAGCACCATTTGCTGAAGAGACTATCTTTATTCCATTGAATATTCTTTCCTACTTTGTCAAGGATGAGTTGGCCATACATTTGTGGGTCCATTTCTGGGTTCTCCATTCTGTTCCATTGATCTGAGTATCTATTCTTGTGCCAGTACCATACTCTCTTGATGATTACAGTTTTGTAATACAGCTTGAAGTCTGGGATTGTGAGGCCTCCTGCTTTGGTTTTCTTTTCCAAGGTTGCTTTGGCTATTCGGGGTCTTTTCTGATTTTATGCAAATTTAAGAATTGTTTGTTCTAGCTCTGTAAAGAATGCTTGTGTTATTTTGATAGGGATTGCATTGAATATGTAGAATGCTTTGGGTAGTATTGACATTTCAACAATATTTGTTCTTCCTATCCAGAAATGTGGAATATTTTCCCATTTTTTTGTGTGTCTTCTTCAATTTCCTTCATCAGTTTTCTATAGTTTTCAGTGTATAGATTTTTCACCTCATTGGTTATGTTTACTCCTAGGTATTTTATGGTTTTTCATGCAATTGTAAATGGGATAGTTTCCTTGATTTCTTTTTCTGTTGCTTCATTGTTCGTGTATAGGAATGCAAATGATTTCTGTGCATTGATTTCATATCCTGCCACTTTGCTGAATTCCTGGATCAGTTCTAGCAGTTTTTTGGTTTAATCTTTGGAGTTGTCATATAAAGTTTCATGTCATCTGCAAAGAGTGAAAGTTTGACCTCCTCCTGACCGATTTTATATCTTTGTGTTGTCTGATTGCTGAGGCCAAGACTCCTAATACTATGTTGAATAACAGTGGCAAGAGTGGATATCCCTGTCGTCTTCCTGACCCATTGAGGATGATATTAGTGTTAGGACTTTCATATATGGCTTTTATGATCTCAAGGTATGATCCTTCTATCCCTACTTTCTTAAGGGTTTTTACCAAGAAATGATGCTGTATTTTGTCGAATGCCTTTTTTGCATCTATTGAGAGGATCATGTGGTTCTTGTCCTTTCTTTTATTGATGCGATGAAGCATCACATTGAACACTATCAATGAACACATTGTTTTGCAGATATTGAACCAGCCCTGAGTCCCAGGACAAGGACCTGGGCCAAGTGACAAGAACCACTTGGTCATGGTAAATAATTTTGTAGATGTATTGTTGGATCCAGTTGGCTAATATCTTGTTGAGGATTTTTGCTAATATCTTGTCAAGGATTAAGGAGATTGGTCTATAGTTCTCTTTTTTAGTGGGGTCTTTGTCTGGTTTTGGAATCAAGGTAATGCTGACTTCATAGCAAGAGTTTGGAAGTCTTCCTTCCATTTCTATTTTTTCGAAAAGCTTCAAGAGAATAGGTGTTAACTCTTTCTTAAATGTTTAGTAGAATTCCCCTGGAAAGCCATCTTGCCCCAGACTCTTCTTTTTTGGGAGATTTTTTATTACTAACTTGATTTCTTTACTGGTTATGGGTCTGTTCAAATTTTCTATTCCTTTCTGTTTCAATTTTGGTTAGTTTATATGTTTCTAGGAATTTGTCCATTTCTTCCAGGTTGGCCATTTTATTGGCATATAATTGCTCATAGTATTTTCTTATTGTTTTTATTTCCACTGTGTTAGTTGTGATCTCTCCTCTTTCATTCTTGATTTTATTTATTTGGTCCTTTCCTTTTTCTTTTTGATCAGACTGGCTAGTGGTTTATCAACTTCATTAATTCTTTCAAAGAGCTAGCTTCTGGTATCATTGATATGTTCTACTGTATTTTTTGTTTCAATAGCATTGATTTTTGTTCTAATCTTTATTATTTCCTGTCTTCTGCTGGTTTTATATTTTATTTGCCGTTCTTTTTCCAGCTCTTTAAGATGTAAGGTTAGGTTGTGTATCTGAGACCTTTTTTCTTTCTTTAGGAAGACCTGGGTTGCTATATACTTCCCTCTTATGACTGCCTTTGCTGTGTCCCAGAGATTTTGGATTGTTGCGTTATCATTTTCATTGGCTTCCACGTGCTTAATTTCCTCCTTAACTTCTTGTTTAACCCATTTGTTCTTTAGTAGGATATTGTTTAGTTTCCAAGTATTTGTTATCTTTCCAAATTTTTTCTTGTGGTTGATTTTGAATTTCATAGCATTGTGGTCTGGACTTTCTAGACTTTGTTGCTTTTGGTTTTTCTTCTCTTTTCTCCCCTTAGAGATTCCCCCTTAAAATTTCTTTCAGGGCTGGCTTAGTGGTCAGGAACTCCTTTTTGTCTAGGAAACTGTTTATCTCTCCTTCTATTTTGAATGATAGCCTTGCTGAATAAAGAATTCTTGGCTGCATATTTTTCTGATTTAGCACATTGAATATATCCTGCTGCTCTTTTCTGGTCTGCCAAGTTTCTGTGGATAGGTCTGCTGCAAACCTGATTCGTCTTCTTTTGTATGTTAAGGATTGTTTCACCCTTGCTGTTTTCATGATTCTTTCCTTGCCTGAGTAACCCAGAGGTTTTAGTAATGGAGCTTACCTCCTGTCTGGATTGAGAGTTGATTAAGATATATTTTTGTTGATGAATGCCAGCCCTTTGGGGATGCAGAACTTTGGCACTGCTTCTACTCATGCACATCCCAAGGCCGCTTTCCTAGCTAGGTCTCTGTTCATGTTCCAGGGGCCATGCTGAATAAATTGTGCCAGTTTCCCAGTCAGTTCCTGAGGAAACTGAAGGTATGTGGATATATTATCACAGGTGAAACCTGGCCATTCTCTTCCTGAGCACATGGTTTTGCTTAGCTGGCTAGGGTATGCATGAGCATGGGTATTCACTGGGCCTCCCTTCCCTCAGTAATGGAGATCCCTTCATTTTGAAGAACAGCAGGTTTTCATGGGGGCAGGATGGTCCAGTATCTGATCAGCACAGAACGTACCTTTGGATGAAATCTGGCACCAAGACCTGCTTCCAAACATTTTCATATTCTGGGAGCACATCTCTGCTGCAGCTGTATCACTGCAACCCTATGTACTGATGGGGAAGGGCAGGAAACATACCCAGAGCCAGGTCTTTCCCTCTGATTCTAAAGGAAGAACGGGGGCAGGTTTCTTGCTGATGGGGCCTACAGGTGGAACTTTGGCACTGTTTGCCAAAGCCCACAGCTGTTTCTCCTTCCTAAGTCAGTCAGCAAGCTGGGAAGACCAGGCTAGTCATGTCACATCACTATCCCTGATTCAGAACTCTGGCCTCCCCCATCCATTTTCACTCCTTTGCTCTATTTTACCTCTGAGCCCACGCTGGGGTCCATGCCATGTGATTGCCTTATAATCATATTCTGGGCTTTCCAATTGGGATTCTGGTCTAGTCATTGTGACTGTGGCAGATGTTTGGCCAAAGGGTCCCTGGCTCTTCATCAAGATAGTTTTCCCTGTATGCTTGTTGATCTCTGCATGAGTCTTGCAGAACTCAGGTTTCTGGCCAAGTAGACCTATGTTGTTGTTTTTGTTTTGCCATTGAAGATCCTCTGAGCCCCTCGGATTCAAGCATCTTGAAAAGAAAAGAATAAAATATAAATATGGGAATTTGTTACAGTATCTGAATGATGCTCAGGCCAAGAAGTATTTATTTTATTTCAGAAAACCTTTATCTCCCCTATTTTGAATGACAGGCTTGCTGGATAAAGAATTCTTGGCTGCATGTTTTTCCTGTTCGTCACATTGAAGATTTCCTGCCATTCCTTCCTGGCCTGCAGTTTCACTAGACAGGTCTGTAACCACTCTGACAGGTCTCCCTTTGTACGTGAGGACCCTTTTGTCCCTAGATGTTTTCAGATTTCTCTCTTTATCCTTATATTTTGCCAGTTTCACTATGATATTTTGTGCTGAAGGAGGATTCAAGTTACATCTGAGATGAGTTCTCTGCGCCTCTTGGATTTCAATAACTATTTCCTTCCCCAGATTGGGGAAGTTCTCAGCTATAATTTTGATCAAGAACCCCTTCAGGACCTTTTCCTCTTTCTTCTTCTTCAGGAATTCCTATGATATGGATATTGTTCCGTTTGATTGTATCACTCAGGTCGTGAATTCTCCTTTTGTGTTCCTGTATCAATTTCTATCTCTTTTTCTTGGCTTCCTCTTTTTCTATAATTGTGTCTTCTAATTCACCTATTCTTTTATCTGCCTCTTCAATCCATGTAGTGGCAGCCTCCATTTTATTATGCACCTCATTTATAGCATTTTTAAAACTCATCACAGCTATTTTGAAGGTCCCTAGCCTTTGTATCAATAGCTTCTCTGATGTCTTCCATGCTTTTTTCAAGTCCAGTGATTAATTTTATGACAATTGTTCTAAATTCTTGCTCCATTATGTTGCTTATATCTGTTTTGAGCAGTTCTGTAGCTGTGACTTCTTCCTGGACTTTCTTTAGAACAGAGTTCTTCCATTTCATCACTTTGGCTAACTTTCCATCTCTTGCAAGTTTTAAAAGCTCGTTATGTACTGGGCACCTGTTAGTATTGCTATGTTAAAGGAGGCTCATTGAATGTCTAGGGCCTGTCTGTTCAGGAAGTGTTCTTTTAATGGTGTCTCTCGTTTTCTCTTGTTGTGCCTTTGGTTATTCTATTTCCCTACTCAGTGATATTTAGGACTCTCCACCATGTGTACTTTGGGTTGTTTCTTGAGGTAGCCCTGAAAAAGAAAACAGACAAACACACAGGGAACAAAAGCATGCAAATGCACAGACAAATCAAACAAACAAGCAAACCAAATGGGGAAAGAAAAAAAAAAGGGAGAAGACAAAAAAACGAAAGACAAAGGACAGTCTAAAAGCATAAAACCAGAAATCGCAGCTACAAATAGAGTAGAGTGGAGGCAGTGCTGTTGAAAAAGTATCTACAAAGAGAGAAGTGACAGGGGTGTGGAGGAAGTGAAATTGAACGTTGACCAGGCAGAGAGACTAAAAGGCTTAATTCAGTGAGAGAAAGAGGAGAATATGGTAGGAGGTAAGGAGAAAAGAAAATGAAGATAATGTTACCCAAAGAACATATATAGTCTGATTATTCCAGAGAGAGAGAGAAAAGAAGGTAGTATCAAGAGAATGGAGTAAGTATGACTATTTAGCAAACCAATGTCCCACATGCCCAGTCCAGCAGAGGGGAGAGATAAGAATGAGATAAGGGAAAATATATCTGAATAGCAAGAATTGATATCAGTGTTGGTCTTTCCCGGGCTCTGGGGGCAGGGGTGGGGTGAGGGGTGGGGTAAAGGCAGCTCTGCAGCATGGATGGACGTGGTTTGGTGTAGGTAGGTCTTGCCTCCACTGCTGGTCCCACAGGCTTATCCCCGAGGCCCTGCCTTGGTGGTTGTGGGGAGAAGAATGGCAGTGTCCCAATCCCTTCTCAAACCAAGCGTTGCAACCCACTCTTTTGGGTCTGATCTTCCTGTGCTGTGGGCAGGCCAAGTTGCATTTTCCAAGCCCCACCTTATTTCCGCATCCTAGTCCACACACTTTAATGATAACCCTCCAAAATGTACTCCCGCAAGCCTAGCGGCTTCCTAGCTGGGGCAGGGGGGGGTGGTAGGGAATCGAATAGGGGGAGTAGGGGAGCAGTTTCTCCTGGCGCCACCTGGGATTGTGACACTGAGCCCAAGGAAATCACGCAAACTAGAGAGGAAGGATCTCTCTCCCCGTGCCCTGAGGTTATAGATGGGATAGGACCCTTCTCTGTCCCAGGCCGAGGTTTTTCTCTTCTCTAGAGACAGCTCTATGAACATTTTTCAGCCTCTCTTTCTCTTCCCCTCCTCTCTCTGCAGCTCGCCATGGAGGGGAGTTCTCCCCACCCCCCCCAAGCCTACAGATCCCAGCCTGTTTTTATCTTCCCCAGTTTGCATTCACTCATGCACCTATGAGACTGTCTTTGTAGTGGACTCTGTCTTTTCCTCCCAGACTCTTGCAGATCAGAGTATTGTGGCTTCAGTCCTTTTTAGATTGATAGATGTGGGAGGGCAAAAATTACAGAGCTTCCTACTTCTCCGCCATCTTGCCCCCAAGAAGTATTTATTTTAAACCCATGAAACCTTAATGATATATGAATAGAAAACGTAACCCTGTTCTAGTACCTCCCTCTGAATTTCTTCCAGGCATATTGCACACTGGCCAGCATCTTGACTCAGTACATCCTTATTATAGGTTATTCCTGGCTTTCTTCAACACATCAGACCATGCATATCCATTTCACGTGAGGGTACACATGTGAGGCACTTGAATCCTCCAAACATGCTGGGAGAAGTGAACTGGTAAGCAGGCAAACACCAGGTGCTGTCCCAATGGGTTCCACCCTGTTTGCTAGTTTCTGCCTTCTGCCACTGTCCTTGGGGCTGTTATGGACCTAGTCCTGCCAGCCCAAACTGTCACTGTTGCTACTGATGAGTATGCTGAAAGAGCACAGCACTGCTCAGGTCAATGCCATGGTTGCCACACATGAGCTCATAATGGCTTTGCTGGGTCACTGAGGTTGCTACGACACTGCCTTGATACACAGGGTTGTCATGCCTTGGCACCCTTGTGGTGGTGACCTCTACCCACTCTGGATGCTTGTGGTCCTGCTGGCTGCTCTGTGCCCCAGATGGAAGGTAAAACCAAGTCTGAATAAATGTAAGTCCTGCCATCAGCAGGAGCTGGGCTGCCTTGCTTGGGGCCCACCTCCACCATGCACAGGCTTGTGTGAAAATCTATGACCTGGCATGGGTTTAGTAAATGACAGCTCCATGGCTCCTAAGTCTAAACAGGGATATAGTTAGACATAGAGCCATTGGAAGGGAGTGGCCATAAGGAGGGCCAAAGTTCAATGTTTCCAATGGGAATGGGAACAATTTGGAAAGGGGATGTGTAACTTCATGTCCCCTCAGCCAAGAAGGGCCAGCTCCCTTCCCAGTCCTCTGGCCCAGCCTAAGTGCAGATGTTATGGGCTCTTCCAATGCCCTAGGCCTCTAAATGCCTGTATGGTGTTGACACCAACTTGCCATGTGCCCTGTGACCAAACCTATTGCACAGTCCCAAGGATGGAACTACGATCCCCAGCTGAACACCAAGTACATTCCTCCGAGAGACTATATGGAATGGACCCCAGAGAGGAACTTTTTTGAAAATAGAGCAAAGGGGTGCAAATAGACTCATGGAGGGCCAGAGTTCTTCACTACAAATGGGAATAGGATGATGTGGAAAATGAAGTGCTAGTGTGATCTCCTAGCAAGCCGTCTCAGGAATAAGGAACACCTGTGAGCTTTGGCGAAGGGAGCCCTTCACCCAGTTACGGCCAGGAATCCTGTGAGCAAGGGGCCTGCATTCTTCATTCAGAGAGAGGGAAATCCCTGGCTTTGGGTCTGTTTCTTGCCCTTTCCCGTTAGAGGACAGGGGCGGCAGTGATTCAGTGGTGGCAGTTTGGGGCTCCTGGCAGATGGTCACGTGGTTAGAACATGGCCTGGGTCCAATCATCACTTCAAAGTCTCTTTAGGCACAATCCAGGGCCTGGAGCAGAGTGCACATGCATGAATCATTTACTCTGCAGGATGAAGGCACCTCTCCCAACCAGGGGAGGGAGGCCAGCAGGCTACCCATACTTGCAATTACTCTAGCTGACTGAGCGCCAAGCCCCCAGGAACTGAGGTACCTGCTTCTCTCTGGCATACCAGACACCAAGAGCTGTCAATTGGCATAGGAACTAACTGGGAACCCCACACCAATGTTTGGATCTGGGCCGTGTACCTGACACAGACCCATGGATCCTGGAATATTCTAGTTTAAACAGAGTACATTTGGGGCGCCTGGGTGGCTCAGTCGGTTAAGCCTCCGACTTGGGCTCAGGTCAGATCTCACGTTCATGGGTTCGAGCCCCGCGTCCGGCTCTGTGCTGACAGCTAGCTCAGAGCCTGGAGCCTGCTTTCGGTTCTGTGTCTCCTTCTCTCTCTGCCCCTCCCCCTCTCATGCTCTGTCTCTCTCTGTATCAAAAATAAATAAAACATTAAAAAAAATGTTTTAAACAGAGTGCATTCTTCTGAGGCTCTTGCTCTAAGTGCCTCCCAGGTAGAACTTAGTCTGACAAAAGAGAAATAAATTGCAAATAGGCACCCTGAGGACCAAACTTCTTCATTACAGAAGAGAATGGGCTAAAGTTAGAAGTAAGTGCCTACCCCCTTCTCCTAGCAGGCTGCCACTTAAGTATCCAAATTCAGTTCAGGTCATGATCTCCTGTTATGTGGGTTCAAACCTGTGTTGGGCTCCGTGCTGACAGCTCAGAGCCTGGAGCCTGTTTTGGATTCTGTGTTTCCCTCTCTCTTTGCACCTCCCCTTCTCTCTCAAATGAATAAACATTAAAAAACAAAACCCAGTAGACAGTACAGTTGACCCTTGAACAGTGTATGTTTGAACTGGATGGTCCATTGATGTGTGGATTTTTTTTCAATAAACACAGTGCAGTACTGTAAATGTATTTTCTCTTCCTTACAATTGTCTTAATAACATTTTCTTTAGCTTACTTTGTTCTAAAAATACAGTATATAGTACATATACAAAATATATGTTATTTGTTTATGTTATTGGTAAGGCTTTCAGTCAACAGTATACTATTAGTAGTTAAGTTTTTGGGGAATTAAGTTGTATCCAGATTTTCAACTCCTTAGAGGGGGGTCAGCACCCCTAAGATCCCTATATTGTTCAAGGTCAACTATATAAGCAGATCGGTCTAAACAGAGTTGTTTTGACTAAGGATGTTGCTTTAGTTTAGGTTTAGGCCCAAGGGACTCTTATAGCACCCCCCATCCTACTACTCTTAGCCCACAACTGTGCCCTGTAGGATATGAAATAGTTTTGTATCTAATTTTGCAATGTTATTCCAACATTTTTTTCCACTAACTTGGCTCTATCAGAGCCATGATTGCTCCATCATGAAAGACAAGAGGAAAACACTGATAACCCTCTCTGATTTGAAAGAAAAATCTCACAAGTTTAGGGACTTCTTTAAGAAATCCAAAGACATCAATTACAGTATTTTTGCCACAGCATCAGTTGTCTATTGCTGTATAACCAATTACTCCCAAACTCAACAGCTTAAAACAAACGTTTAGTATCTCGCACAATTTCTGGAAGACGAGAATCTGGGAGCAGCTGGCTAGCGTGCTGAGTGTGTCACACAGTTGCAGTCAATCTATCAGCAGGTTCGCAGCATCTCAAGGTCTGACCAGGGCTGCAGAATCTGCTTCCAAGATGACCCACTTGGATCGGGACAGCAGCAGCTCCTCCCTGGCTGGCGGCAGATTTCAGTGCCCTGCTACATGGGCCTCTGAGTAGGCTGCGTCGGCATCCTCGCAACGTGGCAACTACCTTCTTCCAGAGTAAAGTATTTGAGAGAGCCAGAGCGAGAGCAAGAGTGAGAGCGCGTGCGTGAGAGAGAACACCTTGAAGACAGAGGAGGTATAATTTATAACTTAATCTTAGCAGTGATGCGCCACACTACTAAGCTACTGTATTTTATTAGCCTCCCAGACTAGCCCTGGTCCAAGGAGGAAGGGGACTAGAAAAAGGAGTTAATAGCAGAAGGTAGCCATTTGGGAGGTCAGCTGCTACAGCAGTTAGTATGATGACCAACTGGAATTACAATTTTTTAAAAAGCTATTTCCATAAGACAAGGCTACCAGTCCTGTCTATGATGTGTAGAGCACTGCTTTGGATGCTATGAAATGAATGCTGTCAGGACGATGCAGGCAGGCTGGATCTGAGGGCCCACAGGACGGTTCCACAGAGCTTCCACAAGAGGGTCGTTGGCTTCATGCACGACAGAAATCCAACAGAGCTGGAGAAAATGAAAACAGAGTCCACTGAATAGTGTGAGTGACAAACAGAGCAGCAGACAGAGTGTCTGGGAGACTCAGGAAGAAAAAGAGAATGAGTCATCATCACTTGTGGTTAAGTGTTTACACCGGAAAGGGGGTTAGGGTATACAGTTTTTCAGGAATCCAGGATCGGGTCCAATCAAAGAGAAGAGTCTGATGAACAATAGGTGTTACTTTGTAAAGCGACAAAGGTAGGGGGTGTTGATGCCAGGGGTCAGCAGAGGTTTTTGAAAGCTGTGTCCTGGAACATATTTGGGATCTGGCTCTCACTGAATGTCATCAGATGTTTGGGGCATAGGACAAAACTCAGAAAATGATTAACTTTCTTGCTTCCCCCTTGAAGTGGAAACAGAGCCTCTTTGGCTTATTCACAGGCAAAATATAGAACCTGAGTAAATGGGGGCGCCGGAGTGGCTTAGTAGGTAGTAGGTTAAGTGTCTGATTCTTGATTTCAGCTCAAGTCATGATCTGAGATGGAGCCCCTTGTTGGGCTCCAGGCTGACAACATGGGGCCTGTTGGAATTCTCTCTCTCCTCTCTCTGCGCCCCCTCACCCCGTGCTTAGTGCTCTCTCTCTCTCTCAAAATAAATAAACATAAAAAAAGAAGAAGGGACACCTGGGTGGCTCAGTCTGTCAAGTGTCTCATTTCAACTCAGGCCATGATCTCGCTGTTTATGAGTTTGAGCCCCACATTGGTTTCTGCACTGACAGTGTGGAGCCTGCTTGGGTTTCTCTCTCTTTCCCTCTTTCTCTCTCAAAATAAATAAACTTAAAAAGAAGAAGAAGAGGGGCGCCTGGGTGGCTCAGTCGGTTAAGCCTCCGGCTTCGGCTCAGGTCAGATCTCACGTTTGTGGGTTCGAGCCCCGCGTCAGGCTCTGTGCTGACAGCTAGCTCAGAGCCTGGAGCCTGCTTTCGGTTCTGTGTCTCCTTCTCTGTCCGCCCCTCCCCCTCTCATGCTTTGTCTCTCTCTGTATCAAAAATAAATAAAACATTTTAAAAAAAAAGAAGAAGAAAAAGAACAGGAGTAAATGAATCTAACAGAAACTCTGCCTACTGTTCCTACAGACTCTGCCTGAGGCCTTACCCATGAGACAGGCTAGAAGCGCTGGAGCTACTTGCAGTCGTACCCAACAATGAGGAGCGAGAGATTACAAATATCTCAGCTTCAGGGGCCCTTGAATGGGGCAACTTGTACCCACACTGTCTTCAAGAGTTCCCCACAGAACGGAGCCCCCATTGCTCACAGGGATGATCTCTTCATTGATACACTCTGTATTGGGTTCCATTCCTCCTTTGTCACTTTCCTATCCCCTACCTGCCAAATAAACTACCCACACGTACATCCTTGTCTCAGGTCAGCATCCGGGGTAAGCCACTGTTAGAAAGAAAACCACAGGCCCCAAATGATGTCACTTATCCAAGTCTCCAAGCCAGGGCTTAATAATACCTAACTTAACTGTAGTTTCAACCTCCCATAGAAAGGTAAGTCTTAACTGATGAAGGAGCATGAGGCAGGCTGAGGGGTAAAACACAAGTCAGCACCCTCACCCCCACCCCAGGTGGGATCTGTGTGATATTCCTGGGACACTCCCGGCTACCCAAGAACAAAGAGGTTTAAATGCTTGCCATGGTAATGTGGAAAACTAAGGCAAACGAAAAATTGAATTCCCTTTCTGCCTACAGCCCCTTGACAAGTCCTTGAGACTGGCAGAGTGACCTCCGTCTAGGAGCTCAGCTGCCTCAAGGATGACACTTTGCTGGGGGCAAAAGAGATGGTAGGTTAATATTGTCCCAACCTTGAGGATCTTGTAAGCCTCCTTCCTTTATCGCAACCTTTAATAAAATCACTTTTGCACCAAAGATGCCTTCACGAATTCTTTCTTGGCGGTTGGCTCTGGACCCCACCAACACCCCAAAACTTCACCATTAACCAGTCAGGAATTTTCTGATGAGCACCAATGAGGTGAACTGTTACTTGGGCCCTCTCCAGCCCCCAAAAATGAGATTATGTTAGGGATTAGCTCACCAGGGACCACAGTGAGAAATTAAATCAGCTATCTTGTTTCTCCCAGCATGTTTGTTTTTCAGCTTTATGAGTCCTTGAACACTTCCCTGTTCCTGGAAGCCCACCAAAGTTACTTGAGCAGAGGTCTGGGAACAAAGAAAATCACATTCCTGGGAAATTGCAGAGTTAAGCAAACCCCTGTTAGGTCATGCTTGAACAATTACAAAGGTTTTTTAAGTTCCTGTGATCACTTTTTAATTGCAAGAATAGCCTACCAGAATGTTGTGCGCTGGCAGTATAAATTGGTCCTTAAGTTTGTGTTAGAGACAGAACTTCATGGACTATCTCTGTCTCCTTACTAGCCGCAAGTAGTAGACACCACTTGTTCAAACCAAAGGCATGGGTTAATTGTTTGGCTGATGTACCCCAAGCCAGGTGCCCTTTATATTCAGTGACAAACCTGGTGACCCATATGGGTCAATTATCCACCTAAAGGAAGATGACCTTGCCTAGAACAATCCGTTTTGCTAACAACTTCCTTGCCCCCTCCCCTCCTATAAAAAACTTCGGTTTTGTACAACTTCGAGAAGCTCCGTTTGACTTTCTAGGTGGGATGTGGCCTGATTCATGAATCGTTTAATAAACTCAACTAGATATTCAAATTTACTCGCCTGAATTTTTATTTTGTAACACTACTTTAGACAAAGTCCCTGTTTACCTGGCCCAGCATTAACACAAGATTCTGGCTCTCTCTTTTTTAATTTCTTATGAGATCTCTCAAATCAGCAGCAACAACATAGAGTGCTAAAATTCTTAATTATCATTTATTTAAAATAGTTGATATCCTAAACAAACAAACAAACAAAAAAGGTCCCTGCTTTCAACATATTCTTTCAAGAGCCAATAACTTCTTACTCGCCCTCTCCCATGGCTGCGCCCTCACCGGAGTTCTCGGCCCTCCCTCTGGTGTCCTCAGTGTCCCCAAGGGAAGAGCTTCTCTTCTTCGATGCTCTTTTAGAGCTGATCCAAGAAAAGTTTCACCTTGTTTGAGGGAGCTCCTCCTATGAGGCGGCCCCGCCCACTGCACGTAAGAAACAGTATAAGTGTTCGAGGCCATCTTATCTCAGCGCCAGCTCTGCTGGAGACAAAGCTTAGCTTGGAGGTTAGGGCGCCTCCATATTGCTCGCAGCCGGTTTTGGCTTCTGAGACGCTGAAAGCTGCAGGGACGTGTGTACTTAGAGCTCCAGAAGCACTTGTCTCTCCCAGCCCGGAAACAGCTTGACCCTCAGGTCTAACAAAGGGCCTAATCGCCGCTGTACGGCACGGGTTGAAACATGGCTGCTCCCGACAAGGCGTCAAGAGGGCGCGGCCATCAGGCCTCCCGTTAAAGTTCAGAAACCCAGAATCCTGTTCGTTGGAAGCTTGCCAGGTGGAGGCCCACAGCGTGACTGAGTCTGCGCACTGGCCACTCGGAATGGGAAGAGATTATACTGCGGTGAGGCGCCGGGGTACCGAGATGGATTTCGGGTTATGGGCGCGGATCCAGGAAAAATGGGAAAGGTCAGTATGAGAAACCGTCAGAATTAAAGACTTCTTTGGAGAGTAACCGGACGACTACGGTGGCCCTTCTGGGTCAGTCATGGCGCCCGCAAGTGTCAGTGACGAGGGTACTGAAGGGGTTAAGTGATTGGACTTGTGAACCTCGTGGGGGCTCTGTGGGGGCGGGAGGAGGTTTGTGGGAGTCTGTGGCAGTGTCTGGTAGGATGGATTAGAAGTGTGGGAATCAGTTAATGAGGGCTCTCGATTTCTTGATTGGCGCAGTGAGTGGGGGTCAGTTTATGGTGGTCTTTAGGGATCTGGGGCCAAGTGGGGTGCTTCAAAAGCGTTGAGTTGAACAACATTAGAGCGCAATGATCGGAAACCTGAGAGGGTCAGTGACTGGAGGTTCTGAATTCTGTTTCGGTACCTGGAAGTGATGATTGGGGAAACTTTGAGGTTAAGTGATGAGAAGCGCTAACGAGGACCAATGTTTAGAGAAATGCTTTCGGCCATCAGTTCTTAGATCATGGATGGGAGGAATCTGAGGGTATTAGTGATGGGACTTTTGTAAGTCAGGGAATGGAGAACATACGGATCAATAGGGGTCAGCGATTGGGATTGTAAGTAATTGTGGGGGGAGGTGGGTTTGTGGGGGTCAGCGATTGATATTCAGTCATTGGGATGTCATTGGAGGTCAGTGTGGGCTGGTGACTGGTGATCTGCGTAATTCTCTGTTGGGCAATCAGAATAGATGAGTGAGCTTTGTAGTCACTGGCTAGCGGTCTTTGATGGGCATATTTGGACATCCGGGAATATCAGTGACTACAAGATCCTTTGTTGTAGATTGGGGCACCATATATGTGTATGATTAGGAAGTTCAATGGGGGTTAGGAAGGATTCTGAAATCTAGAGGTTGGGGATGGGAGAGTCAAGGATTTGAGGCTGCAGCCCTGCTTAATGGGAGCACACTTCACCCTGTGGCCCTCTCCAGCTGCTGAGCAGTCAGCTCTGTTCAGTCTCTCCCAGAAGCCTCCATCGAAACTCTTGAAACTTTCCCCTTTTTATTGGCCCAGCATTAATGAAAGTGCTTTCAAAGGACCAAGTGTTAAGCTTATCTAAAGTAACGTGTTATTAAAGATGTGGCTTCTATTGCTTTTACCAAGGAATTAGTGCATATTTTTTTAAATGTTTCCTTTAAGGTCCTTTCTGGCAACAGTAATAATGTATCCACCTGTGACAGCATCCCAAGAGTGAGGCTGGTTTCTGGAAATCTATTCTGACTCCGTGGCAGCTAGGATGGATGTGACTTTGCCTGTGGTTAAAAAACAAAGAATTTACTGAGTAAGTATCTAAACTGATATTGTAAAAGATTTGGCCAAAGCGTGTTTGCAAAACACTTTTATCTAGGCTTAACTTAAAAATGTTCTCGCCACATACATATTTTTTTAAAAGGTAAGATTAAGGGAGGTTATGGAAGTGTTAACACTGTTGTGGCGATCATTTTGCAATATATACATACCTCAAGGCATGGCATTGTACACTTTAACCTTCTACAGTATTACATGCCCCACACCTCAATAACGTTGGGGAAAAAAGAAAAATAAATAAATTATGTAAGGAAAAGAAACTGGATCTGGAAGTTACTGTGTTCTAAGAATCTTTTTGGCTTGTTCTGTATTTTCTTAGGCATGACACCTTTGAGCTGCTTGAATCTGTTCCTTTTAATATCCTGGCAGAATAATTCAGTACAGACAAAACCGCAAAATCAAAACTTAATGCTACTTTTAGAAACAGCTCTTCACAGAAATTGAAGTCAAACTAATGGTAATTAAGATGAGCCAAGACAAGATGACAAGTAAACAGGAAATAAGACTTCACCATTAGCTTATGAAAGGGTGAAATGCCAAAACAGTATTTTGTTCTTTATTATATCCGATCCTCATGTAGTCCTCAGACGAAGCACGATAACGGTAACATCTTCGGAAACAAAGGAAGCTGAAGGGTGAGCAGGTAGGTGTCAGTCAGAAGCCAGGCCCAGCAAGCTTTCGTTTTTTGAGCAGATCGTCTGTTTTCAGTTGCACAGAATCAAAGACAGGTAGTTGTTTTGATGCAGAAATCATGAGCTTAGATAAGGAGTTAGGGTGTTTTCTTTTTCTTGTGCTATTTTCTTTTGACACATACAGTGTGTTTAGTGTCAGGTTGAGGAGCAAATAATTTTTTAATTTTAATTTAGTCTTATTTGAAAGAGACAGAAGGAAAGAGAGCTTGTGCATTCGAGCAGGGGAGAGGGCCAAAGGGGAAGAGAGAAAGGTGTGGGGAGAGAGAGAATCTTAAACAGGTTCAACCCTCAGCCCAGAGCCTGACCTGGGGCTGGATCCCCAGGGATCCCAGGGATCATGACCTGAGCCAAAGTCAGGAATCAGATGCTCAATCAGATGCCATTCAGTCGCCGCATCTGTTTTTAAATGTTTTACTGAGATATAAGATACATATAAAAATATACATAAATATACAGCTCAGTGAATTACCACAAAGGGAACACTCTGAGGAATGTACTCAGATCAGAAAATAACATTGTAGGGGCGCCTGGGTGGCTCAGTCAGTTAAGCATCTGACTTTTGGCTCAGGTCATGATCTCACAGTCTGTGGGTTCGGGGCTCTGTGCTGACAGCTCAAAGCCTGGAGCCTGCTTCAGATTCCGTGTCTCCCTCTCTCTCTGCCCCTCCCTGGCTTGCTCTCTGCTTCTGTCTCTCAAAATAAAATAAAAAGACATTTAAAAATTAAAAAAAAAAAAAAGAAAGAAAGAAAGAAAAGAACACTGTAGGGACGCCTGGGTGGCTCAGTCGGTTGAGCATCCGACTTCGACTCAGGTCATGATTTCATAGTTTGTGGGTTCAAGCCCCGCATCGGGCTCTGTGCTGACAGCTCAGAGCCTGGAGCCTGTCTTCGGATTCTGTTTCTCCCTCTCTCTCTGTCCCTCCCCTGCTCTCACTGTCTCTCTCTCTTTGTCTCTCTCTCAAAAAGGAAATAAAACATAAAAAATTTTTAAAAAAGAAAGAAAACATTGTAGCACCCTGAAAGCCTCCATGCCCCCCCTTCCCTGTAACACCTTGCCAAGGGGGAAACCATTCTCCCAGCTTTTAACATCACTGATTAGTTTTGTCTGTTTTGGTCTCTAAATAGAACATTTGGGGCACTTGGGTAGCTCAGGAGGTTAAGCATCCGACTCTTGGTTTCAGTTCAGGTCCTACTCAGGGTGGTGAGTTCAAGCCCCACGTTGGCATGGAGCCTGCTTTAAAAAAAAGAGGTGTGCCTGGGTGGCTTAGTCAGTTAAGTGTCTGACTCTTGACTTTGGCTCCGGTCATGATCTCATGGTTTGTGGGTTCGAACCCTGCATCGAGCTCTAAACTGACAGTGTTTGGGATTCTCTCTCTCTCTCTCTCTCTCTCTGCCCCACTCCTGCTCTCTCACACATGAACTTGCTCTCTCTTTCTCAAAATAAATGAACTTTAAAAAATCATATATATTTAAAATTTTTTCTTAATGTTTATTTTTGAAAGAGAGAGAGAGCATGAGTGGGGAAGGGGCAGAGAGAGGGGAAACACGGGAGAAGCAGGCTCCAGGCTCCGAGCTGTCAGCACGGAGCCCAATATGGGGCTGGAACTCACAAACCACATGATCATGACCTTGGCTGAAGATGGCCACTTAACCAACGGAGCCGCCCAGGTACCCTGAATCATGTATATCTTTGACAGGAGTACCACAGAAGTGATATTGTGTCCTCAATGCGCCATGTGTCATGAGAGGCATGGTGTCAGTGTGTCACATTGCTGGTAAAGTTACCTTAGATCACTTGGTTAAGGTATGACCACAATGGTCCTCCACTTAGTATCTTAGAGGGAAATATTTTGAGACCATGTTAAATAATCTCAAATTTTTATTCACTAGTGTTAGTATTTATTAATACTGTTTTTTTTTACAGAGAGGGGGAGAGTAGGGGAGGGGCAGAGGGAGAAGGAGAGAGAATTGTAAGCAGTCTCCAGAGCCAGCTCAGAGCCCAACATGGGGCTCAGTCCCACAACCGTGAGATCATGGCGTGAGCAGAAATCGAGAGTCCGATACTTATGTGACTGAGCCACTTAGGTGCCCCTCCATTAATGATTTTTGCCTGAATCAACTACTACTATTATGGTTGTCACATGATATTTTTCTAATTGTACTGTTTCTTCTATGTATATTAGTTGAAGCGTTCCTTATTCCCCGATGTATTTATCAGTAAAACTATGATAGTGTAGCCTAGTTACATATGATAAAATAGGAGTTGTAGATCGGAAACTTGCAGAGCTGGTTAAACTGTTGAGTTAGACCATGAGCCAGAGCTCAGACCTTCTTCATCACAAAGAAAACATCTTGGGAGAATGACTAGTTATAGAGAAAGAGTTGTCAGATCATGTGACAAAATGAGCCACACGGACAGGAAACTGCCACGGCCCCACTCTGGGCCAGGTAGATTTCTTGTTGTGCTCTAACAATGAGGGGTTGGGAGCTGGAGAAGGAAATGAATAGTGAGAAATATGGTAGAATTGTCAAAACCTGATGGAATGGTCCATATGTGTTATAAAATCTAAGTCATGGTTTCATTTTTCTGTAACAGTAAATCTTACTGTATTTTTTAAAAATCAAGATTGAAAAGGTCAGTTAAGATAACAGGGGATAGTGTCTTTAATTGATTTATACCAAACAGTGGATAGTTTTCTTTTCTTTTTTTTTTAATGTTTATTTATTTTTGAGAGAGAAAGAACACAAGTGGGGGAGGAGCAGAGAGAGAGGGACAAAATAGAATCAGAGGGAGGCTCTTGGCTCTGAGCTGTAAGTGCAGAGCCCAGTGAAGGGGTTGAACCCATGAACTGTGAGATCATGACCTGAGTTGAAGTCGGACGCCCAACTGACTGAGCCACCCAGGCGCCTCTTTATTTTCTGTCTTAATTAAACATTTAATTGAGAGAGTTAGAAAATATATGTGAGAAGTCGAAGGAATCAATAACTATAAAAGGGAAAATTAATGAGTTAAAGTAAGAAGGGGAAACTGATAAATCTAATTTAAAAAAATTAATATACATAAACCATTAGCAAATCAGGAGGAAATGAATGGATAAGCAAATAAGAATGCAAAAAATAACCATCTTATTAAAAAGTATTTTTGTGGGGCGCCTAGGTGGCTCAGTCGGTTAGGGGTCCAACTTTGGCTCAGGTCATGATCTTGCAGTTTGTGGGTTTGAGCCCCACCTCAGGCTCTGTGCTGACAGCTCAGAGCCTGAAGCCTGCTTCAGATTCTGTGTATGTGTCTCTCTCTTCCCCTCCCCTGCTCACGCTCTGTCTCAAAAATAAACATTAAAAATTTTTTTGAAAATATTTTTGTAACACTTTATATTAATATATATCAAAGCTAGGATGTAGAACATGATTTTCTAAGAATATATGGCTGTACAGAACTTCCATACAAAGAGAAGGAAAACTAAAAGATCAGTAGCTATGAAAGTTCAAATACTCAGAAAGATTCCTGCACACCACCTCCTGCCATCCCCTATTTCTTTTTTTTTAATGTTTATTCATTTTTGAGAGAGAGCGCAAGCAGGGGAAGGGCAGAGAGAGAGGGAGACCGAATCCCAAGCAGGCTCTGAGCCGTGAGCACAGAGCCTGATGCAGAGCTCAAACCCATGAACCGTGAGATCCTGCCCTGAGCTGATACCAACGGTTGGACGCTTAACTGACCGAGCCTCCCACGCACCCTTATCATCCACTATTTCTCAAAAAATAAACAAAAAATGGAACAACTCAGCTATCGGACTTTAATGGTCCAGTTGGCAATTTCTTATAGAGCCTTGAAAAGACTTCCAAGTAGCATCTAACTCTTCAAATAAACTCTCCAAGAGAATTTATAAAGGAGGGAAACACTACCACCTCTTTTTATAAAGCCATCATTGTTGGAGTCATTACAAAAACTGGAAAAGGTGGCATTGCAAAAGAAAATCATAGACCGACTTTGTGACCTATGTGTATATGTGTTTAATGTTTTTTATTTATTTTTGAGAGACAGAGAGCCTTAGCGCGAGTGGGAAGGAGCATAGAGAGGGAGACCCAGAATCCAAAGCAAGCTCTAGGCTCTGAGCTGTCAGCACAGAGCTCGATGCAAGGCTTGAACCCACAAACCATGAGATCATGACCTGAGCTGAAGTTGGATACTTAACCAATTGAGCCACCCAGGCACCCCTTGATTTTAAAAAATCATAAAATAAGACTGTTTTGATGCATTTTAAACATGATAAAACCTTCTTTATCTCAAATTGAAAGTCAGCATCTGACTTACTGGCAAAATACAAAGCACTCCCATCCAAGTGAGCAGCCTGTCCTACTGTAATTTTACCTTTTAGAGTATAGTGAGGGAAGAGGTATAACACATTTAGAAAAGAGAAGAAAAACCGTTACGTACTTGTGGATGAAATAATTACACACCTGCTCTCCAGCACACACAAACTCCAGACAATTCACTCCACAACTGTTACAGATATTAAGAAAGTTCAGTAAAGTGGCCATTTTAAAATGAATATAGGAAAATAGATTGAAGACTTTTCAATTTCAGTTAGTAATTAAGGGGATAAAAACATGCCATTTAGAATAGCAACCCAAAACACAATTGGCTGCCTAGCAATAAATACAAAAAGAGAACTGGAGTACCTACATGAAGCAAAGCATAAAAATGTTTTGAAATGTAAAGGAAGTCTTAACTAGACGGAGAAGTCTTGATCTTGGATTGAAAGGCTCAATATTTTTCATAATTGTATACATTTTCTTATATGAATAGGAAAATTTAGTGCAATATTAAGTAAAATCTAAGAAGGGATTTTTTTTAAGTATAGTAGAATAATTCTACATTGTATACTGAACATGAAACATTTGAGATAGCCAGGATTTTTTTTTTAAGTAGGCTCCATGCCCAATGTGAGGTTTGAACCCAGAACCTTGAGATTAAGAGTCACAAGCTCTACTAACTGAGCCAGCCAGGCACCCTTAGCCAGGATATGTCTTTCTTTGTTTTTTGTTTTTTGTTTTCATTTAATTTATTTTGACGGGGGGGGGGGGGGGGGGGGGGGGGAACTGGAGGGAAAGGCAGAGGGAGAGAGAGAAAGAATCCCAGGCAGGCTCCATGCTGAGTGGAGCCTGATGCAGCACTTGATCAGAGGACCCTGAAATCATGACCTGAGTCGAAATCAAGAATTGGACCTTCAACTGACTGAGCCACCCAGGTAGGTGCCCCAAGGATTTTTCTGAAAAATAGGTAATGAGAGGCAGTCTACCAAAGTTTTAAAACATGTTATCAAACGTTAGGAGTATAAAGATGTGACCTAAGAAAAAGAGCCAGTTGAGGGAAAAGATACTGAGTTCACTCTTGTGGATGGGAAGGCGAGATCTATGATCTATTTTAAATTTATGCCTGAGAGCATCCAAATGATGATAAATATATAGTAAAACATGGCTTTTGAGTTCAAATATTAGGGACTGGCGATGTGGATGTGTGAGACTGATTCATGCAGGTAAGGAAGAAATGGTAGCCCTTGCTTCTGTTGGGAGACCGACTGCATGTTGGTACCACCTTACCAAGATCGACTCTTTACTAAGAAAGACAGTGATTGACTTTGCCTTCCACCAAATTCTCCCCAAAATTGCTTAGTTTGGGGGAGAACTTGGGACTGAGGGAGGAAGGGAACCTTATTTTTCACATTGCCTTCCTTAGAGCAGGTGGCACCATGACTTTGCTGTACTAGGAGATGTGCAGATGGTTCCCTCTAGCAGAAAAATGATCTGCCTTTTTTTTTTTTAACATTTATTTATTTTTAAAAGAGAGAGCATGCAAGTGGGGAGGGGCAGAGAGAGGAGACACAGAATAATCCAAAGCAGGCTCCAGGCTCTGAGCTGTCAGCACAGAGCCCAACTCTGGGCTTGAACCGGTAAACCACAAGATCATGACCTGAGCCAAAGTTGGATGCTTAACTGACTGAGCCACCCAGGTGGCCCCCAAAATAATCTGCTTTTTAATGAAAACCAAAGTTACTAAATAATTTTACTTTATTGTTGAAAGAAGTTAGAAAAAAAGTCTTCTTAATTTCACCATGTGCACCCAATTACTGTGTCCTGCCTTCTTATTTTAGTCTGTGTGATACTATGATTTATAAGAAGAAATATATATTTGGTCTTTCAGTCCATTCTGGCAGAGGTCTTCTGAAACCCCTGGAATTTCCTAAGTGATAAGGGACAAAAGTGTTAATCATAATTCACTCCCTTTTAACCGTACCTGAATTTTGTATTAAATGAGGTAACTTCCAGAAAGCCTCTACAGATGAGCTTTTAAAAATTATTTTTAGGGGCACCTGGGTGGCTCAGTTGGTTAAGCGTCCCAACTTCAGGTCATGAATAATTCCAAGATTCACAGTCTTTTCAGAAGTTCCTTCTGCCCTACACCCAAAGCAGAGCCGTCACTCAGCTGTGTCTCCTGCATAGTCCTCTGGAGGCTTCTTCCTCCTGCGCCTAAGAGAGTATGGGGGAGGGACTGTTGAATGACTCTTACCTTGAGGTCTGTTTATCTTCAGGTAACCCGAGTCCCCGTACACCTGTGGGTCCCACCACCTCGCTGACAGCAGGGCTCCACGGGACCGAGTCCGCAGAAGGCCCTGCCTGGGGCCACAGCTGAGGGTGAGTTTCTGGTGAGAGATGGAGCTGTGAGGGACTGGCAGGCCAGGCAGAAGACCTTCTGGATCCAGAGAGGGGAACTTGGGAGAAGAATCTCTGAAGGAGGAACCTAGGGTCCGAGACCTCTTGCCAGAGCAAAGACTCCTCAGTAGCAGGAAATAGCATCAGCCCTGAGCCAGAAGCTGAGCAAGACTCAACTTGGTGTCACTCCTTCCAGAGACCCTCCATGGCTCATGGTAGGGAAAAGGTTGGCTCCAAGATTCAGAGAGGCAGACGTGAAGGGGCAAGCAGGGAAGGCCAAGTGCGCTAGGCATGTTCTCTCAAGGGAGGGAGACCTTGGTCCAACACAGTACGTTCTGCCGTCTTGTAGGATGGGATGTGGCCGGGCCACTCCCTCACTCTTGCTGGCACTTTCCAAACTCCGTGTTGCTCCCTTGTCATGTTTGCCACCTCACCTGGCCTCTGGGAATTTGGGGCATTCACTCCATCCTGACAGGGGACAGAAAAGTCCCTGCATTCTCAGAGTTCTGGTGGCAGCAGTCCTCCTATAGCTATAGATTTTTTTTAAATTAAACTTTATTTGGAAAATTTGTAGGAGTATTACTGTCAGCTTTTATGTATTCTTCATCTAAGTTCACCTAGATTAATGTTTATAATCTCATCCTCTCTCTCTCTCTCTCTCAATATATTATAAATATATATGGTTTTTATGCTTTTTTCTCAAGTTTTTAAGAGTAAGTTACAGATAGGCTCCTCCTTTACCCCAGAGGACTCCAGTGTGCATTTCCTTAAGAATGAGAACATCCTTCTTATAGAACCAGCAATTGTCAAAATCAGGCAATTAACACTGATTGTTTAATTAATTGTTTAATAATGATTTAATACAATTACCTAATCCACAGTCCATATTCAGATGGGAACCAATCGTGTCATTTCATGGCAACATTTCTTCTTTCATTCCGGAATCCAGTTCAGGATCGCATGCTGTCTTTAGTTGACACATCCCTTCAGTCTCCTTTAACTGGGATCTGTTCCTCAGTCTCTGTCTTTCATGAAGGGTCAACATTTTTGAAGAGTATTGGTCAGCTATTTTGTATTAGTGTCTCAATATGATTTCATCTGTTTCTTCATGATTAGATTCAAGTATGCATTTTGGGCAGAATATCACAGAAGGGGTGTTGTGCCCATCACAGTGCATCAGATCAGGGGGCACATGGTACTATGTCTCATCACTTGTTAACATCACAAGGTTAAGGTTAAGGTGATGTCTGCCAGGTTTCTCCAAAGCAAAGTCGGTATTTTTTTTAAGTTCATTTTATTTTTGTTTTGAGAGAGAGAGAGCATGAGCCAGGGAGAGGCAGAGAGACGGGACAGGGAAAGGGAGAATCCAAGCAGGCTAAAAGCATGGAACATCAATGACCTGAGCCAAAATCAAGAGTCAGATACTTAACCAACTGAGCCACCCAGGCACCCCCTCATTTTGTAATTAATAAATACCTTGGGGGGGGAGTATTTAGATACTATAGAAACACCCTGTTTTCACCAAGCTGTTGCCAAAGGTTTTTGTATCCATTGGTGCTGCCATCTCATTTAAAGGTAAAGGGAGTGACTTTCTCAGGCCATAGAACACGGGCCTCCAGATACCCATTCGCTAACATATTTGCCACACCACCACGCAGCTGGAACCTTGCAGCCTTGGAGACCAGGCCAAAGCTAGTCGCTCAATCCAGAAGGGTGAAGGAGAGAGTGTACTCTTTTAGAGGATCGAGTAGTTCTCTAAAGCTGGATTAACTGCCCCAGCTTGCTGGGCCTTAGGGACCCAGCTCGGTCCCTACTGCACAGTTCAGTTCTCTCAGACGACCTGCTCCCACATCCAAAGCCCTCCTGTGGCTTCCCTCATGGTGAAAAAGGCGGTGGAACAGTGATGTGTACATAATGAAGAATGTATCTGAGTGTGTGTATTTCAGTTACAGATTAAAATAAGGAACATCCTGCCCCCCAAATCGAAACACTCATAACATTTTATTGTATTTCATACCAAAAGTTTTTCTACACATATATTTTTAAAATAATGGGACTGTGGTTTTTTTTTTTAACTGAGATGTAATGTGCATGGAGAACAGCATGTACCTTAATGAACCATTCCGTCTGTGCACACTCGTGTACCCCTAGCCCAGATCATAGTAGGGAACATTCCCAGCACCCCAAAGGTCCCCCACCCCTCCCAAGCAGTGCCTAGTCACAGCTGGCACGTAGGTTAGGGTTGCCGGTTTCTGACCTTCATATAAATGAAATTCAAATAGTAGATCTTACTTTTTTTTAAACTACTTTTTTGATTTACTGGTATAACTTGATTAATGTATTATGTAAGCAAAGACTAGTGTCTTCTGCTAATCACTAAACTAATTGGAAGCTTTTCGTAGATATATATTTTATTTAACATTCAAGGAAATCCTCTCTTTACTCTAGAGAAGAGACAAGAATCTAACTAGTTAATCTTAGGATCATTAAGACAAATTCAGTATTCTATCTGTGAACAGGATGTTCCTGGAAATCTTCCATATCCTGATAATGTGGTGTTATATGGGTGAATATATTTGTCAAAACTCACTGAACTATACAATTAAAATGGATTCATTTATTATATGTAAATTATACCTCACTAAAGCAAAAAGTATTTCAAAAAGCACAATAGGCTCACTGCTTGGTCCTTCTATTACTGATCTGATAGCTAAATTCCTGTTTCACACTAACTGTGCTGTCTGACCTGTACAATACTTCAAAGCATTTTGATCCAATTAAGAGAGAGTGGATATTTATTGTCCACTAAGAGAAAAGTAAATCGTTAACTCATTTAGCACTGTACGTTAAGAATTTTTCCATGTGTCCCCTCGGGTACCCACCACCCAGATTATGACAGAAAACCAGCACTGTAAAATTAGTTTCCTTTTTCGAAAGACGGTTTGTCAGTAGATTAGTGAGAAAAGACTCGTGTAAAACAACGCCAGGAGAATGTATCCTTTCGAAAGAAAAGTTTCCCTTTGAACTAGTGTCTTCTGCTAATCACTAAACTAATTGGAAGCTTTTAGTGGACACGGCCAGTTTGCCCGCAGCACCCCCCTCACAGGACAGAACCTTTGAGGCAGACTCCGCTGCCGCTGTGCCAGGACTCATCACTGAGGAAGTGTCTTTGCTTTCTGGCACTCGAGATTACAGGGGTGCATTTTGTGTCTTGTGCTTCAGACGCGGACTCACCCATTTTCCAAGGAGCTCTGCTTCCTTTTTGGTGAACTTTGTGGAAGAGGTCAGATTTTTTTAGTTAGGATGAAAACACCCCAAGTTACTTCAGTGAGAGCAGCCACAAAAGATATAATTTTTAAAATCAGGAGTTATCCCATTGATGATTTTAACATTAAGCATCAAGTACATCGTGAAATATTAACACTTTTTCTTTTATAATTTAATCCATGTAGTTATCTCATTAATTAAACATCTCAATTTAAAGTGACAGTTGTTGGGGCACCTGGCTGGCTCAGTTGCTTAAGCACCTGACTCTTGATCTCGGCTCAGGTTGTGATCTCACAGTTTGTGAGTTCAAGCCCCTCATTGGGCTCTGCACTGACATTGCAAAGCCTGCTTGGGATTCTGTCTCTCCCTCTCTCTGCCCTTTCGCCACTTGCACTCCTTCTCTCTCTTAAAATAAATAAATAAGTTTTTAAAAAAGTAACAGTTGTTTGTTCTCATTTGTTGAAAATTATTTTTTAACGACAACACTTAATATTCTGGATGAATAACAAGGTTTAGCCTTTAGTAATCATTTGTGCCACAGTTTAAGTAACTATTAGTTTTACTAATATATACAGTATTTTATTTTGCTTTGATTTCTTTGTAATAAGTTACAAAAACCTTTTTTCAGTATGTACTTTTTAAAAAATAATAACATTATTATAGAAAGAACATCCCAAATATAGGATTTCATAAACACTAGTAGGTGAACAAATGCAACTTTAAAAGTTGGTAAAAGAGGTAAAACCGAAGCATTTTGCCTTTAAGAGAAACTCTGCCGTCTTTCTGCAGAGGTGATCCTGTTCAGAGCATGAATATCGCTCCATCTCACGCGGGACCAGTTATTTAATTTTTAGGGATTTGTTTTTCAATAAATTTTCGGTTCTTACTTGGTAGCAGCTTTTACTTCCTGGGAGGTCTGTTTTCACATTCTGAATTGAATGGCCCCATATTTTTCCTCTTCTACCACAGTGATTTACAGCCTAGGTTTTTGTACACGGTTTACATAGGGACTTTGCAGGCCCCAGGACGGGCCTGGTCCCTCACAGCTCTGTTCTCTCTCTCTCCTCCTCTCCCCACCCCTCCCACCGGTCTCTGTCTTCACAGGATTCAAATCTTTTTCCAGGAACAGCAGAAAATGATTGAGTGCCAGGTAAGTGTGACGTTTAAGTAACCTGGTTCCCCTTCTTGGGAAACTGTTCTAGAAAAAAATATATGCATTTCAAGCATGTATGCTTTGTCACAGTTCGGGTTCTTGGAAAGCACACCCGGAGATGGAGGTTTGCACACGTAGGGAGACTCTTGGAACGCCTGTAAGGAGTGAGGGAAGCAGGATTAGGCAGAGGGCGCTAAACCGAGCACCCGCTGGTCTTACAAGGTGCTTTGAAACTGGGAGGGCCTCCGCATTGTCCTGCATGGAGGCAAAGAGGCCTTTATATTCTGAAATCAACCCGTCATTGGTTGTCTGCCCCATGGCGGAGGGGGGACTTAGGCGCGGGTGGGGTACCTCCCTTCGACCAAGTGCGCTTGCAAAAGGTCCGAGGCCTGCAGTAGCCAGTCTTCTAGCAGTTGAGAGAAATACTTGGTCCTTCAGGAGGATGCAGGTGGAAAACCATTTTTTCTCTCTTCATGTAGAAACAATGGCAAGACGCTTACACATACTTCTCTATCCCCTTTCTTTTCCCCAGTTAAAATATGCTAGAGATTGTACATATTAGTCTCTGGGACCACAGCCCAAGTGTTGGGGTTGCAGGAAATTTTAAGTTTTCAAAATTTATTTTTTGAGAGAGCACATGCTTGTGCACATGTCGGGAGGGGCAGAGAGAGAATCCCAAAGAGGCTCCACACTGTCAGCATGGAACCAGAGGCGGGGCTCTAGCCCACAGGCCGTGGGATCATGACCTGAGCCAAAATCAAGAATTGGAGGCTCGACCAATTGAGCCAGCAGGTGCCCCAGGGTTGCAGGAATTTTTAACTTCTCTGTGCTTTGCAGCCCATATAGGTAATGGAATAAAGTGCTGAATTTCAGTTAGAGAAACTGAAAATACAAATAATATTTCTTTTCAGAGGGGGCAGGCAGGAATGTTCCTCCTGTCTATGGAAGTCCTGGTTTTGATCCAAGGTGTTAGCCTTGATCTAGACTGGGGAACAGATGAGCTCTCCATTATTTAAATGCATTCCCTTAAGTGTCTTTACTAGTTTGGCAGCAAACAGCTGAACATCTTACTCCCCAGCAAGTCTCCCCTACCTTCCTCACCATCTCTAGAGAGTGAGGGGCCCTGGGTCCTGACAAGACCCCCTCAGCCCTGGAGTTCCTGCATTTCCACCTCTTTGCAGGCCTCCCTCTGCAGGGGCATCTCTGGAGACGCGTCCTTTCCCCTTTCCCAGATCTGTCCCCTGTCCCTACAGCACTGTCAGTATCTCCAACCACTTCCAAACCACAAAGTCCTTTCCTTTCTCCGCTGCCTTCCTTCCTCTCCTGTAGTGACTTCCTTCTCTTGGTGTTTCCATATCCTGTTTCTTATTCTTTCTTTTTTTAAATTAATTTGTATTTTTTAGTGAGAGGGTGAGAGGGGCAGGGAGAGAGAGAATCCTAAGCAGGCTCCACACTGAGCATGGAGCCCAACATGGGGCTCCGTCCCACGACCCTGGGATCGTGACCTGAGCCAAAATCAAGAGTCAGCTGTCTGAGCCAACTAGGCGCCCCGTGTTTCTTATCCTTTCTTGAGTTCAGCATCCTCTCTTCCCACCTCACTAAAACTTTTCTGGCCAAGATCCCAGGTGATGTTGCTGAGGCTGAAATCAGAAGATGCTTTTTGATTGCTTTGCTAAATTAGATTGCATCTTTTGCCCCTTCTGTGTGAAGGCAGCACCATATACTGGTAAGAGCATGAACGTTGGAACCAGACTGCTGAATTTGACTCTCAGTCCTCACCATCTGTATGACCTTGCACAAGTCTCTGAACCTCTTTGTGCCCAGTTTCCCACCTCAGGATGCGGTACCATCCCACCAGGCGAACCAGGACCCTGAGATTATCCTGGGCTTCTCCCCACCTTCCCCCCTCTCACACTCAGTCACTAAGTCATGCTAATTTTACAACCTTACTGTTACCTCCTGTGTTTGGTGAAAATGACACGGCCTTTTGGGTCCCAGATTACATCTGTTTTGTTCTGTTCTATCCCATCCCACCCCATCTCACTCCCATTCCAGTTGGGAATGCTTGGGAAATCTTGGCCCAGAGCTGTCAACCGAGCCGGGCTCCGTCTCTGGTAAAAGTCTGATTGCTGCTCGCCCTCTACCGTGGCGGGTCATTCTGGCCTCAGACAGGCTGGTTGTTGCCTGCCATGCGCTTGGCCTTTGTAGGGGTCTTAGGGTCTCATGTGCCAGCATCCATGGCTTCACCCTGGTTTTGGTCCTGCCTTCCAGCCCATTGCTTGGGCCACTGCTCAGGTGCCACTGTAGGAGCCCACATTTTTCAATGAGAGGTACAGCCACCTCCTGAGGTAGAACTGGTGCCTGTGACCCAAAGCTCTGACTAGAAATCACATTGTTAGACTATCTCATGGGCCCAAAGCCCCCAGGTAAACAAAGACAGTCTTATCAAGCAGAACATTCCAGGGGCTTAGAGTAACTCCCAGGAGCTGAGTGCAATGAGCAGACCTCTCTTTGGGCAAGGTTCACTCTTTACAGTCACTTGGAGAAATATCATAGGTAGTTTCTTCTACTCACAGCAATAGAGGATTACTGCTTCTTACACCAAACAGTTCTCCAATTCTCTGGGGACACCAGCTAGGTTTCCTACAATTTAATTCAGCTCGGAGTTAGCACAGACCTACAAGTTAGGGTCTCATCTCAAAAGACTGCCCCCCCCATGCTAATTGCATCCCAGGTTCTCCCCTGAACTTCTGACCAACTAGCTGTAAATTAGGGGTTCCCATGACCCCTTCCTTAGTTTTGATAATTTGCTATAATGATTCACAGAACTCTGGGAAACACTTTACTCACTATTAGAGGTTTATTATAATGGGTGCAAATGAAAAGCCAGATGACAAGGTACAGAATGGTCCCGAGCATATGAACTTCTGTCTGTGGAGTTTGGAGTTCCCGATGTGTTCACCAACCTAGAAACTCTCCAGGGTTTTTTCATGGGATTTCCATTCTGTAGGCCTCATTGCTTACATCATGGATTGGGGATCAGCTCAGTCTCCAGGACCGCCCACCCACCCCCACCCCCACCTAGAGGTAGGAGGTCGAAAAGGAGACTGAAATTCCAACCCTCTAATCACATGGCTAGTTCCTCTGGCAGCCGGCCCCCATCCTCTGTGTCATTAGCACAAACTCCTGAATCCTTGACTGGGGCTTGTTATGAGTAACAAAAGATACTCCTTTACCCCTATTCCTAAGGAAGTTACAAGAGTCTAAGAAGCTCTGTCCAGGAACCATGAAGGAAAGCCAAATACATATTTCTTAATATATCATAATATCACAGGTAACTTCTTTAGGTTAGTATCTGTGGGTCCTTCTCTGGGTCTCCAGCTGAATTCTTTAGGGTCCCTTGGGGCTCTGGCCTGGGCACTTTTCTCGTCCTGTCTCCCTGCAGAGAGATCCCAAACCTTGGCTTCCACTTCTCTGCTGATGGCTCAGGGAGCTTTAGCTCCCTTCCCGATCTCGCTTCTGCTACAAAACTCCGACGTCCATCCCACTGCCTGCTACGTGTCTCCGCCCAGGTGTCCCCGGACGCGTCTAATAACACATCCTCTTTGCTTCTGCTGTTTGTTGTTTGGTTTTTTTACTTCTGATTTACCACCATCATCACCCAGTTGGCTTTGAGACACCTGGGTGTTACCCTTACCGCTTTTCACTGATTCCCCCACCAGTGAAGGTGCAGGTTCTGTGCTCTTCACTTCTTTCCTCCGTCTCACTGTGTCTTACTGCGCCACTTGTGACACCGTCTTCCACCTGCATTATTACGGTCTTCCTTTTCACTTCCTTCCAGGTCACATTTCTCTTTCTATCCGTTTACTTTCAAGTTATCTGTGAGTTCTGTACCTCTTTAGGCACCTTTTGTATCCAGCCTAACAATCTCTGCCTTTTGGAGTGGTCAGTCATATATTAATTTATATTATAGTTTAGTATCATTTAGTGTAATTATTGGTATGGTTGGATTTGTATCTATCCTTATAGTATTTAGTTTTCTGTTTGTCCCATCTGCTTTTGTTCCTTTATTTCTTTTCTCTTATGTGTGTGTTTGTGTAGATTAAATATTTTTTGAAATTCCTTTATTTCAGTATACCTCTTTGCACTATGATTCCTAAATTGGTTACTTTAGGAATTCAATATATATCCTTAACTTTTCAGTCTGCTTAGAGTTACTGCTGTACCACTTGATGTGGAATGCAGGAAACTCACCACATGCCTTCTAGAATGTGCTTTCTATACACACCTATTCCTTGATATTTTCATTGTCTTAAAGTCCGTTATCTCATCACCACAGGCCCCTGTATGCTCCTCCTGCTACTGAGTGCCTGGTAGCCCTTAAAATCCCTGTTCTGTCCCCATCCGGTGCTCCTGCTGCTCCCTCTGTGAGGATTGTAGTTTCTCCATTTTTCTGTAGAGGAGACTCAGCTCCATATATGCCCTAGCTCTGAAGCCTTACGAAAGCCCTTGAAACATTTAATGGGCCATTCGTACTTTCCTACATGCTATAACCTGGCTGTCTTGGCATCATAGCTCTTATACTTTCACCCTGAGGGCCTAACTTATTGCTGTTTGCTGGGCTGTCAGCTCCTTGAGGTCAGGAACCATCCATGATTGTGTTTCCAGCAACCACACTGGGTTATACACAGCAGGTCTTCACTCAGTATATGTTGACTCCCAGTGTATGTGGCAGTGGGTTCCAGCGGGATTGTTATTTTTCCTGCCCTATATATCGCCCAAAGCCAGAAATGTAAAAGGTATCCTGGCCTAGGAGCATGAAAATTCCATATCATCTATCCCTGGGAACGTTTTCCCACGTGGCTCAATGTCATTTCATCCTCGGCAGAGAGCTGTGTCATTCAAAGACGTGGTAGTGGGCTTCACTCAAGAGGAGTGGCACAGGCTGAACCCTGCTCAGAGGGCGCTGTACCGGGATGTGATGCTGGAGACCTATAGCAACCTTGTTTCAGTGGGTAAGAACCCCGCCACACCGTTTCGCTTATGCTTGATTGACCAGCTTTCCTTTTTCAGTTGCTAAAAGTAACTGAGGTCCCTAGAGCCTCTGAAGTACCCAGTACTTTCTATGTGCCAGACACTACTTCAGCCATTTTTAAAATATTAACTTATTTAATCCTCATAAGAGCCCCATGAGATAGGTACTATTTGTACCACTGTTTTACAGATCTGGAAACAGAGGCATAGGTGATGTAACTTGCCAAATGTCACTCACCTGGTATATATTAGAGCCAGGCTAGATTTGAATCCCAGCAGTCTGGCTACACAGTCTGTATCTCTAACCCTTATACTGTGCTGCCTCAGTGAGTTTGGCTTGAGTTTCAGTGGTCCTGGGTTACTAATTCCTTTTGGGTTCGGGACAAGGTATGTGTACAGTCTTCTCCCAAGTCCAATGTCTGTTGTGCAGCCTTTAATGCTGCCTGAGCGGCCCTGAAGACCAAGGAGCTCAGCCCAAGGCCTGGATCATTTCCCTGGAACAGGTTATGAAGGCACTAAACCCTATGTGATCCTCAAGCTGGAGCAGGAAGAAGCACCGTGGATTTGTGAGGCGGCATGCTCGGGCTGCCACTGTCGGGGTAAGTCTGGTAGATCCAGCAAGCGGTGCTCGAGGAAGTTGGCACTTCTGGGACTTTTGTCCAGAGTCCAGCTTTCAAAAGCTTTAGATCTTTGCAAGCCACTGGAGACATTTCTCTGAGAGCTTTAGCCTTGTTGGTGTCACTGCAGCCTCCAGGCACCCCACCTCCCTTGTCCAGTGTTCCTTCTCCTTCTTTAAATCTCCCCTCTCCCTGTGCTCTTGCTCCACTTCCCTTTCTCCAGAATCCTTCTCCATCACATTCAGCCTTTCTCACAAATAAGCTTCTGTCATTCCCTCACTCCTGCTGGCTCCTTCTTCCCTTTTCCCACCGTTTCCAGGTCAAATGCCTCAGACCTCCCTGCCATACCCACACTCTCACTTCCCATCCTTTCCCTAATCCTTTAAGTTATTCCCTTAGTCCTTTACTTTCCTTAAGTCACAAAAGAGGAAGTATTGAATTTCAGGTAACCAAAGACAGCTGGGTGGTAAAGGAGATGACTGAGCTTGGCCCATCTTAACCACTTCCTTATAACATTCAGAATGTGTGCTCCTTTCCTATCAGCTCTGTAAAATCTCACAACAATATCCATGGTACCCCAACTGTTGGTAACCTACTCGTAAGGATACCTCTAAACTACTTCTCCACAAGAGTCACGAACTTAGTAAGAAAAGTCAGTGCTGTCTGTTCCCACATCTCTTTATGCCACTTACACTTGGTGTTATAATCACATAATTGAATTAGATATTACATTATGAAAATAACATTCAAGGTATTTTCATGCTTCTCTCCAAAATGATGTCTCTGATACTATCACCATCCACCTCTCATCCACCTTGGTTGTAGTAGTTGCAGTAACAGCATTAGAATTACTGGTCGACACTCAGCGTATGCTCACTGTATGCCAGGTCTGGTCTCAGCCTTTTACACATATCATCTCATTCAGCCCTTACAATACCTGTTGGTATCCAACCTTTATTACTCCATTTACAAATGAAACAGTCAAAAGAAAAGTTATGAAACTTATCTAAGAACATGTAGCATAGTAAGGGACCTAACAGAGATTTGAACTCATGTGGTCACATTTCAAAACCAATACTCTTTTTTAAAAATATTTTTTAATGTTTATTTACTTTGGAGAGAGAGAGAGAGACAGAGTGTGAGTGGAGGAGGGGCAGAGAGAAGGAGATGCAGAATCTGAGGCAGGATCCAGGCTCTGAGCTGTCAGCACAGAGCCCGACGCAGGGCTTGAATCGATGGACCATTAAATCATGACCCGAGCCGAAGTTGGACACTTAACCAACTGAGCCACCCCGGCGCCCCAGAGCCAACACTCTTAATTGTCACACCAACACACTGGTGCCCTCTGGAGTGTATTTTGCTTCATTAAACTGTGCTTAACAGCCTTGCTGCAACACCGTAACCTGGGCATCAGCTGCCTTTCTTTTCCCTCTTTTAAGAGCCACACATTGAATAGCAAGGTGCTGTATGACACCTCAACCCCTTTCCTCAGTAACAAGATTGACAAACTACACCCTATAGTTTGGCCACCTGATTTTGTGAAGAAAATCTTATTGGAACACAGCCTTGCCCTAACATTTACATACTGTTCCCCAAATACAGTGGGAAAGTTGAATAATTTTGACTGAGACCATATGGCCTACAAAGCCTAAAATATTTACTCTGGCCCTTTAAGAACATGTTTGCCAACCACTGGTCTATAATAGTTCATCTTCTTCAAAATTATTACTTTGTATACTCTGTGGCATGTTCCATCTCATTTGTGCCACTTGTGAATCTTCTCATACAGCATCCTTCTCTGTGTTGAATTATGGTTCATGCTGTGGCTGTTCATATTCTGTGTATTGTTTAAATATTTAGGGCAATTTTCAAGTAATTTTACTCCAGATCATAATAACAGAATAAAGAAAGGTTTGCTGTATTTTCTCCAGAAAACATTTGTCAAGTTACTGTCCAGAGGAAAAGACAGCAAGACATGATTTTGAAACAAGGGGCATTCATCAGCAAGAAAACATTGCCCAAGGAAAGAAGCCAGGAAAACAATAAGTTTGGGAAAATACCATCTCTGAGCAGTAATCTTTTTCCTTCAGTGCAAGACCCCAATAATTGGGACCTCTATGGAAAACGTGTGAACCATAATTTAGACCTGATTGGTTTTAAGAGAAACTATTCCAAAAAAGATGAGTGCTGTGGATGTGGGAAATTGTTACAGCATACAAACCATGATAGAAAACCTAATGGAGAAGAACTCTGGGAATGCAGTCGCTGTGAGAGAGTGTTCAGCCACAACCCAGCACCTGTGTGCAAACCAGCAATAAGCAATTCTCTTGTGTACAAGCGCAAAAGGGTTCCACCTACAGAGAAACCCCATGTCTGTAGCGAGTGTGGGAAAGCCTTCTGCTACAAGTCTGAATTCATTAGGCATCAGAGAAGTCACACTGGGGAGAAGCCATATGGATGCACTGACTGTGGGAAAGCCTTTTCACATAAGTCAACCCTTATTAAACACCAGCGAATTCACACTGGGGTAAGACCCTTTGAATGTTTTTTTTGTGGGAAAGCCTTCACTCAGAAATCACACCGCAGAGAACATCAAAGAACACATACTGGAGAAAGACCCTTTGTGTGCGGTGAATGTGGAAAATCATTTGGTGAGAAGTCATACCTCAATGTACATCGAAAAATACACACAGGAGAAAGACCGTATCGTTGTAGAGAATGTGGAAAATCCTTCAGCCAAAAATCATGCCTCAATAAACACTGGAGAACTCATACAGGAGAAAAACCCTATGGATGCAGTGAATGTGGCAAAGCTTTCTACCAGAAGCCAAACCTCAGTAGACATCAGAAAATTCATGCCAGAAAGAATGCCTATAGGAATTAAAACCTGATAGTTGTGGGAAAGCCTTAAGCAAGGTATCCTATTTCATTGTATGCGGAGGCATTCATTTTCAGGAGAAATCTCATTGATTTAATGAATTTGGACAAAATGTTTTATCATAAGGGAAGTCATTTTCTAATTGTGATAGAAAACTTTATACAAAGATTATAGAAAACACTTTATAAAAAATAAACATGGTCACTCTGGCTTATGAAAGTTTAAAAATATGTTAATGGAATGACAACAGAATACAAAATATATGTGAAAGAATTGGTATATTATAGCATATTCCACAGTGAGCCACATAATAGGGATTATTTATATTTTGGGAATGTAAATGTGAATTTAAATGAATTTGTGAATGTCAAGCACATTTGTCACATAGTATGTAGAAGGCCATTCACCAAACTTTTCCACTCTAAATATCACCATTGTCTTCTAGTGTCTTAACAATATAAAAAATAAGAACACTGGTTAATGTTGAAAAGGCAAAGCTAAGGAATAATTTCACAACCTAATGTTGGATGAACAACATACTATAAATCTGATTACTCAGCACAGCCATTTTTTGACAAAAAGTAGTGTGACCCTGGTATATTGTGCACTACTTCTATTTTATTAGTCAGGCTTAACATGCCTTGCAGCAAATTAGTAGGAAAGATACTGTGTAGATGAGTCTTATAATTCAGAAATGTTTCTTACAGAGACCAAAGATAGAATTTTTTGGGTTTTTTTTCTTTTTGCAAATTAATTCAGCAATATCCACTTTCCTTTCCTATCAAGTTTTCTGTGAATATTCTGGGCATTAAAACCCAAATTGTTTCATCATTCCAATCTTGAAAAAAAATCTACTTCTTGAGCTGCTATGTCGTCCAAATAAGACAAATGGCCACACCATTCAAGATTTGCCTTCTGTAAGAATGCCTGGTCCAGAATGAGAAAGGAAACAATCATATGAGCTCTGGGTGTTGTATGTAAGTGATGAATCCCTAAATTCTAAACCTGAAACTAGTATCACACGGTACGTTAACTAACTGGAATTTAAATAAAAATTTGTAAAAAAAAATCAGATAAAGATATGATTAAAAGAATAATAAAAGACGCTTCATACAAATCTAGATCCACTTGTTTTTAAAAGAGGAAATAAATGCTTTTCTTGCAAAATATAAGTTAGGAAAATTGCAATAAGAAGTAGAAACTTAATAGAACAAGTACCATTGAAGAGTTTGGAAAAATGATTAAAGATCTAGGATTGAACAATGCTCGAAGGCCCAGATGATTTCATAATTAGTTTCATCTAACTTAAAGAGTGATACCAGTGTTATTTGAAGCATTTCAGCTTATAGACTATGTTCTCCAGTTTTATGAAGTCAGAATAAGTTTTAACACCAAAACCAAATAAAGGTGTTTGGAAAAAAGAAAACTCCAGGCCAGTCTTACTCATGAATTTAGAAACAAAAATTATAATTAAAGTAATACCAAATAGAATTCAGCAGTATACCTAAAGAATGACATAATGACCAAGGAAGAATTATTCCAAGAATACAGAGCCAATGCAGTAATAGGAAATAAATCAATAAATTAACAGTTTAAAAGCTGACAAGGCATTTAATAGAATTTGCAAATATTTCCAATCTAATAAAATACAAATTGAATTGTCATATATAGTAACCACTTAAGAGTTCCTTTACCAAAACATTATAGCATATTTTATGCTAAAAGTGTTTTTTGAAAATTAAGAATTTAATAGTATTAGAGATACGGGCATTTACTGCTGTCTGTTTTAACTAAATATTGTGTTGGAGTTTCCAAAGACGGCAGTAAAAATAAAATTAAATAATTGGTATAGACAAAAAAGGGGGAAACTTTTTGATAATATGTCAATAAATGAAGAGACTAGTGTTTGTGTTAAAAGATAATTTTCTAAGAAGACAGTATAGAAATTAAAAGTTTTCTCTGTAAACATCTAATAACTTACCTGCACTTCTTCTGGAATTACACTAAATGTCAGTGATTAAAATCCATATGGAAGAACAAATGCCTAACAATCTAGACAAGAAAAGTATGAAGAAGAATTTCATACCAGATGTCGGAATATAACATGAAATCACTTTAAACAAATTAACAAAGTATTGGCAAAGGAACAGATAAATACATCAATGGATCAGAATAGAAAATCTTGAAACAGACCTCAGTGTCCACGAGAAAGCTCGATATGAAGGCCTATGGGAAAGGCGGAGCTTCACGCCATCAGGGAAAGGAATGGTTTATTTAAAAAGAATTCTGGTACAATTGGCTTTTACTCAGGAAGCAAGTAAACTTTGACTAACAGCCCAAACCACATGAAAAAAAAATCCAGGTGGTTTTAAGATTTAAGTTATTTAAATAATAAAATTCTTGAAGGAGAAGTGAAATGAAAGACCACATACAATCTAGGAGTTGGAAAGATTAACTTTACCAACAAGATACTTGAAAGCTATTAAAAAGTATTTGACTACATAAAAGTGCAATCTTTTGTATGGCAAAAGGTGCCATCAACAAAGCCAATACACAATGTTTTTGGATGAAATATTTGCAAAGCCAATCAGAGAAGAGGTGCTCTTCAAATGGCAGGAAAAAGATAACTTAATGGCAAAACATGGCAGAGGAATGTGAATAGACGATTGTAAAAAACAGCAAACCCAACTGGCTGGTGGGCCTATCAAAAACTGTCTAGTTCAGTGGTTGTTGGGGAATACAGATTAAACTCAGTGAGGTGGGGGGCCTGGATGGGTTAAGGCTCAGGTCATGATCTTGCAGTTAATAAGTTTGAGCCCTTTACTGGGCTCTGTGTTGACAGCTCGGAACCTGGAGCCTGCTTTGGATTCTGTGTCTCCCTCTCACTCTGCCCCTTCCCCATTTGTGTGGTCTCTCTGTCTCTTTTTCAGAAATAAATAAATATTTTAAAAAGATTTAAAGTCATAATGAGATAACTGTATTCAATCAAACTGACAAAAAATAGCAGGACTGCTTTTTGCTGTCCCAACAAAGGTTTCTATATACTGCTGGTGGAAACATAAATCATTACAGCTCTTTAAAAAATCAATGTGGCAACATCTATTATAACTTAAAGTACTTATGTCCCTTTGAGGAATCTCCTAGAAGTAAAACCCCAATACATAAAGGACAGATGAATATGGATATTTATTATAAAATTGTTCCTAGTGGCAATAAGACACTAGAATCCAAATAAATGCACCTCCATAGGAAAATTGGAAAAGGGAAGGAATTATATCCATTCCATAACATGTTTATATAGCCATTAAGGTGGACACACTAAACCATGCCAGTGGACTTGAATAGAATTCCATAACATAAGTGTGTAAAATATGACCCTGTTTTTGTAAATCAGTGACAAAATGCCTCTAGGTGTTTATGAGTGATAAATATGTATCCATATATGTTTGTGTATGATTTTATACGCATGGAGAAGAGTATTGAAGAGTATACATTGGTTGGGGGGAGGTGGGTGATATAGGCCGATTTGAGGGAGCCAGAGAGGGAAAATGAAATCCAAAAAGAAAAAAAAATACATAAATGAACCAAGTATGATATCTCAAATGTGTGATGAAGTAAAGCTATTTGAGTGGGGAGCTAAAACTCTGCTGATTTGTGGATATGTTCGTGCTATAGTAAATGAAAAGGGAAAATCGCAGAAGACTGTATATGAATCTATTTTTTTAAGTTAAAACCCTGTATGTATATATGTGCATGTATGTTTATATGAACAAAGAAAAGGATGGACGGATGGAAATACAGCAAGATGTTAACATTGGTGATCTTGGTAGGGAAGGGAAAAATGGTTGTTTAATTTATATATCTTTGTATTGTTTTACTTGTTTCAACATACATACCTTTTGTAATTTGAAAAACAAAATAAAGGGAGAAATGTTTCGAAGTGCATGAAGCATTTCAAGTGTTCCTGTTTTCTGACAAGATGGCACCCTGGTCTGGTTTACTACCTTTCCTGCTAGCACAGTCCTTTAGATATCACCAAAGTAAAAGTAAATGTCTAGATGTTACTTCTGCTTCTGAAAAGCAAAAGGAAATACTTTGAGAAACTCCCAAGGAGAGAGAGGCTTTTTGTTTTTATTCTGAAATAAATTTTGATTTATAAAAAAAGTTGCAAAACAGTTCTTGTGTAGTCTATCCAGTGTCTCCTAATGTTAACATCTTATATAACCTTAGTACAATTATCAAAACCAGGAAGTTAACATGATACAAATTAGTAATTAAACAATAGTCCTTCCTGCTGATGTCTATCTAGTCCAAGGTCAAGACCCCACAGTGCATTTACTTGTTATTTCTCTTCAGTCTCCTCCAATTTGTGACAGTTCCTCGGTGTTTTCCTGTCTTTCGTGACTTAGATACTTTTTTAAAAAGGAATATTGGCCAGTTATTTGGTAAAATATTCCTCCATTTGGGTTTGATCCGGTGCTCTCTGATTACATTGAGGCTATGCATCAATAGCACAGAAGTGCATAGTGTCAGAGGATGCACGATGCTGATGAAATCTAACAGTCGCCACTGATCACATGGTTAAGATGCTCCCTGTTAGATTTCTACGTTTTAGAGGCACTAACTTCCTCTGTAGTTAATAAATATCTTGGGCAAGATAATTTTGCAGAGTTTTTAAAAAATACATTTCAGCAGGCCCTAGCCCCAGAAATTCTGTTTGATTAGCTTTAAGGGTTCGAGCATCCCTAGTAATTCTAGTGGGCAGACGAGTAGACTTTGGAGTGAACCACACACCTAATCATTAGTCCTGAAACAAAACATCATCCTTACAGGACAAATAGTAGTGAGAAACACTGAATTATGACATTTATAAACACCGGTCTTTAGCTCTGGTAACCTAGGTGTGTTAGTTATCTAGTGCTACCTAACACATTAGCTTAAAGCAACACACATTATCTTACAGTTTCTCTGAGTCAGAATCCCAGATATGCCTTAGCTAGGTCCTCTGATTCAGGGTCTTACAATGCTGTGGTTCAGGTATTGCCCAGAACAGAGGTCTCAGAAAGGATCTGGTTGCAGGATCACATGGTTGTTGGCAGAATTCAATTCTCTGTGAGCTGTTAGACTAAGGGCTTCGGTTCCTTGCTGGCTGTGGGGAAGAAGCTACCCTCGGGTACTTGCCACATGGGCCTCTCTGAAGTCCAGCTTTGCAGAGAGAGTAGAGGTGCTAGAACTGGAGTTGTTCATCGATCGTGCCTATGTGAGGGAGCCTCCATAAAAATCCCACTAGAACGGGGTCTGGGGAGTTCCTAAGTTGATGAACACAGCCATTTACGAGGAGGGCGGCACACCCTTAACTCCATGTGCCAGAAGTTCCTGCACTCAGGATCCTCCCTGACCTAGCCCTGTGCACCTTTCTATCTGGATGTTCCTCTATATACTTTATCATACCTTTTCGTAATAAACCGGTAAACAGCAAGTAAACTGTTTTCCTGGGTTGTGTAAGCCCCTCTAGCACATGAATCAAACCTTAGGAGGGGGTGTTGGGAACCTCCTTATAGCGGATGGGTCAGAAGCACAAAGTAACAACCTCCAATTGTGATTGGCATCTGAAATATCTGTGGGGGTGGGGGTGGTGAGGAGGCAGTTCTGGTGCTATCTCCAGGTAGACAGTGTCAGAATGGAGCTAAATTGTAGGTCCCAGCTGGTGTCACAGAATTCTCTGGAGTGGGGAAATGTGGGATGCTGCAAAGATTCAGCTGATCGGCAGGAAGTGTCACTCCCTGTGGGGTGCGGCCAGAAAAACAAGATTAACCGTCTAGAGGCCAAGGATGTGTACTTCCCACTCAGGGATTGGAGACGGCCAGACGGGAGTAGCCAATAGAACAAAAGATCAACCGCATTTAGGCTTAAGTTGGTGTCAATCGCCCCCCTGCCAAGCGTGGCAGATGCAAGTCTGGGCTCTCCTTTAGATGCTGTGTTTGAAATTTCAGTTTCGGTTTCCCCTTTTTCTAATAATCATTTGACCCTGTTTCCTAGCAACCGACCCGGGTCAGCTTCCTGCCCCAAACCCTATAAAAGTGTGGATATTTTCTCAATAAACTGGGCTTGATCAGAAACGCTTGTCTTGCCTCACTCTCTGTGCTCCCTACTGCCCTGTTCTTACTCCCTCCCTCAGGAACCTGCCACCCGTGCCGGGAACAGACAGGGAAAACCCCCATACATCATGTGTCCGAAGTGTTGTGTGGTAGTAGTGTGAGACTAAAGGAGAAACATGAGAAATAACATTTTTCCTACACCCCTTTGTAAACAGAAAAGAGCCTATTGCATTCCCAAAAAGGAACCTAAAATTTTAGTTTACATGAGAGGTGTTGGAAAATCATTTCCTGGGGCCTTGGGTGGCTCAGTTGGTTAAGCGGCCAACTTCAGCTCAGGTCATGATCTCACAGTTCGTGAGTTTGAGCCCTGTGTCAGGCTCTGTGATGACAGCTCAGAGCCTGGAGCCTGCTTCAGATTCCGTGTCTCCCTCTCTCTCTGACCCTCCTCTGCTCACACTTTGTCTCTCTCTCTCTCTCTCAAAAATAAATAAACGTTAAAAAAAATTTTAATTAAAAAACAAGGAAAATCATTTCCCTTACACTCTAACCTTCTGTTTAATTCTTTAAAAGCTTATGAAGGGCTGCTGGATGGCTGAGTCATTAAGAGTCCGACTTTTGATTTCTTTCTTTTTAACATTTACTTATTTTTGAGAGACAGAGTGTAAGCAGGGAGGAGCAGAGAAAGGAGACAGAATCCAAAGCAGCCTCCAGGCTCTGAGCTGAGCTGTCAGCTCAGCACAGAGCCTGACACAGGGCTTGAACCCACAAACTGTGAGACCATGACCTGAGCTGAAGTCAGACATTTAACCGATTGAGCCACCCAGGCGCCCCCTGACTCTTGATTTCACCTCAGGTCATGATCTCAGGGTTCAGGAGTTTGAGCCCTACATGGGGCTCCACTCTGTCAGCTTGGGATTCTCTCTCCCCCTCTCTCTGTCCCTCCCTCTCCTGTGTACGCACTTTCTATATAAATAAATAATAAATAATATTTAAAAATTTTAACTAAAAACTTAGTTTGAAACTAATTAAATTAAAAGGCAAAACAGTGGATGGGGCGCCTGGGGGGCTCAGTCATTTAGCCTCCGACCTCAGCTCAGGTGTAGTTTGTGGGTCGAGCCCCGCATCAGACTCTGTGCTGACAGCTCAGAGCCTAGAACCAGCCTGCTTCAAATTCTGTGTCTCCCCCTCTCTCTGCCCCTCCTCTGCTCATGCTCTGTCTCTGTTTCTCAATAATAAATAAATGTTAAAAATTAAAAAAAAAAAAGAAAAGCAAGACAGTGGAGTTGGGGGTGGGGAAATTGGCCTGATAATATGGAATGCCAGAGATTCTTGTTAAAATAGTAATATGATCCAATATAAATTAAAACAAGAGCTTCACGTGTTAAAATTTATTATATAAAGTCTAATTTATAGAGGGTAATTATCCCTAACACTCTCCCTTTGATAACCTAATTTTGCCTGCCTTAAATGTGGAAGAAAATAAATAAATAAATAAACGTAAGTACATAAATGAATGCATGGCGCCTCCTGGTGAATTACTACAATCTTGATGCTATGGTCGCATCTATTAGAGGTCCCATATCCAATATCCAGTATTATTAAAATTACTAATTCTATTCAATTTTCAACCACTGGTAAATATTTTGCTCTTATAGATTTGGCTAACATGCTCTGTTTAACACCTTCTTCATCAACCTCTCAGCTGTAGTTTGTCCTTGCCTCCAAAGGGACATAATACATTTTTTCCAGGCTGCCCATGTGGTGTCTCAATAGGTTTGTCATCACAAACTGCAGACAAAATCTTAACTGTGTCTGCCTTTCTCTAGGAGCCCGAGTATGGCACTACCTTAATCACATGCTCCTGCAAGGAGATTCGTTAGACACATTCATCGCAGACCTACAAGTCCAACGTGTTTTCATCCTTTTGGGGTTCTTGTGGCAACATAAGTGCTTAGTTATAAATTTTACTTTATCTAATTGATGTTGCCATGGATAAATCACTCCTCCTTAATGGAGCTCTCTCCAACAAAAGGCTTAAAGTCTGTCCAAGTTAAAGTCAATAGTTACTCTCATTAGTGTCCTCAGAGATTCCTTCACCATAGAGGCTTAGTAACCTGTCATGCCTCCTAGAGTCTATGGACCACTTGACGGCCATAAGTTATCCAAGAACTTCTGATGAAAGAGACTGGTTCATCTTGGCCTCATGTATACACCATTAAGACAGCTAATGGCTGGCTACTTATTAGGCTCTCCTAGAAAGAGAGACTCTCACAGACGCTGAGGCTGTGACCCTCTATACCCAGCTTCTCATTATGCTTTGGGCCATGAAAACAGTGCCTGACAGGCTTGGCACAGCTGCTGAGATCTCTTGAAGACAGGGTGGAGCCAAATCTACGGGAGCTGGTCTCCCTTGTCCTCAGGCCTTGGCCAGATGCCGAAGTGCCCTTCCCCCTCCCCTTTTGCTGCCCGGGAGCCCCTTGGGATCAACTGAATGTACAGTAAAGAGTGTTTGTAGACTACATACAAAGAGATTGGAGCCATCTTATGAGATGGAGCGCAGTGTAATGTTTCTGTTTCCCTTCCCTGAGCCAGGACTTCACTCACAAATGATAGGACACAAGGGACAATATACTTGGGCAAACTTGAGGCAGTCACCTTACCACTGGATGCCCCAGCCAACAAATGGCTCCATCTTCATATTCATTACAGGCTATTGGCCCACTGCTTAAAAATCATTCCCTTCAGGGTGAAAAAAAGTGTTGCTTCACAGACACCCCAGATGTAAATCGGTGTCACACATGGCTCTACACATACTAAGACCACAACACAAGGCTTTGCCAGGACACACCTTATTTCTTTCAGAGTTATAGGCACTACTGATAGTACGAAAGGTACGGAATTCACTTCTCAGAGTGCACAACGCTGGGCTCTTGAAAGAGGCATTCAATAGGACTTTTATGTCCCTAATAGGTCCCAGTCAGTCAGTTTAACTGAAGCATAATGATGTCCTCAAACAATTCCTTTTCAATACCGTCTGACAAACAAACCCCTGAATGGGCCTCTCTTGCTCCGGGCTTAGTCTCTTAATTCAAGGTTCCTTGGCCGATTCACACCTTATACCAACTCTAAAAAACTTTCTCATCACTGTTTCTTGTATTTAAAAGGGAAATGTGTCTCATCTCCATGTATATACAGATTCATTATATATGAGGTTCTTTATTAATATCTATCTTTTTTGAATAGTTTTTTTAGTTTATTATTTTCAAAGAATGAGGGGGGGGGGAGCAGAGAGAGAATCCCAAGAAAGCTCTTCACTGACAGCGCAGAGCCCGACATGTGGCTCGAACTCACAAACCACAAGATCATGACCTGAGCCAAAATCAGAAGTCCGACGCTTATCAGTCTGACCCACCCAGGCACCTTGTCTCTCATCTTTATACATTTTTTTATCTTGCCATAAGTACTGGAGGCCAGACTGAGGGCACAAACCCTATGGAGATCAACTGACCATAGACCGGTTCATGGGCCAGGCAGCTGCTAATCTGACACGGGACGCATTTGCGCTAAATTCCCACCGTAAAACAAAAACCCGTCAAGGGCAGCTGCACTACATTCTGTTGTCTTATTTACTGTTAATCTGGGTGCTTTCACTGGTTTACAGTTCAGAGGCCCAAACCCTCCAAAAAAGCCACACTTTCAATAAAACATGGCAAATGCTAAGATTCATATCAATTCAAGTGGGTACCACTTAGAAAGGTCACCTCAGTCCCACATCCCACGTGACAACACTTTGGTCCAGGAGCTTTCTGATAAAGATGACATTACGTTAAATGACATTACCTCACTCCAAGACCAAGATTATTTTACCCCTGCATTGCAAACAGCTTTGCCCAGGACATCAAAACCTTCATTCCAGTGACATCTGTGGACTGCCTCTTCTAAGGCAATGTCCTAAGGACATGGATTGCTTTTCTTCCTTGATATTGGGAAGCCAATTATCTGTTCTGAGCTCACTGTATGCTTACCTCATTATCCTAATATACTCTTTGCTCCCTGCCAAAGCTTACACCCCTAAAGTCCCAAGTGTAAAGGGAAATCTGGTAGAGGTCACTATTGTGTCATTCTAAAAATTAATGGAAATTATTGCTTTACCCCAGGAGGCGAGTGCCTTTCCACATAGCCTGGCTAAAGATTCTAGAGACCTCTCAAGTGTTTTCTGAGCAGGCATCCTTCCAGGGCTGGTGTGTGCAATCTATTTGAATATATTTCCTGGTTTCTACTAGGAGCTTGGCCTTGTGTCTGTCTACCATATTGCAGCCTCTCTGAGGAGGTTAGTAAATCGTGGTCTGGTGCTCTTCCTGCTTAGTGGTTCTGTAGACTCTGGCACACACTGATGTCTTTATTCTCAGAAATATCCTCAACCTGTCATTACATCCCTGTCAGTACTTGGATACAAGCAAGACAGTCCCTTGGGTAGCCCCCCTAAAAGTCATTTAGAGGAACATTCTACTCCTTTCTATCCCCAGAGAGAAGATGGGAGTTAGGGTTTTCCAATCAAACATACCTTGATTTAGGGGCAGGTGCGGGGACCCTGATGAGAGAGAATGAAGAGTATTCCAAACCTCCTACCGGGCTTCTATGCCATTGGCTTTGTGCTTGCTTGGAGTGCAACAACCTCTTGACTGGTTTCTGGATTTCTCACAGTTATTTTGTGTATTTGATCTGTGTCTCCATAGGGGAAAGATGGTGTAGGGCTTCCTATTCCACCATCTTTCAGATGTTATCCTGGGTGCAAGTGTTTGTGTGAATACAAGTTTCAGTTAACTTGTAAGCAGCAAGGGACATGATTTCTGGATTGTGTGCTAAGTGTATGTTTAGTTTACAAGAAACTGCCAAACCATCTTCCAAAGTGGCTGTAAGCATTCTGCATTTCCATCAGATCAGCAATGAATGGGGGTTCTTGTTAGCCTACATCCTAGCCAGCATGTGATGTTACCAGTGTTTTGGATTTTGGCCATTCTCACAAGTGTGTAGTGGCATCTCCTTGTTCTAATTTACAACTCTTTTGTGACAATATTGAGCATCTTTTTGTATGTTTGTTATCTGTACATTTTTCTTTGGTGATGTCTGGATTTTTGCCCATTTTAAAAAATTGGGTTGTTTTCTTATTGTTGAATTTTAAGAATTGTTTGTATATTTTTGGATACTAATCCTTTATCAGAGAGGTCTTTCACAAATATTTTCTTCTAGTGTGTGGTTTGTCTTCTAATTCTCTTAATATCTTTTTCAGAGTGGAAGGTTTAAAAATTTTAATGAAGTACAGCTTATCAATCATTTCTTTCATGGATCATGCTTTTGGTGTTGTATTAAAAAGTCATCACAAAACCTAAAGTCACCAGTATTTTCTCTTATGTTATCTTCTATGAGTTTTATAGTTTTGCATTTTACAATCAGGACTATGATCAATTTTGAATTAATTTTTGTCAAGGCTGTAAGGTGTGTGTAGGGTTTTTTTTGTTTGTGTTTTTCTTTTTTGGACTGCAGATGTCCAGCTATTAGAGTATCATTTGTTGAAAAAACTATTCCCTATTGTATTGCCTTTGGTGCTTGATCAAAGATTGGTATATTTGTATGGTCTATTTCTGGGCTCTCTAATCCATTCCTTTAACCTATTTGTCTATTCTTTCATCAATACACTATTTTTGTTTCTGCAGTTTTATTGTAAGTTTTGATGTTGGGTACACTTTTGTTCTTCTCCTTCAATACTGGCTATTCTGGATATTTTTGCCTCTCTACATAAAACTTGTAATTTTGGTCTTTTGGTGAAACTATGCCACTGGACTGTGAATGTCACTAGCTTTCAGTCCCCCTTCAGTGTAGATGGGACAGGATGGTTAGAATGGGCTGGAGTTGGGCATTTCTCTTCAACATGGTTAGATGCTAATAAAAACTCCATGAGGTTGTTGGGGGCATGCCTTGTTATGAATGCTCTAGGTGTATTCCAAAATAGTGACTTTCCCTCCCTTCCCCGTCAACCCCAACAAAAGCACGATGGGGATTTTTTGCCAATCTTCATATGAGAACTTGTTTGGCCTCCTGGTGGTAGAACTCATAAAAGTGTGGGGCTCCCCTACAACTGGGACCCCTTGGAATCTTTAATTCTCAGGTGTGTTCACACTGAGCCTCTTCCAATTTGTCCATTACAGTTTAGGTTTTTCTACTCCTGTACTTTTTCACACAAAAATTTCTGCTGTGTTTCTGCTCTGGTAATTTTTTGTAGTGGTGTTTTGATTTCCTTTTCATGTATTTTATAGGTATTTTCTTTGTAGATACCATGGGGATTACATATGATTTCCTAAAGTTATACCAATCTATTTTAAATTGATACCAACTTCCATTACAGACAAAAGCTCTATCTATACTTTTACAGGTGGTATCTTTGTTACTGATAACACAAATTACACCTTTATATATCATACAGCTATTAACATAGATTTATATTTCATGCATTTTCCCTTTAAATCTTGTTTAAAATCTTGAGATACAAACCAAAATTATCATAGTTTTTATATTTATCCATGTATTTACCTTTATCAGGTATCTTATTTTTAATGGCTTCCAGGTGCTTTCTAGCATCTTGTAGTGCCTGATATTAGGGAGACGGAAAATACTCTACCCCCAAATTCCTAGCTTATCTGTAATAACTTCCTTAATTTCAGCCTTCATGATTTTTGCCAAAAACAGAAATCCAAAACACTTCTCAAGTGTATATATTCCCAAAGATGTTAACAACAGCAATTAGGAGTGAATAGGATTTCATGTTCAAATTAGTTTGGATCATGCTCATACGAACCAGTTAAATGGGAGTTTTGTCTTTATTTTTCTAACTATTATTTTGATATGCTGCTGTGCATCATGAGATGTAGGATTATAAGACTATTAGTAGTTAAAATGCAGACATGGTATTTGGAGGAGGTAACTCATGAAGTCACTCATTATATCCACACTGATTTTATTATAGCATATAATATTTTGTTTTTAATAAAAATATTTCATAAAAGATAATGCTGGAAGTTGGTCAAATTCTTCATTGTTATGAAGACTTTTTTTAATGTTTATTTTTGAGAGAGAAAGAGTACAAGCATGGGGGGGGGCGGAGAGTAGGGACAGAGGATCCAAAGCGGGCTTTGCGCTGACAGCAGTCGGCCCAATGCAGGGCTCAAACTCACACTGTGAGATCGTGATCCGAGTGAAGTCAGACGCTTCGGTGACTGAGCCACCCAGGCACCCGTTATGGAGTTTAGATATACAAAATCCAGAATTGCCACAGAATTTATCTTTTGTTGTATTTCAAGAATCCCTCCCTACTCAAAGTCTACTTGTTTTCTGGGTTTGGATAACAGAATACTATGTTAACCAAACCAATATGACCAAATCAATGTTTTTTAGGAAGTCACTAGAGCAAGAGCTGACAAACTTTTTCTGTAATGGGCCAGATAGTAAATATTTTAGGCTTTGCAAAACACGTGGTGTGTCGGAGGTCCGCAGTTGTTTTGTAGTGTGACAGCAGCCAGACACCACGGCAGCGCATGTCGGACTGTTTTAATGACGGTATGAACACTGAATTGAATTTCATGTTATGTAGTTTTTAAAATTTCAACCACTTTAAAACATGAAAAACATTCTTAGTTTGCAGTCCATACAAGAATAGTCAGTGATCTAGATTAATTTGCTATCCCAAATTATAGTGTGATAGTTAAGGCTTTGTCTAAAGTATTTTATTTGAGTTCAGATAATGGGTTCAGATTGTGGTGAATCTTTGTATTATTTTAATCGACTGCTAGATAAATTTGTACTCTCTTAATACTATATGGCACTAAATTATATTTTTGTGATCTAATTATTTTGACATCAGGAATATGGAAAATTCACAGCAACAAATGGCAAGCTTGTTATTTCATTTGATTTAGAAATTGCTTAAGTATTTGATAGATTTTGCTGATAAAATGATCTGGTTTGGTGATCTCATTGAGTGGAGCTATTTGACATTAAAACATTTTTCCCTCTGCATTTATCATTTTGGTCTATTAAGGGTTTACATCTCTTCTTAATTCTGACAAATTTTATTTTCCTACAAATATTGCATACTTTGTCTAGATTTCCAGACATTAGTAAATATGATAATCTCCTAATCATGTCCATATTTCATGTATTCATGTCTTTTTTCCCATCAGAATTACCAATGTTTTTATCTGTATTTTTTCTGTAAATGAAATAATTTTATCTTCCTTGAATTATTTTTGCTGTTTGTTTTTACTAGTACTTTTTCTATATTTGAATGTAGTTTGCTGTTATTAATGTAGACTTGCTTTTAGTCTTGTATATTTATTAATAATCTCTTGGTGTTTAAATACCAGCATGCCTAAAACCAGAAACCAGACTCTTAACTATAGATAACAAACTGAAGATTACCCGAGGGAAGGTGGGCAGGGAGATGGATTAAATAAATAGGTGATGAGTATTAATGAAGGCACTTGTGATGAACATTGGGTGTTGTTAAGTAATGAATTACTAAATTCTACACCTGAAACTAATATCATACTGTACGTTAACTGGAATTTAAATACTTGTGAAAAGAAAATCAGCATGCCTATGGGCTATACATTATATGAATACAGATATAGCTGTTCTCAGGTTTTCCTTCATATATGTTCATTTTTCTTCATTTAAATATAACTCAGGGAATGATTTACTTTTGATTCATGCTGTTTGGAAGGGTATTATCAATATTCAGATGTGATTGGCTATTATATTTTAGTTTTTTCCCATTTTGAAAAAGAATGTGACCTACATGTGTTCTACTTTGGAGGGAAAGTGATTGAGTAAATATTTCATATCTTTCTCTGCTTTTTTGATAAATGAATTTTGTCATTCTCAATATGTAAATAGGTGGGGGTTTTTTTTGGACAGGCATAAAATTGTCCAGAATGGAATATAGGTGTGAATGTATTCTTAGTCAATCATTCTTTTTCTTTCTTGACTTTTATATCCTAGGATTTTTTCCCTTTTTTTAGTTTGTTTTGAGAGAGAGTGTGCAGGGGAAGGGGCAGACAGGAAGAGAGGATTCTCCTGAACAGGCCCTGCACTTTCAGCACAATGTGGGGCCTGACCCCACAGCCCTGGGATCATGACCTGAGCTGAATGGAAGAGTCAGATGCCCAACTGACTGAGCCGCCCAGGCACCCCTTTTTCCTTTTAAACTTCATGCTGAATAAAGAATAAATGTTAGTGAGAAGGTTTCCTCTAAAGCTTATATCCATTGGTCTTTCTCATTATGAATTCTCTGATGTCAATTAAGGTGTATAACATGGTTAACATCCTTTCCACAAATAACAATAATGGCGAAGATGCTGATGCTAGTATTAAATAGCATCTGCTAGTTCCCATATGTTAGTAACAATCCCAACCATTTAGTAGTTCTTAACTCATTTAATCCTTGCAGCAATCTAACACAAACATTAGTGTGTATATGAATGTATGTATATTCATACATGTAAAATTATAAAGCAGTACTAACTTTTCTACAAGTATTGAAAGTATTTAGGTATTTGGTTGTGTGTGCACATATTTGTAAGCAAAAATAGTTTTTTAAAAAAGGTCTGGGGGTGCCTGGGTGGCTCAGTCGGCTAAGCGTTGGCTTCGGCTCAGGTCAGATCTCACGTTCATGGGTTCAAGCCCCACGTCAGGCTATGTGCTGACAGCTAGCTCAGAGCCTGGAGCCTGTCTCTGGATTCTGTATCTCCCTCCCTCTCTGACCCTCCCCTGCTCCATCCCCTGCTCATGCTCTCTCTCTCAAAAATAAATAAAACATTTTAAAAAAGGTCTGGAACGTTAAATAACAAATTGGTATCAGGTTACAATTAGGGGACTGGAACTACTGGCAATCCTTTACAAGGAGAAAACACTGATCAGTTATTTTGATACTGAAATGTAATGTTTCTAAAGAAAAACAAAACAAAACAAAAGAGCACTAAATTCGTGTTTAGAAAGCAACTTTTATAACTAGAATTTCAGTGAGCACCATTAAGTATGTCAGTAGGACTTAGCAAAATGATAATCTACCACAAAAATGATTATGATAACATTCAAAATAATGTAAACATTTATACTTACTGAAACAGTAGCATGAAAGAAGCAGGTTATGGTACAGCATGGACATCAGATTACACTTAGAAAGTCTGGAAGGACATGTTGTAATAATTTTAAAGTAGTAATTTCTGTTTGGAAGGCTTACAGACAATGTTTTTTTCCTTTGTGTGTGTGTGTGTGTTTTAACACCATGAAAATATGAGTGTTATAAAAGGGAAAAGGAACAGAGCTGCCTTCAAATACAAAGTTATAGTTCTGCCAAGAATTAAAAGATAGCCTATGCAACATAAAGTGCAGTAACGGTAGAAACAGATCCATAGGTCAAACAGACCAATAGAAAAGATGGGTCTAAAACTAAGCCAATATAAACAAAAATATATAACCAAGAAGTAGAATAAAACAATGGGGAGGAAAGAATTATTTAAGAAGTAGTTTGGGACAGAAGCATTTTTGGAGAGAAGGCAGGTGTTAATTTAAACCTTGAATTTACATTTGAAAATACATTTAACATGTTATGTATAAAAGAAAATTACAAATATGTTAGAAAAACAATGTTAACAGTGTTATGGGTTAAACTATGTTGAAGCCCTAACCTGCACTTGTGAATGTGATCCTACATGGAAATAAGGTCTTTGCAGATGTAATCAATTAAGATAAGGTCATCAGGGTGAGCCCTAGTCCAACAGGACTCATGTCCTGCGTAAGAGTCTCTTCTTATACAATACAAAGACAGATATACACAGTGAGAATGCAGTGTGAAGAAGGCGGCAGAGACTGGAGTGATGCATTTACATGACAGGAATGTCAAAGACTGCTGTTATCAGAAGCCAGGAGAGGGACATGGAACAGATTCTTCCTCAAAGTCCTCAGAAGGAACCAACCTTACCAGCTTTAATTTGGATTTCAAAGCTTCAAAACTGTGAGAGAATAAATTTCTGTTGTTTTAAGTCACCCAATTTTGAAGTCCTTGATACTGTTACAGTAGCCCAAAAAACTATTAACACTGCTTTATCTTTTTTCCACTACCTGGTTTTAAGATATTATAAAGATTATGAACAGAGTTTATCTTTCACCCAGTATGAATTCCTTCATGGCGAATAAGGTCAGAGCGACTCCCAAAGGCCTTTCCACATTCCTTACAGTCAAAGGGTTTCTCACCAGTGTGAATTCTTTGATGTCTAGTAAGGTTTGAGCCTTTATTAAAGGCCTTCCCACATTCATTACATTCATAAGGTTTTTCATCTGTATGGATTCTCTGATGCTGAATAAGTTCTGAGCTCTGAATAAAGGCCTTTCCACATTCCTTACATTCATAGAGTTTCTTGCCGGCATGAATTCTGTGATGGTTAGTAAGTGTTGAGGCACTACTAAAGGCCTTTCCACACTCCTTACATTCATAAGGTTTCTCACCAGTGTGCATTCTCTGATGTTGAATAAGCCTTGAGTGTTGAGTAAAGGCCTTGCCACATTCTTTACATTCATAAGGCTTCTCACCAGTATGAATTCTCAGATGTGGAAAGAGTTGTGAACTCTTAGTAAAGGCTTTCCCACAAACTTTACATTCATAGGGTTTCTCACCGGTGTGAATTCTCTGATGATCATTGAGGTTTGAGCAATAATTAAAGGCTTTTCCACATTCCTTGCATTCATAGGGTTTCTCACCAGTGTGAATCCTCTGATGTTGAGAAAAATATGAACTACAACTAAAAGCCTTGCCACATTCCTTACATTCATAGGGTTTTTCACCAGTATGAATCCTCTGATGTCGAGTAACAAGTGAGCCACGACTAAAGCATTTGCCACACTCTTTACATTTGTAGTTTTTTTCAGGAGAATGAGTTCTCTGATGTTGAATAAATTGTGAGTTCTGATTAAAGGCCTTTCCACATTTCTTACATTCACAGGATTTCTCTTCATTAACAATTTTTTGATGTGGAGTAAGAAATGTGGGCTGAATAAAAGTGGGCATATCTTCAAGGGGAAATATTACTTGACTAAAATGTCTCTTCTTTAGAGATAATATCTTGGTCTCACACACGGATTCCAGATCTGAAAGAAAAGAAAAACGTGTATGTTTATTTTTCCTATCTTGAAAAAGATTAACACTTCTAAAAAAGAAAAAGATTAAGGTGAAAATAGTATCTAGGAAAGTAAATGCTTAAACAATTCTCAAATACAGCTAAGCAATTTTCAAAACTGATAACAAAAGCATGGACATTGAGGAGAGCCAATAGAGGAAATTCAAGGCGATTAGGGAAATACATGATCTCCATCTTGAAATCCTAATGTGAATCAGAATCACCTGAAACTTCTTTAAATACACCCTGTTCAGGGCCACCCTCTCTAGTATCCAGTGATTCTAATCACATATATATGTTTATAAGCATATAGCCTCACACACAGCATCATACTGTATGTCTTGTAATTTGTGGCTAATTGTCTGACCTACATAAAAAGATTACTGAGGAGGGCACCCGGATGGCTCAGTCAGTTAAGCATCCAACTTTGGCGCAAGTCATGATCTCACGGTTCATGAGCTCAAGCCTCGCATCACGCTTGCTGCTGTCAGCACCAAGCCTGCTTCGGATCTTCTGTCTTCCTCTTTCTCTACCCCTTCCCCACTCATGTTCTCTCTCTGAAAAACAAACATTAAAAAAAAAAAGATCTGAGGCACAAATGTGTTGAAATGTATAAATGGGTAAGGGATGTAGTCAGAAACCGTGCAAAGGGTGTGCTGTTGGCAAATTCACATTGGGGTATATCCTATAGTAAGTCTAAGGTGTTGAATGAAACTGGCAAGAATGGTAGGCAGGTGATAAGAGTCTGATACATTGGGAATTCACCGAAACTAGTTACTTTTGGAATTCTCTAATGCTGACTTTGGGAGAAAGAGGAATGGAATCTCTCTCACGGCAGTGACTAAGAAAGGAGACAGCTTCAATGTGAGAAAGAAGAGATTAAGAATGAAGGGGCGCCTGGGTGGCTCAGTCGGTTGAGCATCTGGCTTCAGCTCAGGTCATGATCTCATGGTTTGTGGGTTCGAGCCTCGCGTAGGGCTCTGTGCTGACAGCTAGCTCAGAGCCTGGAGCCTGCTTCGGATTCTGTGTCTCCCTCTCTCTGACCCTCCCTGCTCACGCTGTTTCTGTCTCTCAAAATTAAATAAAAAGCATTAAAAAATAAAAAAAAAAGAAATATACTCTGTGAGAAGAGAGGAAGTCCAATGCAACATTTTTTGTCATTCTGCATATTTCTCCCATGAAATCACTGCAAGTGCTCATTCTGAGTTACAAATCTTAGTGAATAGGTGAATTCATAAATATACAATCTGTGAGTAACGAGGGCCAACTGTACTTTTAATTTAAAAGGGGGCACAATTTCTGTTAAAAATGACAGACTGAGGGGGAGCGCCTGGGTGAGTCAGTTGTTTAAACATCCAACTCTTGATTTTGGCTCAGGTCATGATCTCACAATTCGTGGGTCTGAGCCCCTTGTCGAGCTCCACGCTGACAGTGCAGAGCCTGCTCGGGATTCTCTCTCCTCTCTCTGCCCCTCCCCCACTCTCTGTCAAAATAAACACTTTTTTAAAACGACTGTTAAGAGTTTACTAATGCTTGTTCATGAATCCACAAGAAAATTACACTAAAAGCTTAAGAAGAGGAAAGAAAAACCTCACTAGAACAGTGAATACTGGAGAAGAGATAGTAGCAATAAAATTTAGAAGCTAGAAAGCCAATGAATGAGTGGTAAGTGAGTCTGCAGACTAGAGAAATTCAAACTGAGCCTACAGTGGATGAATTCCACAGCACTAATTCATAGTGCAGATCCCTACAAATCCTTAAAAATTGGAGGCATCAGGCACTTCTAATAGTGGAGTACACCGAATGGTAAAAACTGAAGTATGAATTCAAAGATTATATTAGTAGTGAGATGCCTAGGATCCCTTCATGTATCCTATACAGGATTATACTTCCCTATTCTCACAGAAAACTAGAAACATACAAAAACGGAACCATAGGGAATCTGAACTCAGAAACATGAGACATAGTTGTGAGCATGGGTATTGAACTGTGAACAAAAGATTAACAGAAAATGTATATGTCTGTGATAAAATAATGCATCTAGTTTTTGTCCCTGGTTCCTGGCACAGAGCTTCACAAACCATTGGAATTTCCTGACAGGACAGTCTTATTATTCACAAGCTCCTTTTGATCACCCCCGAGTTTTGCTAATAAGGTGTTTCACAGTGGGTACTTGGCTTCAAGGAAGGGGCTTGGCCACTCATGATTACATCCATAATCAAAGCCCAATAACAAACTCAGAGCAAGGATGAGGGGAAGCTTTATAGACCGTATGATGTACGAGGAGGGTGACATACCTTGACTACATGGGCACAGAATTTCCTATGCTTGGTACCTTGTAGACCTTGCCCTATATATCTTTTCAGCTAGCTGTGAATTGTATCCTTTATATAAAATGGTAATCATCAGCACAGTGCTTTTCATGAGTTTTGTGAGTTGTTCTAATGAATCGTCAAGCCTGAGAGCTGTGTGAAACTCTAAATTTGCAGTCGGACAGGCAGAAGTATGGGTAGCTTGGGGATCCCAGCTGCAACTGGTGTCCGAACTAAGGGCAGTCTTGTTGGGTACCTTGCCCTTTAACTTGTGGAATCTGATGTTAATTCCAGGTAGTATCAGAATTTAACTGAAGTGTAAGACAGCCATTTGATATCAGATAATTTGTGCAAGTCACAATACTGATGATGGGTGATGAGTTGGGAGTCCCATGTTAGGTGTAGAGATTAAAATAAATAAAAACCTTAAAGGCAGGGGGACCGGGGTGAAATTTAAGAAGACTAAAATCATATTAAATATCTTTTCTAACTATAGTTAATGAAACTAGAAATCAACAGCCGAATGAAAACTGGAAAATTCACCAATATGTAGAAATTAAACAACATACTTCTGAACAAGCAACAGATCAACAAGAAATTAGAAAATATCTTCAGACAGACAAAAAGAAGATGAACAAAAAGATGAACAAAAAGTAGTAATGAAGAGGGAAGTTTATAGTTCCTACATTAAAAAAGCAGAAAAATTCCAAATATACAACCTAATTTATGCCTCAAGGAACAAACTAAACCCAAAATTGGCAGAAGGAAGAAAATGATAAAGATTAGAGTGGATATAAACAAAACAGAATAGTAAAAACAATTTAATGAGCCAAAATAATCTTTAGAAAGGACAACAAAGCTGGAGACAACACATTTCCTGATTCCAAAATAGACTACAGTGCTGCAGCAGTTAAAATAGTGTGGTACTGGCACAAAGGCATTCATGTAAGGCAACAGAACAAACAAATTCACGTATACACAATTAACATACAAAAAAGGTGCCAAGACTACATAACAGAGAAGGGAAAGTCTTGACAAATGATGATGGGAGGGGCATCTGGGTGGCTCAGTCAGTTGGGCATCTCTTGGTTTTGGCTCAGCTCATGATCTCAAGATTTCATGAGTTTGAGCCCCATGTCCAGCTCCGTGCTGTCAGTGTGAAGGCTGCTTGGGATTCTGTCTCCCTCTCTCTCCTCCTCTCCCCTACTTGTGCTCTGTCTCTCTCAAAATAAATAAACTTAAAAAAAAAAAAAAAAAAGGAGGATGTGAAAACTGAACATCTGCATGCAAAGGACTCTTACCTTATACCATACAGAAAAATCAACTCAAAATGTATTAAAGACTTAAATATAAGACCTGACATTATAAAACTTCTACAAGAACACACAGGGGAAAAGTTTCATGACACTGGACTTAGTGATGATTTCCGAATATGACACCAAAAGCCCAAGTAACAAGAGCAAAAATAGACATACAGGACTAGGACTACAATAAATGTAAAATCTTATACATAGCAAAGAAAAGATCAACAGACTGAAAAGGTAATCTATTGATTGTGAGAAAACATTTGCCAACCATGTATCCAAAAGGTGTTAATTTCTAAAAATGTAGGCAAAAAAACCAATAACCTGATTTAAAAAATTAGTAGGGTGCCTAGGTGGCTCAGCTGGCTAAGCGTCCAACTTTGGCTCAGGTCATGATCTCATAGTTCATGAGTTTGAGTCCTGCATCTGGCTCTGCTATGACAGTGCAGAGCCTGCTTGGGATTCTCTCTTTCCCTCTCTACCCCCTCCCCCCCCAGAGTTGATAACTCTCTCTCTCTCTAAATAAATAAACTTTAAAAAATTAGGTAAATAAATAAAAACATGAATAGATGTTTCTCCAAAGAAAACATAAAAATAGTCAAGAAGTACATGAAAGATGTTCAGTATCTCTAATCATTACAAAAATGTAAATCAAAACCATGATGAAACATTGCCTATTACGGTTAGGATAGCTGTGAATAATAAAAAAAAAAAAAGACAGGTAACATGTTGGTGAGGACGCTAAGAAATTAGAACTCTTGCACACTATTGGTGTGAATGCAAAACGGTGTAGCCACTATGGAAAACAGTATGGAGGTTCTTCAAAAAATTAAAAATGGAACTATATGATCCATCAATCCACTTCAGGGTATTTATCCAAAAGAATGGAAATTAGACCTTGAAGAGATATTAGCACTCATGTGTTCATTACAGCACTACTCCTAATAGTCAAAATGAAAACAACCTAGATCCATAGACAGATGAGTGGATAAAGAAAATGCGGTATATACATACAACGGCATATTACTCAGCCTTAAAAAGAGGGAAATCTTGCCATGTGTAACAACACGGATGAACCCTGAAGACACTATGCTACATGAAATAAGACAGTCACAGGACAAATATTGCATTATTCGACTTATATGAAGGATCTAAAAGAGTAAAATTCATAGACTCAAAGAGTAGAACGGTGGTTGCCAGGGGCTGGGGTGACAGGGGTATGAAGTTTTAACTGTGCAAGGCAGTAAGGTCTAGAGATCTGCTGTATAATACTGTGCCTATAGTTAACGATACTGTATCCGTTCGGAGGAGATCTCATCACAATAAAATTTAAGAAGGGGGGGGAGGTGGTACGAATTTATACCCTACTAGCAGCTTGAGGTTGCTCTGTGCTCACAGTGCAGAGCCTCCACATTCGAATCTATTCCTACTAATGTCAGACTTAAACATCTGTCCGTGCCGCAGGTATCATTAATGGGATCCTACTGCAGCTTTAATCTGCATTTCTTTGATAACTAATAAAGTTAAACTCCTTTTCACATGTTAAAAAAAACTAATAGTATTTCTCTGCACCAACAATACCGACTACAAAATTGTACATGCTCACAACAGTAATACAACCTGTTTTAAAAAGCTAGAAAGTAACTGAACGAAGAACAAAAAATTGCTAAGAAGAGCAAGATTGCAAATGATGTGTCTGGTGAAAAGACTGTCTGAAGGTTACAGACTTATTATCCTGTAGGACAGTGATTAGTTTTTGTGTCCCAGTTAGTGATGTTTTCCTGCATTCCTTCTTTCCACGACAATATGAACTCAGCTTCTCCCAGATAACTTGAGCCACCTTTTCTATTCCTCTGGCTCTCTCATTAATAAGCTAATAAATAAATCTTTCCAATGTGGTTATCAGATATTTATGAAAGAGTCATATTAAACTTCTGAAAAGTTATACTTTTAAGTTTATTTGAGAGAGAGAGACAGAGAGAGAGAGAGCACATGTGTGCGAGTAGGGGAAGGGCAGAGAGAGGCAGAGAATCCTAAGCAGGTTCCATACTCAGCGTGGAGCCCGATGCAGAACTCAATCTCACAACTGTGAGATCGTGACCAAAGCCAATACTAAGTTGGATACTTAACTGACTGAGTCACCCAGGTGCCTGAAAAGTTATATTTTTGAAAATGTTACACTTGGGGGCACCTGGGTGGTTCACCTGGTTGAGAGTCTGAATCTGCTCAGGTCATGATCTCATAGTCTGTGGTGTCAAGCCTCGGGTCAAGCTCCACGCTGACAGTGTGGAGTCTGCTTGGGATTCATTCTCTCTCTCTCTCTCTCTTTCTCTCTCTCTGCTCTTTCTCTGCTCATGCAGGCGTGTGCTTTCTCTCAAAATAAATAAACATTAAAAAAAAAAGGAAATGTTATTCTCTTAATATTTTGAAGATCCCCTGAGATGTCCAAATGGACTTACCGGCAGGATGCAATAAAGCATGGGACTTGAGAAGTATTCCTCATAGGCCATTTAAGCCCCAGCAAATCCTGAGCAGCAATAAAATTCTACTTTCATTCACTTTCTCTCCACTACACCCTCCTCACTGTGGCCTGGGCTTGTTTTGGGGCCAAATCTGATATTATGGTGATATCTATATGGATAATGGACATCTGTTTCAGTTATCCGGGGATACTTTCATTCTCTGTTGAGATGACAGAAGATCTGGATTGCTATCTTCCCTCTGTGAATCTGTAATATCTTGTGCCTCCTGGAAAGGAAAAAAAATCTTGGGGCAGGGGGTGTCTGGGTGGCTCAGTCAGTTAAGCGTCCGACTCTTGATTTCAGCTCAGGTCACGATCTCACACTGTAAGACTGAGTTGCGCATCGGGCTCTGTGCTCACAGTGCAAAGCCTGCTTAGGATGCTCTCTCTCTCTCCCCCTCTTTCTTGGCCCCTCCCCTGCTCACTCTTTCTCTCAAAATAAATAAACTTTTTTTAAAAATTAAAAAAAACTTTATTGGTGAGTTCTTTAGTTCTTTGTTTATTCTATCTTGTGGCTAAATTGTAAAGCTAAAATTGTATCTACTTTTTTGTTGTTTTTTCCTATAACTTTTTTTTGAGATATAATTGACATAAAAACTTTTACCTGACAATAGAAGAAGTGTTAAATATTTTCCTCCTTCCAGAAGGTATTAATAAACTTAACTGTGAAGGCTCTTAAAGGAATTCACACCCAGACCATATGCAACCAACGAAAAAATAGATAAACTGGATTTTGTCCAAATTAAAAACTTTTGTGCTTCAAGGACATAATCAAGAAGGTGAAAACACACCCAATAAATGGGGGAAAATATTCACAAATCATATACTGATAAGACACCTGTAGTTAGAATATATAATTAACAGAAAACTCAATAATAAAAAGGCAAACAACCCAATTAAAACATATATAAAATCATTACCCTACCATCTCATTCACCTGAACAAAGGCCTCTCATAAGCTCTCTTTCAACCATCCAGGGCTCTTTTCCTTGTTCCAATAAGGAAATCACAGCTGGCTTAGAATTGGAAAGTCCTGATCACAAGAAAAGACATGGGACATGGTCATGCTGTAGTGTCCCAGAAATCAGATCCAGTCTCTTGGTGAGAAGCAAGAGATGCCACTGTAGGAAGGACCAGAGAAAGATGAAGATGAAGTTTCAGCCCAATGGAGCTGCTCATTTCCAATTCTTCAATTCCATTTCAACTCAAACCATTCCTTCAGGAACAGGGAGCAGAAACTTAGCGGGCTACTTGAAACAAATAATTCACAATTGAGAAAACAGACATTCCTGAGGACAGACTCTTTGAAGGATAGTTACCCTTACCCACTGAAACCATGTTGCTGAAATTCTCCAACATCACTTCTTTGTATAAATTCATCTGACCAGAGTCCAGGCATTCCCATTCCTCCTGAGAGAAGTTTATAGATACATCCCTGAACATCATTGATCCCTGAAACAACAAACACTTTCACAGTGGAAGAAGAAAAAGATGGTAGTAGGGATGGTGGTTGAGGGCTCTACAATAAGGAACAGAGATTATTAATCACACAGAAGGGGATAGAACTCTATTAGATCAGTAGAAAACGTCTATCTTGTCTACAGAGGGTGTATCTAGGAACGTGCAAGGAACCTTTTCCAATGACATGAAATAGCAAGCATACAGCTCAATGCTTGATGCCTGCCCATAGTGAAGTGTACATATATATGAATTCCTTCCCTCTTCCCATATTTTCCCTTTCAGACCCCAAAGAAGGAACAATGCGATGAACTTTTAAAAACTTTAAAAGTTCAGAATCAGGGAAAAACAGAACTCTCTTAAAATTTCCAGGAAGAAAAACAAAATAAAACAGACCTTTCTAAAACTTCCAGGAAGAAAATATGGATTACATAAAAATTTCCAGGTATCAAAATCACAGCAGACTTTTCAAAAGTACCACCTGAGGTAAGAAAAAAATGGTGACTCCTTTAATATTACAAAGGAAAATGAATTCTGGTCTTGTGAAGATTATATACCAAACAAGATTAAAAACCAAGCTAGTGTGAAGATTAAGTCAACACAATGGCAGGAAAAGATAAAATTATCTCTTATGTAAGTTTTTAAGAATTAACTATTTATTGGGTGGGGCAGAAAGAGGAGAGAGAGAGAATCCCCAGTGGGCTCTAAGCTGTCATCACAGAGCCTGATGCAGAGCTCGATCTCATGAACCATTAGATCAAGACCTGAGCTGAAATCAACAGTCAGACACTTAACGGACTGAGCCACGCAAGTGCGCCTCTCCTATACAGCTTCTTAAAAAGAAGCTCCCAGCCTGTGTACTTCATCAGACCTAAAGAGTTAACTAAGAAAAAGGAAAATACTATATTCAGAAATTATAAAACATAAAAATACATGAAAAAGTCCCAAGTGTAATTGTGAAAGTCAAGTCCTAGGGCAATATCTGGCAGCAGAACTAGAAAGCAAAATCTAGGAATAGGAGGGAAGAGGACAATGGGGGAGAGGGCTCCAAGGAAAAAGTAAAGAACTAATGTTTGATCACATGGAAAATATTTTTGATAGACAACTGAAAGCAATTTTGGTAGATTTGGGGGAAAAACAGCAACACATATATGGAATGAGGCAAATAAAAAAACAAAGCAGTTTACCCTCAGAAAACTGTAAAAGTTGTACTAAAAAGAACCTAGGTTCTAGTGGGTTGGCTCAGATTACTAATAATACTCAAATTACTAATTTTTGTGAGGTCCTAATTACATGAATATCAATGATTTAAAGAAAAATTGTGTAGCATAAAAACACTCAGATCAGTGGAACAGAATAGAGAACGCATAAATGGACCCACGGACATATGGCCAACTCATCTTTAGCAAAGCAGGAAAGAATATTCAACTGAATAAAGACAGTCTCTTCAGCAAATGGTGCTGGGAAAACAGGACAGCGACATGCAGAAAAATGAACCTGGACCACTTTCTTACACCATACACAAAAATAAACTCAAAATGGATGAAAGACCTAAATATAAGACAGGAAGCCACCAAAATCCTAGAGGAGAAAGCAGGCAAAAACCTCTTTGACCTCAGCCACAGCAACTTCTTACTTAACATGTCTCCAGAGGCAAGAAAAACCAAAGCAAAAATGAACTATCGGCACCTCATTAAAATAAAAATACTCTACACAGCGAACGAAACAATCAGCAAAACTAAAAGGCAACTGACAGAATGGGAGAAGACATTTGCAAACGACATATCAGATAAAGGGTTGGTATCCAAACTCTATAGAGAACTTATCAAACTCAACACCCAAAAAACAAATAATCCAATGAAAAAATGGGCAAAAGACATGAATAGACACTTCTCAAAGAAGACATCCAGATGGACAACCGACACCTGAAAAAATGCTCAACATTACTCATCATCTGAGAAATACAAATCAAAAACCACACTGAGATACCACCTCAAACCTGTCAGAATGGCTAACATTAACAACTTGGGCAACAACAGATGTTGGCAAGGATGCCGAGAAAGAGGATCTCTTTTGCACTGCTGGTGGGAATGTCTACTGGTGCAGCGGCTCTGGTAAACAGTATGGAAGTGCCTCAAAAAATTAAAAATAGAACTACCATACGACCCAGCAATTGCACTAGTAGGTATTTATCCAAGGGATACAGGTGTGCTGTTTCAAAGGGGCACATGCACCCCAACGTTTATAGGAGCACTATCGACAAAAGCCAAAGTATGGAAAGAGCCCAAATGTCCATCGATGGATGAATGGATAAAGAAGATGTGGTATATATATGAAGGAGTATTACTCGACAAAAGAATGAAATCTTACCATCTGCAACAACGTGGATGGAACTAGAGGGTATTATGCCAAGCAAAATAAGTCAGTTGGAGAAAGACAAATATGATATGACTTCACTCATATGAGGACTTTAATTTACAAAACAGAAGAATGTAAGGCAAGCAAAAATAATATAAAAACAGGGAGGCGGACAAAACACAAAAGACTCTTAAATATGGAGAACAAAGAGAGGGTTGCTGGAGGGGTTGTAGGCGGGGAATGGGCTAAAAGGGTAAGGGGTTTAAGGAATCTACTCCTGAATCCATTGTTGCACCATGTGCTAACTAATTTGGATGTAAATTATTTAAAAAAATATATTACAGAAAAAATTTAAAAAATTAAAAAAAAATTGTGATACAACTCTTTTGTAGAACCAGGAAACAAGGAATGTGATATGGGAAAATCAATCCACATTTACTTCAAGAAATTAGACCACTTTCTTACACCATTCACAAAAATAAACTCAAAATGGATGAAGGACCTGAATGTGAGACAGGAAACCATCAAAACCCTCGAGGAGAAAGCAGGAAATAGCCTCCTTGGCCTCAATTGCAGCAACTTCCTACTCAACACATCCCCAAAGGCAAGGGAATCAAGAACAAAAATGAATTATTGGGACGTAATCAAGATAAAAGGCTTCTGCAATGCAAAAGAAACAAACAAACAAACAAAAAACTAATAGGCAACAGACAGAATGGGAAAAGATAGTGGCAAATGGCATATCAGATAAAGGGATAGTATCCAAAATATACAAGGAACTCATCAAACTCCATACTCGAAAAACAAGTAATCCAGTGAAGAAATGGGCAGAAGACCTGAACAGACATTTCTTCAAAAAGGACATCCAGATGGCCAACAGGCACACGAAACGATGCTCGGTGTCACTCATCATCAGGGAAACACAAATCAAAACCACACTGAGATACCACCTCACACCAGTCAGAGTGGCTAAAATGAACAAATCCAGAGACTACAGATGCTGGGGAGGGTGTGGAGAGACGGGCACCCTCCTACACTGTTGGTGGGAATGTAAGCTGGTGCAGCCACTCTGGAA
>NC_043715.1:43433892-43477482 GCF_006229205.1 Suricata suricatta | reverse complement strand
ACATGGCAATGAGAAAGAATGAAATCTGGCCATTTGTAGCAAAGTGGATGGACCTCGAGGGTGTCATGCTAAGTGAAATAAGTCAGGCAGAGAAGGACAGATACCATATGTTTGCACTCATAGGTCCAACAGGAGACACCTAAAAGAAGACCATAGGGAGGGGAAGGGGGAAAGAGAGTTGGGGAGAGAGAGGGATGCAAAACCTGAGAGACTACTGAATACTGGAAATGAACTGAAGGGGGAGAGGGGGGAAATCAATTTGACAACAAACTATTACAAATTTAAAGAAAAAGTCACCAGAAAATGTTTATTAAAAATAGCAATGCAGGAATATTCATTAGAAATATTAAAAAAATACCAAGAGAAATAGAAAAATCTTTGAGGTTCCCACCTGAGGGGAGTGAGATTGAGTACTGGGACAAAGACCTGCCATTTTCACTAAGTCTTTTAAAATTTCATGAGTTTTGGCAGTGCCTGTGTGGCTCACGTTGTGTCCAACTTCAGCTCGGGTCATGATCTCACAGTTCAGGGGTCTGAGCCCCACAACGGGCACTATGCTGCCAGTGCAGAGCCCATTTGGACCCTCTGTCCTCCCTCCCTCTCTGTCCCTCTCCTGCTCACTAAATAAATAAACATTTAAAAATTCTTGAATTTTTAAAATGCAAAATTGGTTAAACATTTATTTAAAATATCACTATCTTAGAACACCTGAGTGGCTCAGTCAGTTAAACATCTAACTTCAGCTCAGGTCATGAGTTTGAGGCCCAAATTGGGCTCTCTGCTGTCAGCATACAGCCTGCTTCAGATCCTGTCTCCCTATCTCTCTGCCCTTTCCCTGCTTGCTCTCTCTCAAAAATATATAAACATTTAAAAATTAATAAAGTATCACTATCTTAGACAAGAGCATAATTGAAACTTCTTGAAAATTACAGTTCCCTTATGATTATTGTAGCAATTACTCCCTATTGGGGCACCTGGATGGCTCAGTCAGTTGAGTGTCTGATCCTTTTTTTTTAAATATTTTTTAAAGTTTATTTACTTTTGAGAGGGAGAGAGACAGAGACAGAGTGTGAGTAGAGGAGGGGCAGAGAGAGAGAAAGAAGGAAATTCAGAATCTGAGGCGGGCTCCAGGCTCTAAGCTGTCAGCACAGAACCCGATATTGGTGCTCGAACCCATGGACTATGATATCACGACCTGAGCCAAAGTCAGATGCTTAACTGACTGAACCACCTAGGCACCCCTGAATGTCCAACTCTTGATTTCAGCTCAGGTCATGATCTCATGGTTTGTGGGATCTAGCACCAAGTTGGCTTCTATGCTAGCAGCACAGAGCTTGCTTGGGATTTTCTCTCTCACTCTCTTTCTGTCCCCTCCCCCCACATGCACACACTCTCTCAAAATACATAAACATTAAAAAATTACTTTTATAATTTTACTGGTAGAAAAATTTTTGACAATATAAACATTACTGAAAAACCTTTCAGTTCAGCCATTTTGTTAAGCAAAATCCTAAGATCCTCTCCAAACATGGCCCTCCTTCCAATACCTTGCCCTATGCATTTCTACCATTTTGCTGTTTCTGAATTGTATTGTTTATTTATTTATTTATTTAAAAATAATTTTTAATGTTTTTTAATTTATTTTTGAGAAACAGAGAGAGAAAGTGCGAGCAGGGGAGGGTCAGAGAGAGGAGACACAGAATCTGAAGCAGGCTCCAGGCTCTGAGCTGTCAGCACAGAGTCTGACGTGGGGCTCAAACCCACGAACCGTGAGATCATGACCTGAGCTGAAGCTGGACGCTTAACTGACTGAGCCACCCAGGCGTCCCTGGAATTGTATTGTTTATGATAAAACTGTGGCCATATATATAATACTTCCCTGACTTCTATAAATCATTCTAATCAATTACTGTACCTGAGGATCATGGGAATGTTTCAATTTGTGGCCTGCTGGGCAAAAGTGCAGTGCCTTGGGGATACCCCAGAATTGGAGCTGCTTTCTGAAATAGGGCAGTCTTGTAAGACTGAGCCTCTAAACCTGCGGGGTTCTGTGCTAACTGGGTAATAAGTGTCAGAATTCAATTAAATTGTAGGACACTGAGCTGTGTCCAAAAATTGGTGGTCATTGGAAAATGATACACATTTCCATCCCATAGGAGAAATTAGGCTACTCCTCCTTCATCTTAGGTCAACCTAGGGGGCCCCTTTAGATTCCAGGGTCCAAAATGAACTGATGAGATTGTTTAGCAGAATTTTTGTTGTGTTTCCTGGAGTTTAGAGGGAAAAGACTGTTTGGGACCTGATGTAGACCCGATAGAGGGACAATATGTCTCCCAATAAGGCAGCAGATCCCAGAACGCCCAAGTGTAAGACAGGTATTATTAAGTAACTATTTCAAGGAGATGCATTGCCAACATCACAAGGAAATACAATTAGAGATTTCCAGCAGGGATTTCTGCCCAAATCCCACAAAAGTACCCCATAAGAAAATGAGTCAGTGCTAAACATCTATAAAAGCAAGAGAGACCAAGACCAAAACAACAGCACCAGTCAAGTAAGACTTTTCTCCTTTCCTCCTCCCTACCCATTGCAACCTCATAGGAGCAGAAATTGCCTACTGGGCGAGAGAAAAGAAATTTAGGTTGATGAAACGAAGCAGTTTAGTGTATGCCCTTTTTCACATTGCAAGCTTCTAGCTTACAGCAAGACTGAACTCAATGAAAAGGCTTTAAATGGAACCTACATATTATTACACTCAACTGGAGATTGTAATTAGTAAAATGAGAATGACCTTGTTACTAAAAACAACTTGGTAAAGGATACTTAGGAGTGATCAAATCAGTTATACGGACTGAAAACTTTTTGACCAGGGCAACGACAACAAAAAGTTGGCCCATAGAGACAATTGAGAGTAGAAATTATGTAAAAAAAAAAAAAAAAAAAAAAATTCTTTTGCTTACTTCCTACGGAGTCCTGCTTATTTCAAAGTTATGGTTATAAGCTGATTTGGTTTTCTTGGTACATATTCATATTATCTGCAAAGTGATAATCTTACATCTTCTTTCCTAGTTTTTAATCTACTTTTTTCTCTTGTCAAAGTGCTTTGGTTAATAACAACAGAACATGTTAAATAACATTGGGATGGTATATATTCTTGTCCTTTTCTGATTTTACTAGGAATATTTCAAATATTTCCTGATTAAACATTAGGTTAAAAAAATAAGGGATGCCTGTCTAGCTTAGTCAGTAGAGCATGCAACTCTTGATCTGGGGGTTATAGATTCAAGCCCCACATTTGGTTTAGTAATTACTTAAAAATAAAATCTTAAAAATATTATCTTCTACTATATTATACTACCAGCCTAGATTATAGGCAACAATCTTCACTAGAGAAATAGCAAGCCTAATTAGAGGCTGATGGGAGAGGGCAACCTGATATTCTGGGTTTTGGCACAGGAGAATGGATTGAAAATACTCAGCCATTTTCTAGTCAGATAGAAAGGTCTTAAACTGAATAGATTTCGGGCAATAGATTCTTTTTTCAAATTTAAAAACAAGTTTATTTATTTTTGAGACAGAGAGAGACAGAGCACAAGTGGGGAAGGGGTGGAGAGAGAGAGAGAGAGCTACAGAATCCGAAACAGGCTTCCAGGCTCTGAGCTGTCAGCACAGAGCCCGACACAACGCTCGAACCCACAAACCATCGAACCCACAAACCACGAGATCATGACCTTAACCGACTGAGCCACCCTGGCGCCCCTCAGGCAATGAATTCTTCACCTGACCTCCTTTGCCTCTGTACCAAACACGCACAGTTAAAAAACTTAAGAGTCGACCCACCTAGTTCCAAATTTATACTTCAAGAAAACACTACCATACTGAGTTCTCTACTTCAGTACATTCTGATTTTCGCATAAGAGAATCATAAGGTGAATGGATAGCCTTATGATTTAGAGAGTTCTCCAAAATTAGAAGTATTAAAAGACAACAATATATTTTTACGACTAGTTGGTTCAAGAATCCTAAAACTCTGGCTACCTGACATGCCCTCCACCCTCCTGAGAGGAGGGCAAGGTTCTTTTGCTTAATGTTGCTTTGATTTGAGCTATATGTATCAACTCTCAAAACCAGAAAGAAATTAAGAGACAAAAAAAAAAAAGTAATGATAAGAAATTTCAACCTGAGTTTAATTAGAGGCTGAGAAGGGAGAAGAGGGATAATAAGGCAGGGGCAATCTTTGAAGGTACCTGAGAATTTTCTTAAAAAATAAAAACCACCTATTCACAAATTCAAAAAATGCTACAAATCCCAAGAGATACAATTTTTAAGGGGCACATTTAGACACATTATACCAAAATCATAGAAAGCCAAAAACTGGGAGGAAGTCTTAAAAACAGCCAGAGGAAGAAAAGCCAAAATACTTTCAAAGGAGAGAGAAGCTAGAATAATCAAGACTGTGATACGGTGACAGAGCAACAGACCAAGGAGGACAAACAAGGCACGTCCCATGTACGTAACAACACCGGATATTTACATATATATTTGGATGTATCTGACATGAGAACACAGTGGACTAATATGTGGTACTGAGAGAGCTAGGAAGGAACTCACAAGGGCGTTAAGAACCACAGGCTCCACATTACATCATACACAAAAGCCAGAGGTGCATTAAACATATAACTAGGACAAGCAAAACCTTTTCAAAAAGATTTTACACCCAACGTGGGGCTCAAACTCACAGCCTCAAGATCAAGAGTCACATGTCCCACTGACTGAACCAGCCAGACACCCTAGAAAGGTAAAACTTACAACTTTACACATAAATGTAGACGAATATTTGCATAACATTGGGACAGGAAAGGATTTCTTAAACAAAAAGCACCAACCATAAAGAAAAAAATTGATAAATTTGACTATGTAAAGGTTAAGATTTCTATTCATAAAACCACCTTAAAGGAGGTGATAAAACAATCTAAATAATAGTAAAATATAATCGACCAAGGACCCAAAGAACTCCTATGAATCAACAAGAGGTAATCTAAGAGCAAAATAGGTAAAAGATTTGACCAGGCAGGTCACAAAAGAAGAAACCCCAATAACCAATAAACATATGAAACAGTGTTTAATCTCATTATTAATCATGGGAGTCCAATTTCAAATCTGTGTGTGTGTGTGGGTATGTATAAATACTTAAAGATTTCAAAGTCTGAAATACTGATCTGAAAAAAAAAAGGGTAGACAAGAACTCATTCATACAAAGAAATATGTATCTTTGAAAAATAGTATTCACAAAGACCATTTGACAACACAGAAGAATGGCACTTTTTAGTGAAAATATAGGACATGATATGGTAAATGAAGTATAATTTGATTTTGTAAAAATAAAAACAACAAACGGAAGTGGAGCCATTTTCCAAATAAGTGAACATTAGGTATTTGGTGCTGCTGGGCTTTAATACCACGCTGGACTATTCTTTCCCCTAATAGGGAAATCATATGGATCTATAATCAAATGACATATCTTTATTAAGCATTTAACTTTCAGAAGAAAGAAGGCAAAGAGGAAACCTCAACATACCTTGGACATTGCTTGCAGAAGTTCATTTTGCATTTTTTCTTTCACTCCTGCACCTGGAGAAGGGCAGAACCGGCAGAGGAAAAAGTACTTGTAAAACACCAGGTTTTCCTGGTTTCCCAAACTAGTCTGATCAGAGGTCAGCCCCAGCCCCAACCCCAGCACCCAGGACCACAGGGAGGAGATCAGCGGAGAATAAGGCATCCTACGCAATCCCAGTGTGTCAGGAAGAAGCGGAGGTCACTGCTGTCAAGGGGCTACAGTCTGACTAAACTTCACAGAGGCTCCCCAGGGACAGAGCTACGGAGTTACGATATTACACGTGACAGAAGCCCCATGGCCAGACACACAGTGTCACAGTCAATGGGCAGCATGGTCATACTTAAACCAATGTGATACACAGTCCACACCCGCACACACAGGGCCACACAGGTAACACGGTTATAATCGCATTCCCACGACCGAACACCTAACAGTTAAGCTATTGTATAGTCGCAGAGTCACTGTCGTACATCGCCATAGGAACACAGGCAGCAGCAACGTCACAATTACAGACAACCGACATCTGCACACAGGTCTCAGGGTCACCATCCCACAGACAATCCCACAACCTCCCCTTTTCATGCAGCTCCGCCCACACAAGCAGGAGGACCCAACTCCGTACCTGCCTCGGTCTCCTCAACTTAGGCCTTCCCGTTCTGCCGGGGTCGCAATCTGCATAGCTGAGCCGGTTCCCCCGGAGCCCAAGGACTCTCACCTCACGGATCTAATGGTCCCGCCAGGCGTGACAAAACGTTCGAGTTCCTGCGAGAAGAGGGACCGGCCGCCCGGCCCTCTGGGAAATGTGGTCCAAAGCTGGACCCACAGCCAGTTCCTCTCAGCGTCCCGCCTGGGCCCTCCCGAAACGGCTGTGACTGCAATTCTCAGCGTCTAGCCGAGTCTCAGGGTTGAGAGGCACGATAGTTTGGCAAGATCCGGCGGGTCCTCCAGCGCAGACCTGACCCGCACCCTCCGCTCACACAGGAAACGCAGACTGCGTTCTGGCCGGAAGTTGAAACGGGCCGCGAGGCCTTCTGGGAAGTGTTGATGTGCTCAGAAGCGTACCTTGGGAGGCAGGCGCAGAGGGATGGTTCGGCGTTACCGGCGCCTGGCCTGGACCTTTCTGTGGGTCGCCTCCACTCAGCCTACCAGATACTGCGCGCTGGATGCGCACTCGGGCGTTTCCGGCAGGTGACGCTACCGCGTCTCCGCGGCGGGGCCTGGGGGAGGGGCTTGAGCGGTCCGGGTGGCGCTGTGGCGCCGCTCGCGCTCACGGGGCGGGGCCTCTCAGGAGGCCCAGCCTGGCCGGAGTGGCTGCAGTGCAGAGTGCTCGGGGTTGGGAATACGCACCTGGAGGGTGGATGGGGTTGTTGGAACAAGAAACTGTGGTGGGAGTCAGTGTGTGTGTGTGTGTGTGTGTGTGTGTGTGTGTGTGTGTGTGTGTGTGTGTGTGTGTGTGTGTGTGTGTGTGTGTGGTGATGTGTGTGAGTAAGGGGGCGCGGCTGCGTGTGAGTGTGATGGAGTAATTGTGATGGGATGTATGATTGTGGTGTTTGTGTTGTGGGTGTTTGTGATTGTGTGTGACTCTATGGTGTTTAAGGTCTATCGTGAGGTGTTCGTGGTATGTGTAGTGGTTCCTGTCTTACTTGACTTCGGTGTAGGGTTTGTCATAGTTGGTAACTGGTTGAAAAAACAATTCTGTATAAATTTTTTTTGTATTTGTTTTTAAGCAGTACTCCCTGCCCATTGGCCACTCTTTAGTCTCCTTTGCTGTCTTTTTTCCTCTGGAAGTTCTTGGCGCTTTTCTGCTGCTTGCCAGTTTTTCTGTGTATGGCTTGCTTCTTTTGTTATATGTATTATTTAGCTATTGTCATGATAATAATGCTGCCTAACAAACTATCCCTAAACTCAGTGGCATACTATAGCAAGCGTTTATTCTCATGTTCACCTGTTCACAGGTTTTCTGTGTTCAGTTTACTTAGGCTGGGGTTGGGTGAGTAGCTGGACTGCAGTCTGGGTTTAGATCTGCTCCACATGTGTTCTTTCTGCTGCTCAGGTTAAAAGGACAGTAGTTACCAGGACATGTTCTCATTATGGATCACCAGAGCACAAGAAAGGTCATACAAACACCCTTAAAAACCTCTGCTTCTAAATATACTAATGATACATTAGCCAAAACAAGCCACATGGATAAGCTTAATGTCAGTTATACCCCGAATGGGAGGACAAGGCAAAGTTACATGGCAAAGAGTGAGTATTAGAGTGGGGGTCAAGAATTGGGACCAAGATTCTAACCTACCACATTGGAAAACGTGCCTCTTTATCCTGATGAATGCCTTTTAGTCCAAGTTCTATTTTGTCTTAGAATATTCCTTTTCAGGTTTTGTTATTGTATTACCCAGGAAATTCATTTCCCAACCCCCTTTTTTTTGTGGTTTTATGCTTCAGATCTCTTGTAAAGGGTATCTTGCTGGGTTTTTTATCCTTTTGTCCTGTGTGAATGTTATTTTAGTAGGTGAGTTTAATTCATTTACATTTATTGGGATTGCTGATATAAATTTGTTTTATACTTGTTGTGACTTTTTTTTGGTGCACATTTAGCTTATTCCCTTTTCTCTCTTCAGTGCTTTGGTTTCTGTTCTTTTCCTTGAATATTTAATATGCACACTTAGCAAAACCCAAACTTAAGACTTTTGAACACTTGAATCCCAAACTACCCACTCATTTCTATATTATTCTTATTTAACATGTTACTTTCTTCTGATTTTAGGTGCTCCAAATTAGTATAGTTTGTTTGTTAAATGCATATTTGTGTATTTTTATGTCTATAGATGGGTACATATGTTTATATATAATGTGTATATATATTTTTAGTTTTTGATAAACTAGATAACAAGGCAGGTAACATAAAATTTACCATCTTACTATCTGGACCCCCATTTTCATTGCAGCATTATTTATAATAGCCAAGATAGGTAAACATTCTTCAACAGATAGAGAAACAGGTAAAGAAAATGTGGCATATGTATACAATGAAATATTATTTAAAGAGGGAAAACCTGCCATTTGTGACCACATGGATGAAACTGGAGAACACTACGCTATGTGATAAAGCCAGTAACAGGACAAATACTACATAATCCCATTTGTATGACATGTCTAAAACAGATTCAAGAAGCACGAGAATAGAAAAATGGTGGCCAGAGCTTGATGGTAGAGGGAAATGGAGAATTGTTCGTTGGGTACAAAGTTTCTGTTGTACAAGATGAATAAGTTCCAGAGATCCTTACAATGTAGAACCTACATTAACAAAACAGTATTATGCACTTTGTTAAAAGTATAGATCTCATGTTAATTGTTTTTACAGAAACAAAACACAGGAAAATTTTGGAGGTGATAGATATGTTTAGTACCTTGGTTATGGAATTGGTATTGGATATATATATACATTTGTCTAAACTCATCAAGATGTATAGTTAAATGTGCAATTTTTGTATATTAATTATACCTCAGTAAAGGTAAAAACATAAAAACATTTAACATTTTAATCATTTTAAGCATTGAGTTCAATGGCATTACATTCATATTGCTATCCCACTATCACCATCATCCACCCATAGAACTCTTCATCTTGCAAAACAGAAACTTTATACCCATTAAATAATAATTCCCCATTACTTGAATTCCCTAGTCCCAGCAACTACCATTCTACTTTCTGTCTATATGAATTTGACTAACTACCTTATATAGTTTGGATCATACAGTATTTGTCTTTTTGTGACAAATAACTTAGCATAAAGTCCTCAAGGTTCATCCATGTTAAAGTATGTATCAGAATTTCCTTCTTTTGCAAGGCTAAATAAGGTTCCATTGTGTGTATGCACCACATTTTGTTTATCCATTCATCTGTCAGCACTCACTTCGGTTGCTTCCATCTTTTGAATGTTGCAGATAATGCTGCTGTAAACATGGGTGTACAAGTCCCTGCTTTCAGGGTTTTGGGTGCATCCCCAGAAGTGGAATTTTAGGACCATATGGTAATTTTGTTTTTCTTTTTTTCACTGTCATACTGTTTTCCATAGTAGCTACACCATTAAAAAATATTTTTTAATGTGTTTATTTTTGGGGGGAGAGAGACAGAGTGAGAGTGGGGGAGAGGCAGAGAGAGAGAGAATCAAAATCTGAAGCAGGCTCCAGGGTCTCAGCTGTCAGCACAGAGCCTGATGCACAGCTTAGACCCACAAACCGTGAGATCATGACTTGAGCCTAAGTCAGCCGCTCAGCTAACTGAGCCACCCAGGCGCCCCATGGCTACACCATTTTAATCAACATATTTTTTGAGCACTTACCATCAATGGCAAAAACAGATAAAATAAATCCCTGTTTTAATGGAGTTTATATGAGGGGGGCACAGACAATATGTAGGATCAATTATATAATTTGTTAGTGATAATTGCCATAGGGGAAAAAGTAGAAACTGTGTGAGGGATATTAGAAGTATCTCAAAACTATTGTATTTGAATGCTACTGTTTTATTCCTATCTGTCGTACAGTGCAAGGATTATTCTACTCTCTTTCATATTATTATTCTACTTTTTACCTACTAAAGGCTCAAAGCAGATGATAAATTAATATTTCTTAACTTGGCCTTTTTATTCATCCAGTATCATTGTGATGTGAATATAATTCTCATTTCAGATGAAGAGTATTGGAATTCTAAATTGTAACTCTCTTTTACCTTGATTGCCAAGATAAATAGGAAATGGAATAGTTGCAGCTATCTTTTATGCTGAATCTGGAATTGCTGCAAATCTGAGCCTTTTTTTTTTTACTCAATTTTGTATTTGTCTATGCACAGGGCCTACACCTTTATGCTCACAAAAGACATTTGAAGAGCAGACACTATGTGAACATCACTGTGATGTTCACCTTGTTTCTATAGTCTTGGTGTTTCTTCTGATCACTTGGTTTAACCTCGGTTGCTAAGTCCTTGAGTTTTCCTCCAGATTCCTGCTGTCTCTGTATTTGGTCAGTGAATGTGACTTATTTGGGGCTGTATTAGTTATCTACTGTTGTGTAACAAATTACCTTAAAATTCAGTGGCTTAAACAACAGTAAGCATTTATTGTCTCACTTTCTGTGGGGAGTGAGGAACACTTATCTGGATGGTTTGGCTCAGATGTTTCATGAAGTGGCAGTTGAGATGTTGATAAAGCCGCCGCCATTGGAAGGCTGGACTGGAGTTGGAAGATTCAGTTCTAGTCAGTATGGGAAAGTGTACAAAAAACATGAATACATAAGGCAGTGATCATTAGGAGCCATCTTGGAGGCTGGTTACCATAGGGATCTAGTGAGAAAAACATCAAGGAAATTGGATTTGTATCATAAGCCTCCAGGTCATGCCTCAACAAAGATAAGACAGATCTGTGATGTGACTAAAAGGAACCCTGGAGAGCAGGTATGCATCATGGAAAGAGACCTTCTGGCCTGAGACCTCTCCTGGAGGCCGGAGAGTCCTGAGGTAGAGTGGATCCTGGGACTGCTGGATCTGCTGCTTATTTTAACCATTCTGCTCCGAGTGGGCGAGGCCTGAATGACCTCTCAACCTTGAGACGTCAGCTGTGGCTGTGTGACTGCGGAGCGTTTGACCCTGATAACGGAAAGGAGAGGTGAGGTGTCAGAGATGGGCAGAGTTTAGGAGAGAAAGGCTGTACGTTTAGGGGCAGAAAGAGTAAAAAGAATTAGGAAATTCAGTACTCCTAACAAGAAAGCTCATATGGGTGTTATTGACTGTGCAGGGTAGACATTTGTTTTTTATTTATTCACTTGACTTGTTTGATTTTTTTAATAAATATTTTAAATATAATTTCTATCTTTCTTACATTTAGATTTTTTTTAAGGGCTGTCAAATATATAACCATAAGCAAAAGTTCCTACTCTATGCTTTCTCATCCCTGATCCCACTCCCCAGAGGCAACCATTTTGAACATTTTGGTGTTCAGTTACACTTTTTTGAATAACATCCTCATACAGCTCATGCTTGATTTCTCAGTTTTAGATATTTCCTGGTGATTTTTGACAATGAAGGTAGGGATTTATCTCTTTTCTCTACCTAAAGCCCTTTCTTGTCTCCCTCATCCCACCCCTCCCCCACTCACCTTCTCCTTGCCCTTCTTTCTGATACGGTGTTATTATTAGAAGTTGAAGGTTGACCAAATGTCAGGATCTGCATCTATTTCCTTTTGGGCTAGTCAGTTTCCCCAGCAAGAAGTCCTAGATTTTGCTTGAGGAGTATAAGCCAAAACTGCTTTGGGAAGGCAAATAGGGTAGATAGTAGGAAGAGGGGAGGGGGAGGATACCTCATCTTTCAGTATTACAACTTTCACTTTGATTCCCTTATTTTGTCTTCATTGCTTGAATCCCTGCATTTGGTTCCCATCCCATACTCCTGCTGCTGCTGCTGAAGTACTTAGTGCCCCTTTCCTAAGCCTTTCAAGGGTTCTGCCATGGCCTCCCCACCCTTCCCCCATCTTCACTTAAGCCGCAGCTTTCTCTGCTTAATTTAGATAACAGTCATCTGTCTAATCTCTAGCTTCCAAAATTTTGTCGATATCTCTTATCTGCTGAAATCTGTATATTCTTTATCCTTGTGATATTCAGCTTTCTTTGTTCCTTTACTTTCATCTTGGTTGGGTTTGGAAGAGGGCAGGAGTAAATGCAAATATGCACTCTTCCATGAGTTTTTAGATTAAAAAATAAATTAAGTGTTTTGAAAATATCATTAGAATCATGATTCATTTTGTTGATTCCATCATAAGAATGTTTCACAATGCCTCTAACTTGTCTCTGATGAAAGTTTTTCCACATTCTTATAGTGCTTCATAAAGTATTTCATGTTTTAATCCTTGTGGTCTTATTAGTGTGTACTTGAGATAAATTTCCTATTAATAAAATAACAGGACCCTAGAGAAAAGCTATACTGGCAATATATTCATTGGGCACCCTGTACTTAGCCTTCCAGAATCCCCATTGGACCCTGCATGGTTCATTAGTCTTTCATGTGCTTTCCAGCATTGCTATGGGCTAGTGGTAGTTAACATATCCCAGTGCTCTGAGGATCCCTAGAGATGATGTTATAACTGCCCGGTACTGAAGATTTCTGCAGTCCTTTGTCTGGAGCTCTGAAGTAAATTTGCTTTATTTCTCTTCCCTCAGCTTGGCATTCTCAGGACTTTGACCTTTTGGAGGAAGAAGAGGATATGACCAAGTCTCTTGTATGTTTAAGCATTTGTCTGTTTCCTGCAGTATTTTGCGATGCAATAGCAGGGGGTTACTTTAACCTACCAGTGGATTGGTAAAAAACCAAATTGATGACAATTAAGGTGAGGAAAACTACAGATGGAAGCTCAGAACCAGGTGAAATTGGGATACGGCTAGGTAGAAACTGGTCCGTACAAAGTTAGTAAAGTTGAGTTCAATTTGAATATGAGTGGGAGAAACAAAAGGAAACTGGGACACAGAGTTTATTCCGTAATTTGCACTGTTTATGAGGAAAAAACTATTAAGGAAAGAAAGAGGAAGCTTTTCTTTGTCACCTAGGTCAAAAGGGAATTCCAAAATAATTCCATTATTCTTATAATTTTAAGCTCAGTTTTTTTTTAAGTTTGTCCTGGCCAAAGATTAAAAACTAAAATTATCTAGAAGAGTAAATGGGACACATCTTTCAAATGATCCTATATATTTTTTTTTCTTCAGTTGAGATTTTTACAAATTGAGCCAAAACATACTAATATTCTATGGACAAATCTTTTCGTTCTCTTATCCATAGCATTCCACATATTTTTTTTTTATTACTGACTCAGAGGATGCAGTATTCTTTGTCTTCTTGTGAAATGAGTCATTCTCCTTTGCTCTTGATTCTTTTTGCTTCCAATTCTAGAATCCCTCACACCCCTGTTGTTTAAATATGATCCACTTCGTTACCTCTTTCTCAGCTTATATTTCCCATCCTGAAACACACAAACACATTTCTTTTGGATGTGTGATCATGTGGTTCATGCAGTTATTTCTCCTGTTGGCAGAGTGCTTCTCTAGGCCTGTGGAGGGTTGGGTTCAAATCTTGGCCCAGCGACTTACTAAGTGCATGTTATGGGCAGGTTTATTAATCTCTTTGGTCTTAGTTACATTGTTTATAAATGGGAATTATAATAACACTTCTTCCATAGGAACATTGGGAGGACTAAATGCACATAGTAAGTGCTCCGTAAATGATACGTATTGTAATGATTGTTAGCTGTAGAAGTCCTTCCCCCCTGAAAGGCCTTGGGATATGTTGGCTGTATTCATTGACTTGCCTTTTTAGTTTGACATACGAAACCAATGAGATAAAAGAGATGATGCCTGGTTTGGGTTCATGCCCAATCTTTCTCTTTGGTAAAACCAGCATAACCCTGTAATAAGGCAAAACTGGGAACGGCTTTTGTAATACAGCATAAATATACTAACGATTATTAAAAATACTAATTAAGAAAATAGAAACTTGCATGAAAAACATGAAGAGGCAGTTGGAAGAAATGAAGGTGACCAGTAAATATTTTAAAATATTAATGTCAAAAAAACCCATTCAGATTTACAGATATATTTTTTAGGTATATTTTGAATTGGTGGGTAATGACCATCTTTTATAAGAAGATTCCAAATAATTAGTTCACACACGTATTTTCTTTATATATTAAAAAGCTGGAGATCAAGCAATTGTGATCTGCAATTGTGATACTCCTAGCTATCAAAAAAATTCATAATAGCTCTCGTCAGATATGAGAGCCAAATATTTTGGACTATCAAATGGAAATGGACTGCCTCTCTTCCTGGAGTTGCAGTCCCAAGTTCATTCTAGAATATGGATATAAGTCAGTCCATGGCAATTTGTATTTATGTGTGAATGGACTACAGCTAGAAACGCAGCTAGAAAATTTTTCTACAATAATAGCTTTATTGAGTATTTATTATGTGCCAGGTGTATTATGCTCTAAACATTACATAGTTTATTTCATCTTATCATTATCAGAAGCTGGTAAAGTAAATAGTATTATTTTAATTTTTACAAACAAGGGAGGTAAAGCACACAGGTTAAGAAGTTGGCATGTGTGACGTGTATGATAAAGCCAGATTTCAAACCATACAGCCTACCTCTAAGGCCATACTGTGGTACTGTGCAGATTGAAGCCCACTCACTAGTGAAGGAATGCAAGTTTTGCCAACTGACTGTTCATATTATTTTTCCATTTTATATTGTTAGTCTTTTTTCTACTTGAAATTAGAGAACTTTAAGAATGCCTGGCTTAGCGTTAGGAATAGATACCTTTGCCTAATCTGTCACTTTTATGTTGTTATATAGCTTTTGTTGTGTGGACACTTTAAATTTGGATAGTTACATGTAGCAGATGATAAATATGGGCTGTATACAATAAGAATTCAGTCAGAATTAATATATAGCATCAGTATTTAGTAGTCCTTTCTTTCATGAATTGCCAGTGTTAGTCTTTTCTAAGATAGCTTTTTTTTTTTAAGTTTATTTATTTTTAGAGACAGTGCATGCGAGCAGGGGAGGGGCAGAGAGGGAGAGAGAGAATCCCAAGCAGGTTCCATGCTGTCAGCACAGAGCCCAAAATGAGGCTCGATCCCACAAACTGTAAAATCATGACCTGAGACGAAATCAAGAGTTGGACGCTCAAGCAACGGAGCCACTGAGGCACTCCATTTTCAGATAGCTTTCGTAATGTTAGGTTATAGAGATACTCCGTTTTCAAAACTTTGTTTCTCCTATTTAGTCTTTAATCCAACTGGAATTTAATAATTGGTTTTAGGTAGGAATTTACTGATAATCCTATCACTGGAATTATTTTTGCATGTAGACCAGTTGTTCCAATACCATTGTTAAATAGATATTCCTTTTGTGATGCCACCTTTATCATGTACATGGTTAATTGTTTCTAGACTCTTTATTCTATTTGTCTACATCTACACCAGTATTATACTTCTGTGTGTGTGTGTGCGCGCACGTGTGTGTTGTTTACATTGTTTTAATTACTGTAATTTTAAAATAACCCTGTTACTTAGGCAAGGATTTTCCCATTTCCCACCACACACCACACACACATTGTTCATAGTCTTTCAGAAATTTCTTAGCTACTTTGGAACCCCTATGTTTCCACCTGAATTTTATTTATATTTTTAAATTTTTTTTTAATGTTTTAGTTATTTTTGAGAGAGTGAGCAAGAGAGAGCACAAGTAGGGGAGGAGCAGAGACAGGGGGATAGAGGACCAGAAGCAGGCTCCATGCTGACAGCACAGAGCCCAACGTGGGGCTTGAACCCATAAACCATAAGATCACCACCAGAGCCAAAGTCAGACACTCAGCCGACTGACCTACCCAACTGCCCCCTCCACTTGAATTTTAGAATCAGTTTATCTGGTTCTAAGGGGAAAAAAATCCTGTTGGAATTTTAACTGGAATTACAAAGAATTTATAGGCTAATTAGGGAAGGATTGAGTGAAATATTTTTTCTATCACAAAGATGTTTCAAGTTATGAGAATCTGTTAATACAACTCATCATATTCAAGAAAAAGAGATATCAGCTCCATAGGGCTGCTAATATTTTTTTAATCAGAACTTCAGATTTTACAAGAACCTATTTATGAAATGGGAATAAAATTACACTTTCTTAACATGATATTGTTGAAAAAATTTCCACACATAATAAGCTAAAAGCCAGCACCATGTTTACTAGGGAGAACAAGACACATTCCCACTAAATTCAGGAACACAACCAGATTGCCCGTGGTACCACATTTATGTACTATAATTCTGTATGCCTAGGCATGTAAAAAGAGAACAAAATGAGAGATAAAAGTTGGAAAGGTATGTGGAAAATTATGATATCTAGATACAGTTATGAATGTGAGCAGCCGAAGAGAAATAACAGTACTCAACCTCATATGGACACAAAATTAACTTATAAAAATTATATAAATCACAACCAGCTCAAAAATCAAATGAAAGAGAGGCATGTGGGTGGCTCAGTTAGTTAAGCATCTGACTCAGTTTCAGCTCAGGTCTTGATCTCACAGTTTGTTAGTTTGAGCCTCTCATCAGGCTCTATGCTGAAAGTGTGGAGCCTGCTGGAGATTCATTCTCTCTCTCTCTTCCGCTCCCCTGATCTCTCTCTCCCTCTCAATAAATGAAATAAACTAATAATAATTGAATAAATAAAATGGAACATAGTAAAAGTAGAAACAAAGCCATAAGGAAAAAATATATCTGATGTATATGGGAGGAAAAAACATTAAAATATTAATGTGGCCTAAAAGAGGATTTCAGTGCATTTTTGAAGCATATGTTGAGGGGCCTGGGTGGCTCAGTAGATTAAGCAACTGAATTTGGCTCACGTCATGATCTCACGTTTGTGGGTTCGAGCCCCACGTCGGGCTCTGTGCTGACAGCTCAGAGCTTGGAGCCTCTTCCGGTTCTGTGTCTCCCTCTGTCTCTGTGGCTCCCCCACTCATGCTCTGTTTCTCTCTGTCTCAATAATAAATAAACAAAAAAAAAGTTTAAAAAAAAAGAAGCATATGTTTTGGATAAGATCCATCATTATTAAACCAATTTAATTTTAAATTAATCTTTAGATTTACTGAGTAAAGATTCTAAATATTTTTCTTAGATTAAGGCAAGTCTATTCAAGCTGAGTCTAGAATATATTTGAAAAGTAAGGATATAAAATAACCAAGAAAAATATGAAAAAATGTTGTGTGCCATGCTCTAAGTTCTTAAAGGAATATTTAATATTTGTGTAACCTTTTTAAAGTTTATTTATTGGGACACCTGAATGGCTCAGTTGGTTGATCATTAACTAATTAATTAAAGTTTATTTTCAGAGGGAGAGTGAGAAGGAAGTGAGCAGAGCAGAGAGAGAGGGAGAGAAAGAGAATCCCAAGAAGTACCCGTGCTGTCAGTGCAGAGCCCAACTTGGGGCTTGAACCCACAAACTGTGAGATCATGACCTGAGTCAAATAGTCACATGCTTGACTGAGCCACACAGTTGCCCCTAATATTTGTGTAACTTTAAGAATAAATAACTTCTAGAAAAAGCTGGCAGTCATCATATATACCACAGAACTGACATGTGATTGCCTTTATGCCCTTATTGTAAACTTTGTTATTTTTTAAGAAGATTTGTCCTATTAAGTATCTTAAAATGGAAAGTGCTGTTATACCAGCAAGAACTTTGGAGATGTTAATTCTTGATGCCAGGGCTATGGGGCATCATATCTTTTTTTGGTGGGGGGGGGGTCTTTCTAACAAGGAAAGGACTAAAACTTAATGACACAAACTATGGGGATTTTTTTCTGTTTGGTTTTGTTTTGTTTTTTGAAAAAGAGCCTGAGAGCGAGTCGAGGGAGGGGCGCAGGGACAGGAACAGAGAGTCTCATAAAAAAAAATTTTAATGTCTTTTTATTTATTTTTTGAGAGAGAGAGAGAGAGAGAGAGGCAGCATGAGCAGGGGAAGGTCAAAGAAAGAGGGAGACACAGAATCTGAGGCAGGCTCCAGGCTTCGAGCTAGCTGTCAGCACAGAGCCTGACACGGGGCTTGAACGCATGGACAGTGAGATCATGACCTGAGCCGAAGCTGGACGCCCAACCAACTGAGCCACCCAGGTGCCCCAGGAACAGAGAATCTTAAGCAGGCTCCAGACTGGGCCCCATCTCACTGCTGTGAGCTGAAATCAAGAGTCGGACACTTAACCAGACTAATCCACCCAGGCAGCCCATGACACGAACTTTGACTTTATGTTTTTTTAAGGTTCAATCCCTTTGTTCCTTATTACTGATACGGGATTTTTAACATATATATACAAAGAGAGTTAACATCTTAGGAAAGAAAGACTATTGTAAAGCACTGACTCATCTTTTTATACAATAAGAAATTAACCCATATTTATTTCTAGGTCTTTTGTTAGTTGTTTTATAGATTTTGTCAGGAATGTAATCTTTGTTTTTTTTCTCTATGAGGTTTATGCTCATTTACCAGACTTAGTGGAAAAGATGTTTTAATGCTAATTTATTAGAACTCATGGAAAGTACATTTTCTTTTTTGTTGTTTTTCCTTATCTTTGTTATCCTTTATATTCCTTAGGGATTGTCTATTTCTAAAATATTTATTAAATGATTACTGGGTCCCATGCTTAGTTCTGAGTGCTTCTCATCTTTTGTCTCCTTTAGTTCTTACATCAACCTGTTGAGGAAAATGACACTTTACAGATGAGGAAACTGAGACTCAAATTTGGCTGTTGTTGAGGTCACACAATTAGTAAATTTTGAAGCCAGTAAATTTTGATGTCAGACTCTACAGCCTCACTGTTAACCAGGAAAAATGTCTAAATTGAGCTTCACTTTGAAAGCCTAGTACTTTGAAAATTTTTTCCAGTTAGGTATGTTAATTATGTATCTATTCTGTGTTTCTGTGTCTTTTATCATGCTTGACATCTGTAGGTTGACTATGTGGGTTTTAGGCTCTGCTTTGGGATGCAGGTCAACTGGTCTTGCTGGATCACTAAAGTGTATAAACCAAGTCAAGTGAAGAGCTTGCCCAGGAAGCTGCCGCCCTTTCACCTGAATGAACACAGAAGGAGCAGACCTGAGGCCACCCAACAGCCTGTGTCAAGGCTATGAGGTGTCTTTTCACTTTCTTGGTGATGGCCTTGAAAGCACAAAATTTTTACATTTATCTAGTGTCCATTTTTTTCTTGTTGTTGCTTGCACTTTTGGTGTTATATCTAAAAATCCATTGCCTAATCCAAGGTTACATAAATTAACATCCTTTAACATTGTCATAATATCTGTATTTTTATTTCAGCTCCTTCAATTTTTTTTCATTTGTGCCTTTGGTTTTTCTACATTGAGTATAGTGTTTAAATTAGATCTTCATTCACCACCTCCATGTTTGTCTTCATCTTTCAACGTTTTCATCTCTTCGTTATTTTACTTTGCATCTTAGGAGAGCTTCTTAGTTCTCATGTCCATGGTCACTTTGACAGCTCTGTCCTCTACACCCTCCAGTATCTATTAAAAAATATTTTTCATCTCCTGAGTATTTTAATTCTGTACTTGAATGTCTGTTATGTTGGCAATCCTGGATCTTGCCCATTTCCTTTTTCATTTCATCCCTGTTTTACATTTCAGCCAGTTCTCCTTCAGCACAGAGCTTCACTTCTCTCTCCAAACACACCTCCATGTACTCACCAACGTGGAAGCTCCTACATCCATGTTTGCTTCTAAAAACTGTATAGTTTTAGGTCTTTGATTCACTTTGATTTAATTTTTGTACCTGGTGTGAGGTAGGGTTCAGCTTCACTGTTTAGCATTTAGATGATCTGGTTGCTCCAGCACCAGGTGTTGAAGAGACCGTTCTTTTCCCCAGTGAATTGTCTTGGCACCTTTGCCTAAAATCAATTCACTACAATACAAGGGTTCATTTCTGAGATGTCTGCTCTGTTCCACCGATCAGTGTAACTGTCTTGGTTAGTGCAGCTCCTGTACTATGTTTGAACTTGGGAAGTGTGAGTCCTCCAGCTGTTTTTATTCTTTTTCATGTTTCATGTTTTTTTCTTTTTCAACTGTTCTGTGTCCCTTGCATTTTTATAAGAATTTTATTAGAATCACCTCCAATTCTATAAAAAAGAAAGGCAACTAGTATTTTGATACAGACTGCATTGAATTTGTAGATCAGTTTGAGGCATGTTGTCAGCTAATATTAAGTTTTATAATCGAGGCACATGGGGTCTCTTTCTTGTTTTTAGGTCTCTAAAATTTCTTTCAATAATATTTTATAATTTTCAGAATGTAAGTTGGACACCTACTTGTTAAATTTGTCCTTAAGTATTTTATTCTTTTTGATGCTATTGTAAATGGGATCGTTTCCTTAATTTCATTTTTTTCATTTTTTAAGTTTATTATTTTGAGAGAAATGGAGAAAGTACAAATGTGTGAGCAGGGGAGGGACTGAGAGAGAGAAAGAGAGAGAGAGAATCCCAGGCAGGCTCCTCACTGTCAGCATGAAGCCCGATCTGGAGCTTGAAATCACCAAGTGTGAGATCATAACCTGAGCCAAGATCAAGAGTCAGACACTTAACTGACTGAGCCACCCATGTGCCCCTTAATTTCATTTTTGGATGTTGACTACAAGTGTCTAGAAATACAACTGAGGTTTTTGTGTTGATTCTATATTCTGCAACCTTGCTGAAACTTTTTATTAGTTCTGAAAGAATTTTGGTGGATTCCTTAGATTTTCTGTGTACAAAATCATGTCATATGAAGATAGTTTTATTTTCTATCTAATCTGGATGCCTCTTATTTCATTTTCTTATCTGATTACTCTGTTTAAAACCTTCATTGCAATGTTGGAGAAAAGTGTACATCCTTGTCGTGCTCCTGACCTTAATGAGAAAGCATTTAGTCTACTACCATTTGTTATGTTAGCTATGGTTTTCTGTAGATGCTTTACATAGCACAGAGGAAGTTTCCCTTTTTTGCTAGTTGAGTGTTTTTATCATGAGAAGATGTTGGGTTTTTTTAATGTTTATTTTTGAGAGAGAGAGCACAACCAGAGGAGGAGCAAAGAGAGAGAGGGAGACACAGAATCTGAAGCAGGCTCCTGGCTCTGAGCTGTCAGCACAGAGCCTGACACTGGGCTCGAACTCACGAACAGCGAGATCATGACCTGAGCCAAGCTGGACGCTCAACCGACTGAGCCACCCAGGTGCCCCAATTAGGGGAATTTTAAAAGTTAATATATCTAAAGAAGTTATTACAGTACCTGGCAGATAATAACTACCCAATAGTTGACAATACTATCGAGTTGACTACTCAGTAGTTGATGGTACTAATGATCATAGATCATAGAGACAGTTTCTTAGAAACATTGCAGTCTAGCCTTTGGTGATTTCCACTTGTATTTCCTATTTTATCTATCTCATTTGTACTATTTCTTAAATAAATTCTCCCAAATGTAGGATATATGTGCTTCTTTCTTCTCAGAGCCTTTGCTGATAAAGATTATTTTTCCTTATTTGAATATTGAAGTTTTTAAATGAGGAAGAGTTAGATATACGTAATCAAGTAACATTCTTTTCCAGAAATTTGTCATTTGTTTCTTGGCTTCTGTTGTACCACAGTCATGGTTTTAATTCTCATCCTCTGATTGTAAATAGAGCAAACAAGAAACAGGGTCACCTTGGTGGCTCGGTTAAGCATCTGACTTTGGTTCAGGTCAGGATCTCACAGTTCTTGAGTTCAAACCCTGCATTGGGCTCCCTGCTGTCAGCACAGACCCCACTTTGGATCCTCCCTCTTCCTCAGTCTCTGCCCCTCCCCCACTCATGCACACATTCTCTCCTCTCTCTCTCCCCCCCCCACATAAAAAAAAAAAAAGAATAAAACAAGAAACAAAGACCTGAGTCCCTTTAATGTTAACTGTTGATTCTGTCCTTGGCCCTTTCCCTACTATGTGTGTTCTCCACAACTACTCCTACCCTTCAGCCATGGATTCTGCTCGCAATTTCAGTTTGATGCCTAATTCTCATCTTCCATCTTACCTCTAACTGCATAGTGGACCTTTCCACCCATAAGTTCTACAGATACTTCAAATTTTGCACCTTCAAATTTTCATACCTCTGCTCATTCCTCCTGCCTTATTTCTCTTTCATCCCCACTTTCTCCCTGTTCCTCTCCTCACTAGATCACACAGTCACTTGGACAGGTTCCGAAATAGTTACCTGTAAGTCCTGTGTAATTCTTTCAGTTCTGTCACAGATCAGTACAAATCTGTGACTATCATCTTCAGTTTCCTCCAAAATAGATGATGGATGCTTAAGTTTGCTGATTGAATAATTAACATCTTAATTATTTCTACTATGTTGTTCCCCCCTTCTATAATACAAGATTAGGTGAATATGAAGCCTTAATATACAGTTTATAATGAACTCTGATCCCTGGATGCTAACTACGTGCGTTCTTACATATTTTGCCCACTGCATCTACTTTTGATGACTTCATATAATTAGGATGATGTTTTTACAGGAAACAGTGACATTTAAGGATGTGGCTGTGGACCTCACCCAGGAGGAATGGCAGCAGCTGAAACCTGCTCAGAGGAACTTGTACCGGGATGTGATGCTAGAGAACTACAGCAACCTCGTCACAGTGGGTAAGGGTAGCTTTGCAACTTTACATGGGATTCCTTTCCAATTTTGGCACGTATGAAGACATTAACTTGCCAGGTGAATTTCGTCTTCCTTTTCTTTACAGGGTTGTATGTACTCATCTGCAGGAGAAAGCCTAATTACTTTGTCTCACTGTGGAAATTCCTTTCTCCTCATCCTTCATAGGCCTTCAAGCCCCTAAGACTCAGCCCAAGGTGTGAGTAGTTGTCTCCAGCATTAACATGCAAGTCCTTTGCTATTTCCCATAATAGGTTATCAAGTCACCAAACCAGATGTGATCTTCAGGTTGGAACAAGAAGAGGAGCCATGGGTGGTAGAGGAAGAAATGCTTGGGAGGCACTGTTCAGGTGAATAAGTAGAAAGGCACCTCTGAATGAGAAAGCCACATAACAGTTGTCCATGGGGTTGATACCATTTCACATTTTCCAAGATTTTCTTTCTTTTTTAAAATTAATTAATTTATTTATTCTGGGGGTAGGGGGCGCAGTGAGAGAGAATTCTAAGCAGTCTCCACAGTGACAGCACATAGCCTGATGCAGGGCTCAAACTCACAAACCGTAAGATCATGACCTGAGCTGAAGTCATACATTTAACCGACTGAGCCACCCAGGTGCCCTTCTTTGGCTAATTTTATACATTTCCTGCTCCAGATGTTGAAATAGCATTTCTCTAGAAACGCCTGCTTCCTTTAGTGGGAAATGATTTGGAGACCACAATCTGGGCACAATGGTTGCTCATTAGTACTGGGTTATCCTTGCTTCTAGAGCTTTTAAGAGGACAAGGCCAGGAAAAATACACTTTTTAAGACAGCAAAAAAGTATATGTTTATACTGATACATCCAATTCAAATTAAGGAGTGTAGGGTAGTTACTTACCTTTTTTTGTTTTGTTTTTGTATCTTTTATACTGAAAATCTTGGCTCCTTATTGCATTAAAATATTTATTTGCTTAATCCACATATATTTCAACCTTGGCACTGCTGACATTTTTTACCAGATAATATTTTGCTGTGGGGGACGATCCTGTGCATTGTAGGATGTTTATGTAGGTGTAGAATGTTTAACACCCTCTGTGGCCTCTACTTATTAGGCGCAATGAGCATCTATCCCCTTTCTCACCACTCCCCCAAGTCGTGACAGCCAAAAATGTCACAAACCTTCCTGATGTTGTCAAATGTCTCTTGAGGCCCGAAACTGATCTAATATGTATATTAGATATTAATGTTAGATATTATATCTTATTATATTATATACATAAGATATATATTATATAAAATATACTGACAACTTAATATTATTACTAATAATTATATATAATGATGAAATATATATAATATGCTATAGTGATGAAATATATATAATACATTATTGTTAATTGTAAATTAACAATAATACCATTATTACTAATAATGAAAAGATTGCTGAATGTAGTTTAAGACTTCTTTGGTTGTATTTTTTTCTCCCTTATGATATAGTCACACTGCTGTGTTTAAAAAGTCACTTGGAAGGGATTATGGCCCTAACTTGATATGTAGGTTTACTTGTTTCCATTTGTTTTCAATTTTTAAGAGTTATTTTGTTTTTTCCTCCTTTTTAGATTTCATTTTTTTAGTTATGTAAAATATTTACATGATTCCAGTGTCAAAGCTATAAAACAAATCAGAGATCTCTTGCTTCCACTCAGGATATAAAAGTGAAAAGAAATCAATGTGCAGAACAGCATTTAGAATATGCTACTTTTTTTATAAAAAAGAGTGGGAGAGGCATGTGTGTTAGATATATGTACGTATATACATATATGTGGAGTATATGTAGATATTAAAAGAACATAGGAATAATCAACACTAATAAAAATGCTTACATGTCAGGGAAGAGAGGAATTAGTGTTTCAGGGATAGGATGAAATCTAGTTTTCTCTTCATATGCTGCTGTTTGGTAATTTCCAATTATTATCACCTTGATAGTAATGAAAACGAGGTTTAGTACTCTTACACCACCACTTTCCTTTTTCTCTGGATATAGATATATCATAATTTTTGGCTAAATTCCTTTTCACTGCTTGCTTTGTACTCTTAAGTGATATATTGTTACTACTGAGCCAAGAAACAACTATTAATTACATATCCTTATATAAATTATTGTCATTCCTAGAATTACTACTTGCCCAATTTTTCTCTCTGCTTTGTTTTCTATATATTTTTAATTTTAATGAGACTCTCAAGTCTTTGTTTAAATAGGGAATCCATCATTAGTTTTCCTTATTTTGATGCATGAAAGGATAAAAAGGAAATTCTAAAAATCTTTTCGTTAACAAATTTTTTATGCTTTTTGAGGAGGAGACTGTTGGATTAGAACCTAGGAGTTTTTGTGGAGTTCCAAATGCCAATTCTAGAAATTCAGTTCTGTGGGTCTTTTAATTTTAATCTTCTCATCTGCTATTTGGAGGTACATGCCAGCTTTCATGAGGGACAAGCAACAGAAAACGACTGGAGGGGCGCCTAGGTGGCTCAGTCAGTAAAGCATCTGGCTTTGTCTCAGGTCATGATCTCATGGTTTGTGGGTTCAAGTCCTATGTCAGGCTCTGTGCTGATAGCTTCAGATTCTGTTTCTCCCTCTCTCTCTGCCTCTTCCCTGCTTGTGCTCTCTCAAAAGTAAATAAACTTTATTACATATATATATGTGTGTGTGTGTGTGTGTGTGTGTGTGTGTGTATGTATATACACACAGGCATATATATTACATATAATTATATATGTGTTTATATAGGTATTATATGTTTGATATATATTATATACATATATATTTTTTTAAGAAAAAGGATTGGAGATCTTATCATTCAATATATACAAGTTTACATTATTCCTAGTTTTTTAGTATGAGGCTTCCTTTGCATCTGCTTTATTTGTTCCTAAGTCTAGAGCCTGTATAATTCATTTTTTCTAGAAAGTAAGCCTTCCTTTTCCTGATCAAGTGGTGGATACATGACAACTTCCTGTGTGGGTTGGGTAGGAGGTGGGGGGATATTGGTCATGATTCAGTTACAGAGAAAAGAGCTCATTAGTAGCTAATTTAAGAAGGAAGGAATTTATATAAAGGTATTAAATGTCCTAGAGAACCTTTAAGAAGACTAATAAACTAACTGTAGCCTAAGCTTTTTATTTTTATTGTTTAAAACATTTTTTTAATGTTTTTATTATTTTTGAGAGACAGAGCACAAGCTGGGGAGGAGCAGAGAGAGAGGGAGACACAGAATCCAAAGCAGGGCCCATCACGGCTTGAACTCAGGAACAGTGAGGTCATGACCTGAGCCAAAGTTGGATGCTTAACCTACCGAGCCACCCAGGCGCCCCAGGATAAGCTTTTAGGAGTGAGTCTTAAAGTCATATCAGAAGATCAGCTGCTAAGTGAGTTCCTTTCCCTACTTTGATCAAGAAATTGCTTCTGATGGGGTACCTTGGTGGCTCTTTCAGTGGAGCATCTGACTGTTGATCTCAGGGTTGTGAGTTTGAGCCTCATATTAGGAGTAAAGCTTACTTTAAAAAAAAAAAAAAAGAATTGCTTCTGATTGAAACAGGAAAACGCCTTGACAGCTATGAGCTTCAGAACCCTACCACTTCTGTTGTAATAGCATAGGTAAAATGCCCACTTTCTTTACTCTTTTATTTCTGAATTAAAATGTTGTATGATTAATCTAAATCACATCCAGAACCCTGTATGCAAGTGTGTCTAGGAAATGTAGCTTTAGTTCACCCTTTGCAGATGTAGAAACGTAGTATGAGGTTGGAAAGATGTTACTTAAGTAAATCCATAATACTTGCCTCAGGGAATGTAATTGCTCCTGAAGATTTTAAGACAATCCGCTTCATACATCTTATCTCTGCCTTCTGATTACCTGAATCCTTTAATTTGTTAGCATTTCCAGTGCTTTGTGGCCAAATGTTATGTGACTTTTACAGCTTTGTAGTGCTTTAACTTTTTAGCCCTGCTGTTAGTTATCAGTTCCCTATATGCCTTTCATCTCCATTCTTTTGTTGAAATCTCTTATTTACCCTTCTTTATATTCATATTTTTTTTTCTTGTGCGCTTGACCTTTAATTCTTTTACTGCCATTTTAATGGCTTTTGAGGAAGAAGGAGAAATAAACATATACATTCAATCCACTGTATTTAACCACAAGTGTTACTTCTTTCCTCTGGTCATTTTGATTCCCTATCCAGTCATTTATATATTCACCCTTTCATCTTACTTATTTTGTTCATGTTACTGATTTCTGCATTATATAAGCACTCTTTTAAAATCAATCAAAGCAACTTAGACTTATCAATGTCAGTTTTCTCTAATATTTAATATTTCTCTAATATTTTCTATGGGAGCTAACCTCTTAAAACTTAGAAACTAGAGACATTTGCACTTTGGATTTCTTATATATTGGCAGAGACTAAAGTCAATATCAAAGACCAACTCTGTAGTAGAAAATTTCTGAAATGTTATTAGTAGCATAGAGCAGAAAAATTCAAAAGTAATATTTTTGGTCCTCCATTTTAGAAGTTTGGGAAGTTGATGAGCAACAGATCAAGAAGCAACAGGAAGCACTTCTGAGGAAAGTCACATCCATCTCCAAGAAAACTCTGGTTAAGGAAAATGTGATTGAATGTAAAAAAGTTACAAGAATATTTCCTTTGAATTCAAATATTATTACTTCAAGACAAAACTTCTATGAATGTGACTCACTTGATAAAAGTTTGGAACATAATTTAGACTTACGTAGTTATGATAAGGACTGTATAAGAGAGGAAAATTATGAATATAATAAATATGGGAAGCCATTTTACCATTGCTCGTCCCATGTTCTAATCCCCTTTAAGTGTAATCAGTGTGGACAAGACTTCAGTCACAAATTTGACCTCATCAGACATGAAAGAATTCATGCTGGAGAGAAACCCTATGAGTGTAAGGAATGTGGAAAAACTTTCAGCAGGAAGGAGAATCTTATTACTCATCAAAAAATTCATACTGGGGAGAAACCATATAAATGTAATGAATGTGGAAAAGCTTTCATTCAGATGTCAAACCTTATTAGACACCAGCGAATTCATACAGGGGAGAAGCCTTATGCATGTAAGGATTGTTGGAAAGCCTTCAGTCAGAAATCAAATCTCATTGAACATGAGAGAATCCATACTGGAGAAAAGCCCTATGAATGTAAAGAATGTGGAAAATCCTTCAGCCAGAAGCAAAATCTTATTGAGCACGAGAAAATCCATACTGGGGAAAAACCTTATGCATGTAATGAATGTGGTAGAGCCTTTTCTCGAATGTCATCTGTTACTCTACACATGAGAAGTCACACTGGTGAGAAGCCCTATAAATGTAATAGATGTGGGAAAGCCTTCTCTCAGTGCTCAGTGTTTATTATACACATGAGAAGTCATACCGGTGAGAAACCCTATGTATGTAGTGAATGTGGGAAAGCGTTCTCTCAAAGTTCATCCCTTACTGTACACATGAGAAATCACACAGCTGAGAAACCGTATGAGTGTAACGAGTGTGGAAAAGCCTTCAGCAGGAAAGAAAATCTCATTACACATCAGAAAATTCACACTGGAGAGAAACCATATGAATGTAATGAATGTGGGAAAGCTTTTATTCAGATGTCAAACCTCATTAGACACCAGAGAATTCACACTGGTGAGAAACCTTATGCATGCACAGTATGTGGGAAAGCCTTTAGTCAGAAATCAAATCTCACTGAACATGAGAAAATCCATACTGGAGAAAAACCCTATCATTGTAATCAATGTGGAAAAGCTTTCAGTCAGAGACAAAATCTCCTTGAGCATGAAAAAATTCATACTGGAGAGAAACCATTTAAATGTAATGAATGCAGTAAAGCCTTCTCTCGAATCTCATCCCTTACTCTTCATGTGAGAAGTCATACAGGAGAGAAACCTTATGAATGTAATAAATGTGGAAAAGCCTTCTCTCAGTGCTCATTACTTATTATACACATGAGAAGTCATACTGGTGAGAAACCCTTTGAATGTAATGAATGTGGGAAAGCGTTCTCTCAAAGAGCATCCCTTTCTATACATAAGAGAGGTCATGCAGGTGAGAAACACCGAGTGTACTAAATGAGGGAAGGTATTTTCTTAAACTCAGCACATGCTTTACTTAACTTCTGAAATATATTGGTGTAAACTCAAAATAACAAGATCTTTGTGGAAAAATTATAAAGCTTTACTGAAGGGTATAAGACTCCAATAAATGAAGAGAAATACCATGTATAGAGATGGAAAAACTCAATATCATAAAACTTTCAGTTCTCCCAAAGTCAATCTATAGACCTAATATAGTTCCAAACATCTAACACGAATTTCTAGGATCTTTACAGAATGATACTAAAATTCATGTGAAATGGAAGTCCCTGGATTGCTGAGACAATTTTAAAAGAGAACATCAAGGGCTTATCTTCTACCATATATTACACAAAAGTTACGGTTATGAAATACTGTGTGGTATTAGAGCATGAAACAGATTTTACAGAGCAGAATGCCTAGAAATCATGAATATATGCAAACCTGGTGTATATTATACATGGCATCATGAATCAGAGAAATGACAGCCAATAAAATTTGTTGGAGTATTTGGTTCTCCACATTGGGGAAAATAAAACTACATGCAACCTTACAATATATGAAGAAACAGAATTCCAAAGGATTTGAACACTGGAACGTGAAAAGCCAAACTGAAATTCTTGGAAGGAAATACAGGATGTTGTCTATGACTCTGAGGCAGGGAAGCATTTTTTAGAAAACAAAAGGACCCTGCAGTTCCATTTCTATATATTCATCCTAAAGAAACTCACAGATATGCATTAAAAATATATATGAATTAAAAACATGCTAAATTATGGATGGGGTAATGGATAATTGTGATATAGTCAAATGGAATAGTATATAGCAGTTAAAAGCAATAGACTAGATCTGTATTTTGTAACATGGGTAATTATGTAAAAGAGTATTCAGTGAAAAAGGGTCAAGATCCTCAAATGAAACATATTGTATAATGACATTCATGTAAATTAGAATTAAATCATAAAGAACAGAACTATGTTTTTATTATTATTGAAATATGTATGTATTTAAAATGGACTACAAGGTTACATACCAAATTTTTCTTAGTGTTTTCTCTGACAGGAGATTAGGATTGAGGGTGTTGATCAAAGGGGACTTTTAGCTTTATTTGTAATTTTTATGCCTTAAAAAAGAAGGTTGATAGCATATAAAACAAAATTAATGATTCACAGTAGAAATATGAATGTCTTGTCTTAATGGTCCCTTTGTAATTATTTCTCAGACTTTATGGGCTAGGGGAAGCCTATGCCCATAGAAAAACTGTTATAATGGGTCCATACGCCCTATCAGACACTGAGCTATTTTCCCAAAAACATTTTCAGAAAATTAGTAATTGGAAGTGATAGTCCTATTTACCGTATAATATGAAATTAGCATACTTTACCAGGCTTATGATTTTTTTACATTTTAATGTTTCTAAAATTGTGATTCATCTTTTTACCAATTATGTCTTAGATTTAACTAAATATGTAATTATTAAAATTTTGAAAACCAGATGGGAGTGTGATAAATCACGTATGGTTTTATTTACCATTTGAGAGCATTATGGTCTACTAATGATCCCTTCTCTCTCAGTGTATCTTGCATTATTTGGCAACAGGTTTGTTGGATTCGTAGCTAATTAATTAGTAATGTATTTAGAGTCATTATGGAGAAAATAACATTTTCGTGAGAATTGACTCTGTGACATCAATTTTCTTGCCCTATAGGTTTCCATAAAACCAGGATAAACATTAATATCATTGTTAATCATTACAACATTTTGAAATGAGAAAGCCTTTTATTTTCTTGAGATAGCCATAAGCAATTGTGTAATATTGCTTCACTCTTAACCTACAGGTTATTTTATTCCTTTCAAAACCCTTGACCTATATGGCCTATCTCATTTTGGTTGGAAGTGGTAGTGGTCTCAGACCCTGAGCAACAGAAACCGAGTTCCTATAAAAGGATCTCCTTCTCTATAACAATATATGAACCACCCCTTAAGGTAATGTTTTATTATGTCATCTCTACAATATAATACAGAAAACCATTAGTGCCTTTTTAAAAAAGAGATTAGAACAGGAACTATTGATCAAAAGGGAACTTTAGCATTGAATGTTTGAATGTTAACTATATTTGTTTGAAGATTATTTCACAAAACAAAATATCAAACTAAAGTGATATACAAGCATGACTATCACTTTTGATTTTATTACCTATTTTTAAAGATTGTCAGTGACTTACATTTATAAATTGCAGGGACTGATTTTCATGAAGACAACAATTTACCAAAACTTAAGTATCTAAATGAGTATTGTCATCTCATAGTCTCTTCTTTATTATTTTTTATTTTTAGTGTTTATCTATTTTTGAGAGAGAGACAGCGTGTGAGCAGGGGAGGGGCAGAGAGAGAGGGAGACACAGAATCTGAAGTAGGCTCCAGGCTCTGAGCCATCAGCACAGAGTCTGATGTGGGGCTTGAACCCACACACCATGAGATCAGATCCTGAGCCAAAGTTGGACACTTAACTGACTGAGCCATCCAGACTCCCCCATAGCCTCTTCTTTAATAGGTTTTATGCTAAGTTCAATTTTGTCAGCATACCTAATTTTTGAGACTTGTTTTTTAAAAAACAGTTTTCAAAGCTCATGTGTTATCTACATAACAAAACCTGTGTTTGATGAGGATGTGCAGGAATTGGAACCCTTGTGCATTTTTGATAGTGATGTAAAATTAGTGAGGTATAGCTACCGAGGAAAATAGCTGGGCAGTTCCTCAAAAAATTAAACTTATACTTACCATATGATTCCGCATTTCTGTATCTAAGTAATATCCAGAGGAATTGAAAGCAGGGGTTCAAACGGATCCTTGTACACCAGTGTTCATAGTGGCATATTCAAAATAGCAGCCAAAAATGGAAACAATTCAAGTGTCCAGCGATGGGTGAATAGATAAACAAAATGTGGGATATATATAAAATGGAATAATATTCAACCATGCAAGAGAAAGACATTCTGATACATACTGTGATGTAACTGAGCCTTGGAAACATGGTTCCACTTACATGAGGTAACCAGAATAGGCAGCTTCACAGAGAAAGCAGAGCTTACCGGGGTGAGGGAAGAAGAAATGGAGAGCTACTCTTTAATGAGTACATTGGTTCTGTTTCATATGAAAATATTCTGGAAATAGTGATGGTGACTGTGCAACATTATGAATATACCTAATGCCACTTAATTGTATACATAAAATTGTTAAAATGTTAACTTTTATGTTAGTAATGCTTTAACACATATGCATATGCATAAGTTTAAAAATACCTGTTTTGTAATGCCAAGTCTGAATTATTTTATTTTTAAAATATAATTTATTGTTAAATTGGCTTCCATACAAAACCCAGTGCTCATCCCAACAAGTGCCCTCCTCATGCCCGTCACCCACTTTTCCCTCTCCTTTCCCCCAAGAATTATTTTAGAGTTATTCTCTATTGATAACTTTTTCTCTTGACTCTTGCCTTTCCTATATTTTTACTTATCGAGTAATTTTGATTGTATACTGAACCTTGTGAATGATATGTTGCAGAGATTATGAGTTTTGTTATAATTTTCTGGAGAATGTTGCCTTTTGTCCTAAAAATAGCTACCATGGCTGGATTTAAAATCCACCTCATCATTTACTACTTACCCTCTTTTTACTTTATGCTGACCATAGTGTCCTACTCCTTATCAATACTTGAATATATCAGGCATGCTCTCATTGTAGGGTCTTTGAAGTTTCTGTTTTGTATAGTTAGTTGTCCTCTGATTTTCAAAGGATTAGTGGAAGTCTCCATTTCTATCTGGACTATGCCCCAAGAATTACTAGGAAGGGTTCACAGGGTTTTGCTAAAGTAAGAAGAATGGGTACATTCTTTATTTAATCCTGTTACATCAACCTTTCCCTTTGGATTGAATGCATTGGGTCTCGAAGTTTGCCTAAAAGCAACCTAGGTTTTGGTTAGTTGGGGAGAAAATTTGATTATTTCGAGGTCTGTAGACCAGGGGAAATGGGCCAGATCTCTAATCAGAAAGAATCCCATGTCCTTCCTAAAAATTGCCACTGGGCCTAGTAAAAAGTCCTTTCACCAGGAGTTAAATGAGGACTGAGTATCCTGAACTATGTTAGAATGTGGAGGGCAGAGGCTAAGATCTGTGGTGTAGAAGATAATCTCCACTTCAGAAGTGTGAGGATGAAGGAGACAAAACAGAGGGGAGAGAGGAAATGAAGGAAGGATCAGAGCTATTTTAAGACCAAAATAAACTTTCAGGATTTATGAAGGTTTTACCACACTTAAAATCAAGTGCAGTAAAAAGCTCAGCCTACATCAAAATTATTTTAATATATCTACATAAAGCTCTGTTGAGAATTAAACTGGCCAGATTGAATTTTAGGGACATTGGATTATAAATGGTAGTTTTCCTATTGTAGTCCTCATATCCTGAAGTCTATACATAGGTTTGAAATATTTGCAGGCCCTCGATCAGTCCGCAGGTATCAGGCTGTTTGCCCACCATTATTTTGTTCCTTTTCTCTACCCTGACTCATGTCTCTTAACCTCCCCACCCTTTTGTTTACTGGCTGAAGGGTTGTTTTTTCTTTTTTTCTCTTTCTCTTTTTAAAAATTAAGGTATTATTTACATATGGTAAAATGTAAAAATACTAAGTATATATCATATGGATATAATTGTGACAATATTTACCACCCAGATCAAGAAATAGAATATTTCCATCCCCTCAGGAAGTTTCCATAGCTTCTTCCCAAACAGTAACCATCTCCTGAGATAATCATTCTTCTGACTTCCATTTCCACAGATTAGTTTTGCTTATTTCAGGACTTAATATAAGTACAATTAGACAGTATCTGTGGTATCTGGCTTTATTTACTTAGATACTTAACTGCTTAACTGACTGTGTGATGAATCCGTCCATGAATCTGTGAATTCATGGATGAATCCGTCCATGAATCCATGTTGTGGTAGCAGTAGTTTCTTTTTATTGCTGAGTAAGGATACCATATGTATTTATCCAATCACCTGTTGATGAATAATTGGGTTGTTTCAGGTTTGGGACTATTACAAATAAAACTGCCATTGGGGCGCCTGGGTGGCTCAGTCGGTTAGGCCTCCGACTTCGGCTCAGGTCAGATCTCACGTTCGTGGGTTCAAGCCCCGCGTTGGGCTCTGTGCTGACAGCTAGCTCAGAGCCTGGAGCCTGCTTCCGGTTCTGTGTCTCCTTCTCTCTCTGCCCCTCCCCCTCTCATGCTCTGTCTCTCTCTGTATCAAAAATAAATAAAACATTAAAAAAAAAAAGCTGCCATGAACATTTGTATACAAGTCTTTGTATAGATCTATGTTTTCATTTCTCTTGGATAAATATCTAGCAGTGGACTGGGTAGATCCTATACAAAGTATATGTTTATGAAAGTTCTTAATTTTTGACACTGTTAATTCAGTGTCAGTAGTTTCATCTTAGCTTGGCAAGCCATGGAAAGTTAGCCACTGATCTATACCGATACCTTGTACACCAACAAATACAGGGTAACGTCAGCGGCACTGGCAGCTGCTTGTGTCAGAGTGCCAGCCTAACAGCCAGAGCAAAGCTTCAGCAGCTGTTTCTGGAGCATAATTAATGACTGTTTTAGTGTTCCCAGATAGCCAGCTGCTATATCTCCTCTAACTAAATTTAACAACTGAAAGCATCATGAGCAGCCATTTTATGTAATGCTCCCAATATAGTCTCTGTTAAATGAGCCTGGTAGAGAGCTATGCTATGACTGGTGTCCTTCTCCAAAGTTGTTTCTTACCATTGATTATTCCTCTGCATGTATCAGAGAGGCTTACATAATGTACAGATTTGTGATATTAGCCTCAACGATTTTTAATTTTTTTTAATTTTTTATGTTTTTTATTTATTTTTGAGAGACAGAGAGAGACAGTGCGAGCAGGGGATGGTCAAAGAGAGAGGGAGATACAGAAACTTAAGCAGGCTCTGACTCTGAGCTAGCTGTCCACACAGAGCCTGACACAGGGCTTGAACCCACGAACAGTGAGATCATGACCTGAGCCAAAGCTGGACGCTTAACTGACTGCGCCACCCAGGCGCCCCCTTGTGAAATTTTTCTTGTTGCATGTAGGGTAATAACTTTCTAAGATCTGGTATCTAATGTGCAAGTGTGATTTCTGCTATGTTGGGGAATTGCTTGAAGGGACAAATACTGAGAGGGTAGAGAGTAAGCTGTAAGTGTTATCTAAAATGTGAGGGGCGCCTGGGTGGCTCAGTTGGTTGAGCATCTGGCTTCGGCTAAGATGGTTCCTGACATCAGGCTCTGTGCTGACAGCTAGCTCAGAGCCTGTCGCCTGTCTTTAGATTCTGTATGTCCCTCTCTCTCTGACCCTCCCCTGCTCATGCTGTCTCTCTGTCTCTCTCAAAAATAAATAAACATTAAAAAAAATTGTTTTTATGTGAGGCACTGATCTGATGTTTATTTTTTTTTTTTTAGCATTTATTTATTTTTCAAAAGACAGAACATGAGCAGGGGAGGGCCAGAGAGAGAGGGAGTCACAGAATCTGAGGCAGGCTCCAGGCTCTGAGCTGTCAGCACAGAGCCTGATGTGGGACTTGAATTCATGAACCGGGAGGTCATGACCTGAGCTGAAGTCTGAAGCTTAACCAACTGAGCCACCCAGGCGCCCTGGAACTAATCTGGTCTTTAAATCAAAAGGATAAAGTGAAGGTGGATACAAACGAGAGATGAATTTGCAGCAGAAGGCAATAAGGCATGTCCCGTAGGATGACTAATGCCCTCATGTTAGAGGTGAAAGAGACACCTCTGAATAAAAGACTTTCCTTTTGCACTTCCTTAGACACTGGTCTGATCTTTAACTATACTACCTAGATGGGACAAACAAGTGCTACAGGAGGGAGATTACAACCAGCCTTGATTTTTTTTTAATGTTCATTTATTTTTGAGGGAAAGTGTGAGTGAGGGAGGGGTAGAGGGAGAGGGGTAGAGGATCCAAAGCAGGCTCCATGTTGACAGCAATGAGCCTGATGTGGGGGCTTGAACTCACTAATCATGAGAACATGACCTGAGCCCAAGTTGGATGTTCAACCCACTGAGCCCCCCAGGTGCCCCAGCCTTGAACTTTTCATTAAGGATGTAAATACGATCTTATTTTCTTGGGGCTCTTTTGGTCATATTAATTAGAATACAGAAAGCCACATAGCTGTTTCTTCAAAGACCAAGTAAATACCCCATCACATCATTTGTTAGAGTAGTGCTTCTCAAATTGTAGTGAAATACAAAGTTTTCCTTACTTCTTTTTTAAAATCTGCAATCTGGCCTGCCCTCCAGGCCGCAGGGGGCAGAGGTGGGGCTCGATGCCTGGGCGTCTGCTGCCGGCACTGGCCTCAGATAATCGCATCTCCCGCCCGGTCACCCTGCCCTATGAGTGGCCATGGGACCACCCGCCGACCCCCCAAGATGGAGCTGATGGAGGGCTGCCATCTGGACGCGCTCTCCTACCTGGGGTGCGCACTGGGCTTGCTGGGCTCGGTGCTGCTGAAGCTGGTGTGCTTGGTCCACCGGTGCTAAGCCCGCCCCCTCCCACAGCGCCTCTGCCACACTCCCAACCGCATCCTCCTGGCCATGTTCCTCCTCCACTAACCGCAATCGTCTTTGATTTCACCATTTCTGATCCAGGAGGAAAGCTGATGCCCCTGCACACATGTACATTGGCGTTCATGTTCTGTATCTATAACAGCTACTTGCAAAGCAGATACTTGAGTCAGTATGTGGTGTATGCTGATAACTGGGTCACTGATCCCCAATCTCTAGTAGGTTTTCACTTGTGGTTAATAGGCATGCAGATAAACATCCATTCAGACCGTACCCTGAGGAATCTCCAGAAGCCAGGGGAGACTGGATATAAAATACCAGGGGGAAGCTTATCTGAATACTTAATAGCAGTCATCTTTCAGAGGTGGTTGGATGGTGCGCCTATGCCCTGGGCCCGCTGGTCCGTTCAAGTCCAGGCCTTCGCTCCCTTTACCTCCTGCATTTTACTCTCCTGAGTACAGCAGCATCACCTGTGGTACCTTGAGAATTTGACATTATCCAAAATTCAGGAAAATTATAATCCCATTTTTGTTGTAAATTTGTTATCAGTGGGATGGTTGAACTTGAAGCGTTTTAGTGATGTTTCTCTAGGAATTGCATAAGTGAATTATTCTGTCATCTTCCTGCTCCTTCATCTCTTTTTCAAGATTTGCTCTAGGAATGTTTTCCTGGTAAATGTATAGGCTGCCTAAAACCAAGCTAATGAGACCGAAATGCAGGCTGAAGTAACAGGCTGCACACAGGTCAAGAATCTGCAATTCTGGGTCAATCCAGCTGACCATTTCTCTGATTTTGGAGTCTCCTCTTTTGGTTGCATAGAGCTAAGTGTGCAGAAGACCAGGATAATGAGCCATTTCTGATGGCCTCTGTGGACTGCAATCTGTCACCATCCCTTGTACTACCCATTCCCACCATCAGTTCAAGGCCAGAAGCGATATTGCCCCCTTCCCTGATAAAGGCAAGACTGTCTCCATGGTCCCTTTTACTCTGCTGGATCAGGGAGGCTGGGGGCACCAGCAGGGTTGTCACAGCCCCAGGGAAATGCCCAGGCTTTCACTGTGGCTGCTCTGCAGTGGAGAACTTGGGGATAGAGAAAGGAGATACAGGGGGCCCAGCTGAGGCCTGGACAAGAGACCTCTGGCATCTGTGGCAGCCTGGCTCCCCAGGTGACTCCACTGCAGAGCTGAGTGCCCTCATGTAAAGGGTAAGGTGCTCTGTCCCCCACTGAGAGGACTTCTTGGAGGCCCTGGTAGGAGCAGGGAGCCCCTTATGATGGTCACCACAAGCATTAGTCGTCTCTGGTTTAAGATGATTTTTCTTCCTTCCAGGTAGAACTAGCAAGTTGTAAGGCACTTTCTTCTCAGTACCCTCAGTATTCCAAAACAGTATCTCGAAACAGAATGTCTTACTCTAGATGCACTTGAGAGGTCCATGGATGCGGGGGACCAGCCCACGCACCAGAGTCTAAGGGTCTCTGAGTAGGGGGTTGGTGTCAGCGAAATATCTATAAGAAAGAACACAGACAACATGAATGGTGGAAGAGACCACACTTTACTGTGAAACTTGGTATCTTATATACCATAGGTGATTACATCTTTCTTTTAATGATTACATAGTTTGTAACTTCTTAGGAATCACATGTTTCAGAAAGAATCATTGTTTTCACGGAAGAGAGAACAGAAAGTTAAAGACAGAAATGGGTATAATACAGAAGATCAAAAAACATAATTTATCACTAAAAATACATCAGCAGGAGTCTTATTTTGCGTATATAGTGTAATATTAACTGAAGCTTATGACAAGGTTATTTTTCTTTAAAGGTTAACAATAGTCTGTGAGTAAGGTGCCTCTAACCAGGGAGGAAGTTTCTATAAGAAAGTCTGCCCATTTACTGAAACCGCAATTACCAAGTGGCATGAATACTAGGAGAACTAACCCCAGTCTCTGATCCATTTAGGTCAAGCAGTCAAGCGCACACATTTTCAAGTAGGGGAAGCAGGGTCCCAAAGGCTACACAGCACTTCTGGCTGGATGGGCCCCAACACATGGAGATAAATCGCAGGAATAAAATTCACTACATATTGCCAGATAGGTAAAAGAAATCTCCGGCTAGAAGGCTCCTAAATCTATGGGTCACTCTATGAAGCTCTGATGGGACACATGGCAGAGGTCCCCTCCTGGCCAGGACAGCACTGCCTCGATGGCCACCATATCTTCAGAGCCAGAAACTGCAGGAGTAATGGAGGAAAGGAGACCATTCACTGTGATCGCTGACCTGCTAGGTGGGTGGCTGGGGGTGTCCAGAGCACATGTGGCCCTGGGGCCGCCCCGCCTCCCCCCACCCCATCACCGTGCATCCCTGCCTCCCCCTCCTGGCTCACCTTCCCAGCCAGGGTCTCCCTCCCTCGCAAGGTTTCATGTAAAAGCCATGTTCTCCATGTCAGTAATTTGTAGAGTATCATTTGGTTTTAAAATTACACAGCTAACATTCCCAATGCAGCCATGCTTCATTTTAACAGGGAACAGAACATTTTTGAAAGAAATGTTGTTATTCAACAAACTTTGTTCTTTTTTCTGACCCTTTTCCAACTACTTGAAAACACGAAGCAATAAATATTTTGGATTTCCTCAGGAAAACTCAAAAGTCCAAGCAAGTCATGATGGATTTGGGTCTCTGTGTTCTGGAAGGCGCTCCCGGCAGAGAAGAGGATGCTAGTCTGAGAACTGGAGAAGCTCACTGTGATTTTTACTCCTTTATGTGAACCAACTGCATGAAGGAATGCTTGGGTCAACCTAGGCTTTGCTGTGCGGTTACTGCTTTCACCCACCTGCACCGGGCGGACGATTACTAGGAACAAGTCCTCTTCTTTCTCGTCTTCCCCCTTCCCTCCATTTCCCAAAAACTGTCACTTAGCAAATTGTCATCAATTACTGTGTTAATCATAATAAGGATATTATAATACCAGCTCCAATGTTCTTAGTGTTAGATTTAACAGACATAAAATTAGACTTTCATAAATATAACCAGAATAAACATAGGGAAAAAGAAAATATTTAAAAACCGTTCACATTGTCCAGTTAATGTGGATTGGGATGGATGATATGCGGAATTACCATTACACTCGTGATTTTTTGTCTATAATCGTAAACAGATATGTAGGAGAGGACAGTTCTCCGTACCGTGTCTACGTGCACACTTTGCATGAACATCATACATAACATTTTTCAGAGTTTCTGTGACAAATGAACCATTTAAATTGTGGAGTAGGAACTTCTGTCTCCTTTGCCACCCAACCCGCACCCACCTGTCACTCTCACATCTGTCCCCAGGCCTGAGAGTCTACATTCTTTCTTCTTTGCCGGTAAGAAATGCTCCACCTAAAACCTCACCAGCCTCTGCCACTTCCAGGAGAGTCTCGCGTCCCTCACAAGTCTTACCAGGCGTTCCTCCCAGGAGTGATTCCTGCTCCTGAGGTGTTGTCTTACTTCCCTCCAAAGACTCTGATTTGCAAGTATATTTCATCCTAAATGTGAATTTTTTTTTTTTTTGGCCCATATTGTAAGCCAGAGACATTGTCTTTTTATCTGGAATCTTCACTTTGCGGCTCAAGTTCACATCTTTTATGCAGGAAACCAATTCTCTGGTGGTGAGTGCTTGTGTGACACTAATGTTTGACAGACACAACAGACAGCCTCAGTCTCTGCTGATTTTCATTATAGATGTTGGAAGAATTCAATATTTTCTTTCCCAGCCTACTTGTGACTAAGGGTAGCCATGTGTCATGCATCTGGCCATTAGATATAAGCAGAAATATTTGGGGGTGACTGTGTTTGAAAACATTTGCTTTCTTAATGAAGGGGACATCATTGGCTAGCATAGTCCCTCCCCTTAATTTTTGCTCAACAGTAGAGATCAACCTCCAGTTCCTGATACGGTATCATCCCCTGTGAGGAATAGCCAATCGCCTAGCAGAAGGTCAGTTACATTGGATCTCTCTCTCCATCATGGCTGGGATTAGAGAGTCATCTCACAAGTACAGACACATATTACCTTAGATTTTCTTTCCCTGTCTATAATGTTTCTGCCAGCATCACCAACCACGGACTCACAGAATGCTCCATCTACCACACGGCATCCCGCACAGCATTTTGTCCACGCAAGAAACTCATTTCACAACAAAGGAGGTGCAGCAACGCATTCATCCCTGGCGTATTAACGAGTCTTACCACAAGTTCCATCACCTGGAATGTTAGCCCGATTGAAAGTGCCAGTGGAAGACATCACACCGAAAGGCTGGAGTTCTGTTTTAGAGGCCATAGTATATATTCTGAATTAGGGGCCATTATGGTCTCCCCCACACCCCCCTCCAGAAAGGGGGGAAGTGCAAGTGACTTCTCTCACTATAACACCTAACAGCCTACTCACAGAATTTGAGCTTTGCTTAAATTAGTCCCCAAGGGGGCAATGCTTCCACCTGGAGACACACCTATACCAACAGTTCTACTGAACTGGAAGATTAGACTTATGTCCTGAACATTTTTAACTCCTTATATCACTGAACAGGAAAAAAAAAGTTAATAATCCACTGGCTGGAATGACTGATCCTAATTACCAAGAAGGAGTCAGGTTAATGCTATTCAATGGAGGTAAATAGGTCTATATTTATTTTTTGTTTTGTTTTGTTCTTAAAATGTTTTAATGTTTATTTTGAGAGAGAGAGAGAATGAGTAGGGGAGGGCAGAGAGAGAGGAAGACACAGAATCCGAAGCAAGATCCAGGCTCTGAACTGTCAGCACAGAGCCTGATGCAGGGCTTGAACTCATGAACTGTGAGATCATGACCTGAGCTGAAGTCGGATGCCAACCAACTGAGCCACCCAGGAGCCCTAAAATAGGCCTGTATTTGAAAACCAGGGGTTTCTCCGGCATTCCTTTTAGACTTATGTCCAATAGTAAAGGTTAATGGGGAAATGACAGCCCCTCTGTGTTGACAGCTTGGGCCTGGAGCTGCTTGGGATTCTGTGTCTCCCTCTCTCTTTGCCCCTCACCTGCTCTCTGTATCTTTCTTAAAAAAAATCAATATCTAGAGAAAACAAAAAAGTGGAGGGATTATTCTAGATTAAGAGACTAGAGATATAACATCAAATGCAACGCAGGAACTTTGTGTCCTACTTAAAGAAAAACCTATACAGGACATTTTGTAGACATTTGAGGAAAATTTAAATATAGTGAATTGTGGAATTGTTTATTTCCAGGGTGTGATCATGGTGTTGTGGTTAAGAGGTAAATGAAATGTACTACTGTGTCCAATGATGTGTAAAACACTGTTTTGTGGTACATAGTGATCTACATGTGAGACACTGTGTTCAGTGATCTGTGGTAAGAAAATGTCCTTGTTTTTAGGAGATATATACTGACATATTTAGTAGTGGTGTATGTTACTTGAATTTATTTTCAAATGGTAAACAGAGAAATTATTAAAAGTGGTTAAGTTGTTAACAATTGGTGAATCCAGAGGACAGGCATGTATAAGAGTCCTTTGTGCTATTTTTTCAGTGCTTCTGGAAATTTGAAATTTTTCAAAATAAACAGTTGAAAACCATGTATGCACTTTAGCATATGGGAGAAATAAACGTGGGAGGGCACAGGGGAACTAGGGAATCAGTTCCCCAACCTATTTCTGTGAAAGAAGTTTCTGGAGAAGGAATGCAGACTATCCGGGTTTGGACAGGAGGGAGTGTATCTCCGGAAGTAAGGCAGGAAGACTAATTTATCAAGAATACGGCTTTCTGATGACTGGCAGGTCAGTCCATCCTCCTCCCGGTCTAAGGGAAGGAGCTGCATTCCTTCTGTAGGCTCTAAGGGAGAACAGATTTCCTTGCCTTTTCCAGCTTCTAGAACGTGCCTGTATTCTTTGCCTCATGGTCCTTTACTCCATCTTTGTTGCACATCATTCCAAGTTCTTCTGTTTTTGCATCTCTTTCCTGGCTCTCACTCACCTGCCTTCCTCTCTAAGGACTTTGTGATTACGCTGAGTCTACTCAGATAATCCAGACTAATCTTCTCCTTTCAAAACACCCTTAATTTAAACATATCTGCTAAGTCTCATTTCCCATGTAAGATAACATAGTCATTCACAGGTTCTGGGGATTAAGACTTGAACTTCTTGGGTGGGGACATCATTCTAACACATCATCTTCTTGGCATTAAATGATTTTTGTATTTTTCACCTTTAATTTGTTCATACAATGCATTTTGTCATTAGAGTTTTAATGCTTTTCCAACATCAGGAAATCCATTGACATAATCCCTGTACAAACCCCTGTACATAATCCCTGTTGATATCAGCCTTTTATTTGGAATTTTTGCCTCTGATCACAAATGTTAAAGTAATTAAACAAGACTGAGGGAGTTCTAATGCCTTGGTAGCGTACCAAAGCAAACCAAAACCTAACTCCACCTTTATCAGAGAAAATAAAATTTAAGAATAATCTACAACAAACAGCCAAGTTAGTTTTGCCAAACAAGGCAACTGCTTATGCTATAGCTAATCAAGTAATTTCCTTGCTGTGTTTCAGTGTCTGCTATAAAAACCTCTCCACTAGCTCCTGATGGCGGAGCACTCCTAACACGTTCCGTCTGGTGCTGCCTGACGGAAACACACGTACGCTCAAGCTCTTGAGAATTTAGAATGCCTCAGTTTATTTATTTTTTATTTTTTTTTTAATTTTTTAATGTTTTATTTATTTTTGATACAGAGAGAGACAGAGCATGAGAGGGGGAGGGCAGAGAGAGAAGGAGACACAGAACTGGAAGCAGGCTCCAGGCTCTGAGCTAGCTGTCAGCACAGCCTGACGCGGGGCTCGAACCCACGAATGTGAGATCTGACCTGAGCTGAAGTCGGAGGCTTAACCGACTGAGCCA
>NC_043715.1:43365571-43433792 GCF_006229205.1 Suricata suricatta | reverse complement strand
TTTTATTTATTTTTGATACAGAGAGAGACAGAGCATGAGAGGGGGAGGGCAGAGAGAGAAGGAGACACAGAACTGGAAGCAGGCTCCAGGCTCTGAGCTAGCTGTCAGCACAGCCTGACGCGGGGCTCGAACCCACGAATGTGAGATCTGACCTGAGCTGAAGTCGGAGGCTTAACCGACTGAGCCACCCAGGTGCCCCTCAGTTTATTTTTTTAACCCAGGTGAAACTAGCCAATACTTTTCTTTTGGCCTGTCTTTATCAGGTTTTATGCTAGTTCAACAAAACTAATTAGACAGCATTCCATCTTTTCCTGGCATCTGAGCAAAGTGAAAAAGCATTATTCAAAAAGTAGCTAAAACTCAGCACTTGCCATCTGGAACCTTTTGAAAGTACAGTTTTAAAGATATTCTTAAGTTCTTTATGGCTATTCTATTCAGGTTTTCTACTTCTTATTAGAAATTACTAATTTCAATTTCACTGGAAAATCTATAATGACCTCTACTGTGGTTATGGAGTTGCTCATAACAGCACCAAAATTCTTTTAAATTCTATGTCTATGGTTTAACCTTTCTCTTTTCTAATGTTCTTGTTTTAACTTGTTTTGTTATCATTTATCATTATTGTATCTCATTTATCTTTTAGAACCAAACTCTGCATTTAAAAAATCTGGCCCACTTTTTTGTTTTCTAGTTCATCAATTCCGGAGTCTATACTTATTAATTTTATATTTAACAAAATTGAATAAGTAATGTTTCATAAAGACAAGATAATGGCCAAAATATATGAAAACACTCTTAAGAGAAAAAAAATTATAGGGGTGCCTGGGACACTCAGTGGGAGAGAGAGAGAGAGAGAGAGAGAGAGAGAGAGAGAGAGAGAGAGAGAGAGAGAGCGCGTGAGCAGGGGAGGGTCAGAGAGACAGGGAGACACATAATCTGAAGACAGGGTCCAGGCTCTGAGCTAGCTGTCTGCACAGAGCCCGACGCGGGACTCGAACCCACGAATTGTGAGATCATGACCTGAGCCGAAATCGGACACACAACCAACTGAGCCACCCAGGCGCCCCTAAAAAAATTTTTTTACATCACAATGACACATCCTAGCAACTTAACTACTGATAATAAATGTTGGTGTAACTTTCCAAATATCTTATGACCCAAGTGCATTTCTACTTGTATTTATGTACTTATAAAAAGTTTAAAAACACTAATATATGGCATACAGAATTCAGTAGTGGTATCCCAAGATTTCTACTCCGGACTGAGGCTTATCCTCCTTCAACCTCCCGGGGGCCCTTCTCTAACCCCAGCAGCCTGAGTTCAAGACCACCACCTTTCACTCATTCCTCCGCCTCATTCCCAACCCGTTAGTCCGGGACTACATTTCCCAGACGTCTGGAGGACCCGCCGATCCCGGCACCTCTGAGGCTCGGCGGGAATAGTTGAAGAGCCGGGGCACCTGGCAGCTGGGTAATGGCGCTACGGACGCGAGGAGGACTGCGCTGTTTGGTGGTGCCCCGGACTGGGGAATGAATTCTCAGCCGAAACTTGAGCACTCATACTCGACCGGAAGGGATCGTGGGGCTGGCTGACCAGCCCAGATCCGGGAGGATTCCTAGTTCATGGCGTGTCGGGGAGTCGTCCACTCCCGATCCCGCTCTCAAGAGGGCGGCTCTTTGTGAAGAGTACTCTGGACTGTCCGCTTCCCGGCTTTTAACTTCAGTTCTGAGAGACGTCTCGGCATTTCCCAGTTTGGGGAGAGGATTGTTGCGGACACTTAACTTTGGGGACTGACCAACCCACGCTTCCCCTGGCTGTGGGCTACTTTTCCCAGAAGCCTCCTGGGTCCACGGCCTTTTTTTTTTTTTTTTTTTTTTTTTTTTTAACCTAATTCCCACCCCTCTGCAGCCGCCTAATTGCCGCGTGGACCTGTGGTTTCGCCGAGGTCCTCCGAGGAGGCGAGGCGAGGCTGGGCTGTCCGTACGGGCCTTGACTGAAAGCTAAGGACAGGACGCGACACTGGGCGAAGACTGTTGTGCCGGCCAGGCTGTAGCTGGATTTTTCCTTCCCGGGGGTACAGTCTCCTGAGGGCCCCGCGGCATATTCCATTTCCTGCCGAAGTTGGCTTGGCCGGGGGTGAGTGGGCGCGAGTTCGGGTGGAAAGGGGCAGGGGCGTTGCGGGCCCGCCGGCCCGCCAGTTTGGGGCGGGTTCGACCACACTGGAATGTGAGGACCCCGGAAAAGTGGACTCTGCGGCGCTCCGTGGCAGGGCCAGGGTCTGGCTGGGGTCTAACAGACGGGTGGCCGTTGAGTCTTTCTAGGCTGCGTCCTCTCCCCGGAACAGTAAAAGGCGTAGCGGAGGTTGGGGAATGTCGAGGCCTCTCGTCTTCACTTGGGGAGGGGGTATCAGCCGCGCGTCCGACTGGGCGGGGGAGTGGTGTCGCGCTGGTTCTGGAGTGGGTCTGGAGGTCAGCGGCGTCGCCGCTGGGACTTTCCGCCCGAACGGAAAGGATGTGCGACACTCTCCCGAAGCGGCTAGTGCGCCCGAGCGCCTCTGCTCGGCGGCCGGTGCGTGATGCGAGGGTCGCCAGGGGCCGGTGGGACAGCCCACGTGGCCGGCCGCCTCGCGGACTCGGTCTGCGGGGCGAGAGCTGGGAAGGGCGTCCTCCTTGTGCTTTCTTGGTCCACACCGAGCGGGGTCGCGGGTGGATTGCTTCAGCGAGGCGAACGGCTTTCTCCCCGGTGCTGTTTCTGGTCTCATGGGGGCTTCTAGAGCGTGGACCTGGGAGCCCCTCCTTCCACTTGGCTATGCTTTTACCCTGATGGGGCGCCCCCAGTTTTACAGGACACGGATGCGGGGTTCTGACTGGTGGATCCGTGTAGCTTGTGTTGTGGAGCCGCAGAGCTGGGCTCAGTGTAAGATATGGAAGAGCTCAGCCTCGTGTGGAGGAAGGGGGCCACAGTCTGGGTTCTCTCCCGGGACCCCCATTTGGGCCCCTAAGGTCGCCTGCTTTCTGTGAGATAGGAGTGTGGGTGGGGCTACAGGGGTCTTTGGCTTCGGTTTCATTCTCCGTGCCTGGACTGGGGCCAGCATTTGCTCTGATTTGGCCTCCTCTGGGGTCTAGGAAGGGTCTGTTGTCTCATCGTTTTTTAACCCTAGTCCACCTTTTTCATTCTCTGATTGTCCAGAAGAGGAGAGGAAAGCCACTGTACATCACCAGTCATGGCGGAGGTAAGTTGCATTTGCCACTCTCTTCTTGGAAAGGGCTTCTTGGTTTATAGAACAATATCATATTTCAGGATTCTATCCAAAAGATTTACAGTAGTGACTTGAAAAAAAAGGATAAGAGAGAAGGAAACCAAATTTATGGAACAATTTTTCTAAACGAGACAAGAGTCCAAACGAGGGCTGTCTGCTTTGCATACATTGTCTCCTCCATCTAGAATTCCCATCTCCCTGGATTTTATCCATTCCCAGAATAATTGTGACGGATGTGCCTCTCCGATTTGGCAAAGAAGTTAAAGAACAGAATGAGGTTACTCACTTCAGTCTCTAGTTTCTTTGTTGTCCGCTTCGTGGTCACAGGCAGTAGCCTCTTTGCTTCCAAATTTCTAACAGCCTGGAGGCCCGCCCGCCCGCGTCAGCTCTACATACTTTTTTCTCCAAGAAACAACTAACTTACTGATTGTTAAGCCACTTGTAGTTTGAAGTTCTTTACGTGTGTTATCTTGTTGAATCCACATTAACAGCTCCATGAGACATTAATTCCGTGATGCATTTTTTTCCCTTCACATTTTAACTTACCTGAAATCGGATTAGGTTTACAATTCCTGGCCAGTCATACTTTCATTGATGAGGTTTTTTTTCTTTCTTTCCTGGTGCATAACGTAATGGTGGCTTTACAACCAGTGGCATCTCAGAAGTGATGAAATATGGAATTCAGTCTAAGTTGACAGATGAGGAAATAGATTCTACTAGGTCACTCCAAAATTACACGCTTACCAAATTGTACAACTGGGATCCCTCTACTTTTACCCACTTGTCAAAGGTTGTTATCCTTTTTGGTTTATGTTGAATAAGTGTATATATTAAGCATATTCTCTGTCATTTATAAGTTTTAGAAATTTTTTTCACAGTTAATCTATTCTGTATGTGTTTTACATTCAGAGTTTTCAAAAAATGTTTTCTTCTTTTATATCAGGTCCTTCGTTACTACAAATATAGAAAAGTCATTCATGTTTTTCTAAAGTATGTTGTTTTTTGCCCAATTTAATATTTTTTTTAAAGTTTATTTATTTTGAGGGAGAGCTTGAGTAGAGGAGGGGCAGAGAGACAGAGGGAGAGAGAATCCCAAGTAGGCTGTATGCTGTTAGTACAGAGCCGAACAGAGGGCTCAAACTCAAAAATTGTGAGATCATGACCTGAGCTGAAATCAGGAGTTGGATGCTTCACGGACCACTCAGGCGCCCCTCCTCCCAAACTCTAAGCATCTGGTGTGAGATATGACTAGCAAATGTTGGTTATAAAATTTCTAGTTTGGATTATTTATTTAGATTTTGTCTAGAAATAACCTAATTGCTCTCTTTCTGTGATGTTGGAGTAGTCAATTTAAAAGAATGGCAGTATTTGTAGTATGTTCAGGTTTTTTCCTTGGGTGTATCTGAGTGTGGCTTTTCATTCTGGCCAATCAGTTCTCAAGGATTCGTTTCTCTTGAAAGAATAATAAAATACCCTTTCTTTAAAAAAAATGTTTATTTATTTATTTTGAGAGAGACTGTGGAAGTGGAGGAGGGGCAGAGAGAGGGAGAGAGAGAATCCCAAGCACACTCTGCCCTGCCAGTGAGGAGCCCGATGTGGGGCTTAATCCCACGAACCCTGAGATCATGATCGGAGCTGGTATTAAGAATCAGTTAATGGACTGAGTCATCCAGGTGCCCGTAACATACTCTTTCTGTTCTGGATGAATTTGTTTCTTCCTTTCTCTGACTTTTCTTCGGAATTCTATGAGAATTTGTTGTGTTTGTCTTCCCCTTCCCAGAACCTTCCTCAGATTCTCAGAGGAGAAACTACACCCTCCCCATCTATTCTTAGCACATTTTGGTAAGGAAGAAACTCCAGCTCCCTTGCCCTACCACCTTTGATAGCTGTCTGTTTCTCCCTCCATCTCCTCCTCTCCTCAGTGGTAGATTGTCCTCTCTCTGTATTAATGAGAAGCTATGCACTGCCAAAAGGGTAGAGTCTTATCCTATTTTTTGCAGTTTACTAGCTCTGTGACCATGGGCTTTTTCATAACATCCTGTATATAATGTAGTCATTATACAAGGTTTGGAGAATGTGACAGTAAGGGAAATTCAATTGAATTTCCACTTAAAGGGGCAACCTGGAGTTCTCCTAACTCCTGCCTCCTGGTCCCAAATCCCATTGCTTCTGTCCATTTCCTGTTCCTTGATGTCATGCCTTATAACCTCACACCATTGTCTGCATCCCATATCAGACCTTTGTGTAGGGGTGGGTAGTGCATTGCCCTCCTAATTAGACTACCTGGCTCTGCTTTTACTCCTTGCCAATAAATAGTCCAGGCACGTCTCTTCCTTTATTCAGTAAATCCCTATTTCAGGACAAAGCTCCAACTCTTTATATTTCATTATGCATTTACCATAAAGCACATTCTGTGTTTATTGGAGCACCAATCCTAGTATTGGAGAAGAGCGGGTTAGCCCTGGCAGGGATGGCCTGTCATCTAAGACCTTTCTGTCCTAGCCCCGTTGGATTTCTTGAGTATCACTTCTGTCTACCCCTTTCCCAGAATCCATCACCAGTACCCAGTTAACTGTCTTCTCCTCAGACATACAGACTGTATTTCGTTTCTTTCTCTACCTCCAGCTTATCTGGTTCACTCTACTTGGAATTCTGTTCAGGGGCGCCTGGGTGGCTCAACTGTTAAGCGTCCAACTCTTGATTTTGGCTCTGGTCACGATCCCACAGTGATGAGCTCAGGCTGCCCTTTGAGCTCGGCAGCTGGGCATGGAGCCTGCTTAAGATGCTTAAGAGTCTCCCTCCCCCATTCCCCTATGCGCTCTCTTGCTCTTTTTCTTTCTCTGTCCTCAAAAAAAAAAAAAGGAAAGAAAGAAAAGGAATGCTGTTCAGTTTGTTTTTGCTTGTTGGAATCCTCTGTTTTTTTGTTTTTTTTCTTTGTTTTCTGGGCCCCTCTGTTGTTTTTTTCTAGGCCCCAATTAATCTTCTGTATGTTATGTGAAACTTTCAAATACACCTTGACCCAAGTAAGTTGCTGTTTTCCTCATTTCCCATAGGAAGATTCATCTACTTGCAGTTAGATCTAATTTATCCTGCTTAGAACCCCTCAGCTGTGAGAACAAGTCAACATGTCTCATGATCTGATCCTTCTTTTTAACCCCATTACTCTGTTCCCTTTGTCACTTGGCTCTAGTTCCCATAATGCACAGTGGTGTCTCTTGCCTCTGTTGCACAGGAAAAACAAGAGGGGGCATATCCCATACCTCCAGTTTCTCTAGGTTCTGTAAATCGTGCTTCCTTCTCTTGATTATGCTTGGTGACACTGAGTGACTACTGACATTCCCCTATGCTGCATTTGTCATAGTTCTTACCACATTGTGTTGTAACTGACTTTTAAAAACTGCTTTTTATTAACTACTGAAGAGTAGAAAATGTGTAAGGTTTGACAAATAACTGAACGCCCATATTTAAGATGTAGAATGTTAATTATTAAAAACCCCATGAGTCATCCCAGTCCGCTCTCTAGAGGTAACTACTCTGAGTTTTGTGTTTTTCATTCCCTTACTTTTCTTTACAGTTAAACATATATGTTTATTTTTATTTTAAACTTGATATAAATAAAATAATAAGTTTGGAATCTTCTGCAATTTCGTTACCTGTATTCAGGTATATTTAGAAGATTCATTTATGTTGTGAATTTATTGTGTAGCCATCCATTGTATAAATACGTTTTTTTCTTTAATATTACAAACATTACTCCCGTGAACATTTTAAACTCATCTCTTGTGTCCTGTGCAAGAATTTCTCTGGGTTTATAAATAAGAATAGAATTCTTTCTGGGGCCCACCCTAATAGACACTTCTCAATTGTTTTCCTGTGTTTATACCTGTTTTTAAGCCCTGTTACTTCATATTCTCATCATTACTTGATATTAGACTTTTAAGTTCTTATCTGTCTGGTGGGTATGAATTAATACATTATTCTAATTTTAAACTTGCATATTTTCACACGACATGAGGTTGAACCCCCGCCGTTTATGGTTTCTCTTCTCTGAAGTACTGTTTCATGTCATTTTCTAATTTTTCTATTGAGTTTTATGTTTCCAGTTTTTTGTTCCTTTTGGTGCTTTGTCGGTACTTCTTAAATATTGTAGATTGTGATCGTCATCTTTGTCAGTTATGTGTGCTGTACAGACTTTCAATTTGTGGCTTCTAACACTAAATATGTCTGGTTTAAGAAATCTCTTTTCCTCTCTGAGTAAAGGTACTCTCCCATGTTTTCTGTGATTGATATTGTTTTGCCTTTTGTGATTCCACTCTTGAATTCACTTGGGATTGATTTTAGGATATGGTATATGGGGGGCACCTGGGTGGCTCAGACGGTTAAGGATATGGTGTATGGTAAGGGTCCAGTTTCACTTTTTCCATTTGGATAACTAACATCCAACATCATTTATTTGGAAGGCCGTCACAAAGGAGTAGGCAAACTGCACAGTGTCAGGGAACAGGCCCTACAGGACTGCCCTCACGTCAGACCCTGTGTGCAAGCTTGCGAGTCCCTAGGCCCACCCTCAGCTTCAGACCCGCTGGCTGTAAATTCAGGATTTCTCACAGTCATCCTCAGATTCAGTAATTCCCTAGAAGACTCCTAGAACTCACTGAAAGTTATCATATTCATGGGCACATTTATTACTGGGAAAGAATACATTAAAATCAGCCATGGGATAAGATGAATAGGGTGGAATCTGGGAAGATTCCAGACTTGAAATTCACCTTCCTAGTATCAATAGGTGGCAATATGCAGTGTGTGGCCAACTAGGAAGGTTCACCCATCCCAAGCTTCAGTATTGAGTTCTTATTAAGACTTCATTCCACAGACATGACTGAATTATTTTCCTTGTGGTTAAACTCGGTTTCCAGCATCTCTCTTAAACATCTCTCTTCCCTATTTGTCTAAAGGTTGAGCTGATACCACATGGCCCAAGCCCCAAAGGCTCTGAATACATGGTTGATCTTTATGGCATAGCCAACACCACCCTGAGCCATCTCCTTAGCATAATCTTACACTGTGGTCTGAGGGGCCCATCATAAATAGCAAAGACACCTTTGTCACTCGGGAAATTCCATGGGTTTAGAGGTTACATCCCATGAGCCAGACAAAGGCAACAGCTCTCGTTAGAGGCCAAATTTCTTTCTTTTTAATTTTTAAAAAAATTTATTCTTTTGTTTTGAGAGAGAGAGAAAGAGAACTCATGCGCAAGTGAGAGGGGCAGAGGGAGAGGAAGGGAGTGTAGAGTTGACCAGGGCCTCCATCTCACCCCTGACCTGAGCCAAAGTCAAGGCTCAAACGCTTAACCCACTAAACCACCCAAGTGCCCCTGGAGGCCAAATACACTATTGGCTGTTCTGTCCTTTGTCACACACTGGTCTGTTTGTCTCTCCCTAACGTTTTGTTTGTCTGCACCAAAACCGCCTTGTCTTAACTAGACAGCTGTATAATAATGTTTCATATTTGGTAAGTCATGTTCCTCTACAGTAGTCTTGTTCTCTGGGAGTCTCTAGGCAATTTGGGGGCCTTTGGTTGCTCCATATAAATTTTAGAATTGTCTGATTAAGTTCTAAGAAATCCAGTTGGGATAGGAGTGCCTGGATGACTCAGTCAGTTAAGCCTTTGACTCTTGGTTTTGACTTAGGTCATGATCTCACAGTTCTGAGTTCAAGCCCTGCATTGGGCTCCTCACTGCAGTACAGAGCCTGCTTAGGATTATCTCTCTCCTCTCTCTGCCCCACCCCTTTCTCTCAAAATAAATAAATAAACTTAAAAAAAAAAAAGAAATCTAGTTGGGATATCAATTTGTACTGCATTGACTCTGATCAGGGAAGATTGATATTTAAATGTTTTTAATGTTTTGTTTATTTCTGAGAGAGAGACAGAGTGCGAGTCGGGGAGGGCCAGAGGGAGAGGAAAACACAGAATCCAAAGCAGACTCCAGGCTTTGACCTGTCAGCACAGAGATTGAACCCATGAACTCTGAGATCATAACCTGAGCCAAAGTCAGACGCCTAACTAACTGAACCACACAGGCACCCAGAAGACTGAGGTTTTTACAGTAGTTGAATCTAACTCTCCCTCTATCTGGTATAACTCTGCTTATTTAGGTTTTATGTAATGGTTTTCAACAAAAGTTTATAATTAGAGCATATATTTCTGTTAATTTTATTCCTAGGTATTTTTATATTTTGTGGGTTTTGTAAAATATTAATTTTTAAACATAATTTTCTCATTGTTTCTGGTGTACAGACATGAAACTGATTTTTAGATATTGGTTTTATATCCATTCAGCTTGCTGAATGCTCATATATCCTGATATAAATTCTTCTGGATTTGGGGTCATTTAACTGTATAATCATATCATTGATGAATAAGAATACTTTTTGTCTAGGAGTGCGTGGGTGGCTCAGTCAGTTAAGCGTCCGACTTCGGCTCAGGTCATGATCTCACGGTTCATGGGTTCGAGCCCTGCATCAGGCTCTGTGCTGACAGCTAGCTCAGAGCCTGGAGCCTGTCTTCAGATCCTGTGTCTCCTCTTTCTGACCTTCCCCTGCTCATACTGTCTCTCTCTCTCAAAAAATAAATAAATTAAAACATTAACAATTTTAAAAAAGAATACTTTTTGTCTGTAAATAATTGCGTTATTTTAAAATATTGATCTTTTCCTTTTTCAAACTTTATTTAGTTCTAATTCTTGCCTTACTGCAGTGGTTTTCCTTGGTAGGATGGAGAGAGGCTGGAAGTAGAGTCTTAAGTTGATCATAATCTTCACTGCATGGCACATTATCATTGGTCTGAGCAAGGCCATTCTCTTTTTCTGATTATTTATTCACTTCTTATCTTCCATTACATTTGACATCCCCCCTAGGCAATCCTATTAATGTGGATCCTTTTATTGGTATGAGTTCAGGCAAAATTATTTTCTTGTGTTAACACCCAATAATCAGTTTTTCTGAATCCTCCAGATATGGTTGAGCAGAATGTTATTTGAATTGGATCCATTATTCTACATGTAGCCATTAAATCATGCTTGTTAATTTTTTTATTTTGAAATTTAAATAATTTTTATTTTTACTAATTTTTTGTGTCAGTTATTTCGATTGATGGGTTCTCATAATGATGAGGATTTGTCATAATTTTGTTCTTTCTTATTTTATTTATGTATATTATATATGTGTTTTTTTAATTAGGTGTGTATAGAAGTTATCTTTTCACCTTTTACCTCCAGTCTTTCAGGATATTTATTTTTTTGGATGTGTCTCTTATACATTTTTTTAAAAATGTTATTTATTTTAGAGAGAGCACGAGCAGGGGAGTGGCAGAGAGAGGGAGACACAGAATTTGAAGTAGCTCTGGGCTCCAAGCTGTCAGCACAGAGCCCAGTGCAGGGCTTGAACCCACAAACTGTGAGATCATGACCTGAGCCAAAGTCGGGACATTTAACCAACTGAGCCACCCAGGCGCCCTGGATGTGTCTTTTAAACAACATATAAAGGCTTTGGTTTTTGACTAACTTTGTCTTTTAATGAGAACATTTAGGGGTGCCTGGGTGGCTCAGTCGGTTAAGCATCAACTTTGGCTCATGGTTCATGGGTTCAAGCCCCACATCGGGCTCTGTGCTGACAGGTCAGAACCTGGAGCCTGCTTCAGATTCTATGTCTCCTTCTCTATCTCTGCCCCTCCCCTGCTCATGCTCTGTTTTTTTTCTGTCTCAATAATAAAACATTAAAAAAACATTAAAAAAATTTTAATGAGAACATTTAGTCCATTAATATTAATTGCTGATATAGGGGCACCTGGCTGGCTTATTTGATAGAGCATATGTCTCTTGATCTCAGGGTTTTAAGTTCAAGCCCCACAATGGGTATAAAGGTTACTTAAAAATAAAATCTTAGAAAAAATTGCTGATAGAATTGAAAGTGTCATTATTGGCTTAATGGCTTTTCCATTATTTTTTTAAAATCTCATTTCACTCCTCTGTGAGTTAGAAAGTTATAAACTGGTTTTGTTTATTTAATGGTTACCTTAGAAATTCTAACATATTTTAACTTAGCCAGTGTCTAAAGAACATCTTGTGGTACCTGACTGGCTTAGTCAGTAGAGCTTGTTGACTTGATCTGAGGGTCGTTGAGTTCAAGCTCCATGTTGGGTGTGGCGCCTGCATGAAATTTAAAAAATAAGGGGTGCCTGGGTGGCTCAGTTGCTTAAGTGTGCAATTCTTGATTTTGGCTCAGGTCGTAATCTCACAGTTCATGAGATTGGGCCCTGCTTGGGATTCCCTTTCTCACTCTTTCTCTGCCCCTCTCCCACACACTCGTGTGCCTGTGCTCGCTTGCTCTATCTTAGTGTTCCTTTCACCAGGGATACTGATGGAGTAGAAGTTCTTGCTGGAAATGTTATACCTTCCCTTTTAAAGCTGTCTTTTCATGAATTGGTTAAGTAAGATCCCATGTTGCAAACTTGGATTTTCTAATTAGACAAGAGAGTAATTGATGTTGATTTATGACAGTATTTGCCCAAACCTGTAACTGGGATTTTTAAGACTGGGGATATGATAGAGACATGATAGAGTGAGTGTTTGGATTACATGACACTCCAAGAACCCTGTGCCAGGGAGACACCAATAAGTCCGTCCATTTTGAACTTACATAACATATGCTCATCTTGGGTGCCATCATTTTGAGATCTTCCTCCTTCAGTTCTGATAGATCAGGAACAAGGAAAGTGTAGTTTAGGACAGTTTATGGTAACAGGAACAGGAAAGCCAGAGGTATAAATTATTCAGAAGTAAAGACTCCTAAGAACTTTAGAGCCTGTGCAGCCTAGTAGCCCAGAGTGAGAACATTGAATAAATAAGATGGCTGTCATACAGCCAGTAAAAATTCTATTTTAGAATTTTTGGTTCCATGGAAAAGTGATTAGGCTTTAATATTCTGGCATATTTATGGACATGAGTTCTTAAGAAATTATTAAATTATCAAGTTATATTCAAATCCTACTATCAAAAATAGAAATTTTTTAAAGTTTATTTATTTATTTTGAGAGAGAGCTGGGGAGGAGCAGAGAGAGAGGGAAAGAATCCCAAGCAGTCTTCGCACTGTCAGCGCAGAGCCCCACATGGGACTGGAACTCACAAACCATGAGATCGTGACCTGAGCCAGAATCAAGAGTCAGACGCGTAACTGACATAAGTTGGGTGCTTATCCAGGTACCCCAGAAATAGAAATTTTGGAAGATATTTTTGAAAAATTCAGACTTTTAAGAAATATTTCTTTATTGGGAGAAGGAGAATACTGGGGAAGGAGATAGTAACAAGTGTCATGTGGTGAACAGTGTGCCGTGTATTTGTACGTATGCATCGTTTAATTGGGAAACACCAGTTGTGTGAACTTTGGTTATTCCCAGATGTGGGGAAATAATGGAAGGGGATAGCATCAAGAGGTTACTTCTGTAGTTGCAGGCATGTGTGCACCAAGAATGGTGTGTGCTCTGATCACTCTTGCTTCCACACTGAATCATCCATATACAAGGGCCCAGCATAGCCACTTATTTTACAAATGTTGTTACCTCACTAAATTGCTTTTTCCATTTTTAAAAATTCCATTGTAAAGATTTTGCCCATTAATTTCATAAATATATGTTTATCTGTGGTTTCAGGGCTTCCAGTTTAAAGATGTGGCCATTTACTTCTCTCAAAAGGAGTGGGAATGCTTGCATTCTGCTCAGAAGGGTTTGTACCGAGATGTAATGTTGGAAATTTACAACAACCTAATCTCACTGGGTAAGTTTTTGAACCTCTAAAATTCAGAATTGGCCTTCTGGAATTTTATGTTCTATGTTATAGATTTCTCATGAGTGCTTTTCAAATTGCCTGGCTGAATTGATGATTCTTGCTTCACCAGGAAACGATTATCCCTTATGAAATTAGAAATTGGCTGCTCCATAGGGCTCCTGGGTGGCTCAGTTGGTTAAGTGCCTGACTTCGGCTCAGGTCATGATCTCATGGTTCGTGGGTTCAAGCCCCGCATCGGGCTCTGTGCTGACAGCTCAGAGCCTGGAGCCTGCTTTGGATTCTGTGTCTCCCTCTCTCTCTGCCCCTCCCCTGCTCGTGCTGTCTCTCTCTGTCTCTCAAAACTGAATAAACATTTAAAAAAATTAAAAAAAGAAATTGGCTACTCCATTGGACAACTTTTATCTTTTTTGCTCCTCTGACTTACACTCCTATTGACTCTTTTTTTTTTTTTTAGGTTTTTTTTTTATAATAGTTTATTGTCACATTGGTTTCCATATAACACCCAGTGCTTCTCCCCACAGGTGCCCCCCACCATGACCATGACTCTTAATCTATTTACTCTTCCCTGAAAATCATGGACTGATTTTAATTCTGGTACACACCTAACATAACTTTGTCCCTTTTTTTCTTCTTTTGAGCAGGACTTTCTGATTCTAAGCCAGATGTGATCTCCTTATTGGAGCAGGGGAAGGAGCCCTGGATGGTTAAGAGTCCAGAAGCAGAAGAATGGCGCCCAGGTGAGTGATAGTGACTCCTATGGGGAGGGCTGTGGCAGGTGGTCTCCTAGGGAGCCTGTGAGAAGGCAGCACAGCACATCTCAGTTTTGGTAGGAAAGCTCACTGAAAAGGTCTGAGATCTGGAGAAGAAAGGCCTCAGCACAAGGCCTCAAATTTTCACTCCACTTATCACTCTTGCTACTCTTCCTCATATTTTCCTCTGATTAAAGTGTACTGTTCAGTGGTTTTTAATATATTCACAGAGTTTTGCACCTGTGACAACAGTCTAATTTTAGAACTTTGTCATCACCCCAAAATGAAATCCCATACCCATAAGTGGTCACTCTCCACATCCAACCCTAGCCCTTTATTTCTGTAGAGTTAGCAGCGAATATCCCTCTTTCATTCCTGATATCAGTATTAGTCTTCTTTTTTTTTTCTTTCCCTTGGCCAACCTAGCCAGTTTTGTTGATATTTTTCAAAGAACGAAGTTAGAGTTATGTTGATTTCCCTATTTTTCTTCTGTTTTGTTCATTTCCCCTCTATTATTTTCTTCCTTCTGGTATCTTTGAGTTTACTGGACTCTTCTAGTTTCATAATCTGATTTGAGATCTTTCTTGATTTTTGGGTTTTTTCTTTTTTTTTTTTAACATTTATTTATTTTTGAGAGAGAGACACAGTGTGAGCCAGAAAGGGCCAGAGAGAGAGGGAGACACAGAATCTGAAGACAGGCTCCAGGCTTTGAGCTGTCAGCACAGAGCCTGACGCAGGGCTGGAAACCACGAACTATGAGATCATAACCTGAGCTGAAGTTGGCCACTTAACCGACTAAGCCACCCAGGCACCCCGACTTTTGTTTTTTAATAGAGGCATTTTTAGCTGCAAATTTCCCCATTAGGATCTGTTTTAACTGTATCCCATAAGTTTTGGTATGCTATGTTTTCCTTTCACCCAACTCGAAAATATTTTCTAATTTCTCTTGTGATTTCTTTGACCCTTTGGTTATTTAAAAGTGTGTTGTTTTCTGTTTCCTTGTTTATCTTCTGGCTAGTTGAGCTATCCGTTATTGAAAGTAGGGCACTGAAGTCCTTAATTTGTTGAATTGTCTGTTTTTCTCTTCAATTCTGTGTTTGCTTCATGTACTTTGGGGCTCTGTTATTAGACATACATATTTAAAACTGTTACCATTTCTTTTTAGCTTTTTATTTCAAAATAATTTAAGACTCAGGAGTTAGAAAAATACAGTTTCCCTGTACCCTTCACCCAGCTTTCCCTAATGATTACATCTTAACTAATCTTAGTACACTTGTCAAAACCAGGAAATTGATGTTGGCATGGTAGTAGGAACAAAACTATAGATAGACCTAACTCAGATTTCACATACATTCATTTTTTAATTTTTATTTATTCTTTTGGGTTACTATGAAATTTTATGACATGTGGATTTATATAACCACTACTGCAATTAGGATACAGAATCCTCAGCATTTTAAATATTTAAAACAAATTTTTTGGGGGGCGCCTGGGTGGTTCAGTCAGTTAAGCATCTGACTTTGGCTCAGGTCATGATCTCACAGTCTGTGAGTTCAAGCCCCGCCTCAGGCTCTGTACTGACAGCTCAGAGCCTGGAGCCTGCTTCAGATTCTGTGCCTCCCCGCCTCTCTCTCTGCCCTTCCCCTGCTCATGCTCTGCCTCTGTTGCTCTCAAAAATAAATAAAACATAAAAAAAAATAAAAGTAAAAATAAAACTTTTTTAATGTTTGTTTATTTTTGAGAGAGAGAGAGACAGGATCTGAAACAGGTTCCAGGCTCTGAGCTCTCAGCATAGAGCCAACGTGGGGCCCAAACTCAGGAATGACGAGATCATGACCTAGGCTGAAATCAGTCGCTCACCCAGTTGAGCCCCCCAGGAACCCCTAAATATTTTTAATAAAACATTTTTAAATAGTACTATAATGTTTAGATGGATAAAGCATAATAGGTAACTTTCAGAGTCAGTGCTATTTCGGTTGTATAAAAAGGATGCTCCAAAACAGTGGAAGGAACTAAAAGATAACATTGAATAATCTAGGAAGTAGCTAGGGTCTGGAAAGATGCTAGGCATGCTGGAATTATTGACCTTGTAGGTCAAAATAAGGGATTGTCTTAGTCACAAGCCCCTTTTGGGAATGATGTGTCTGGTAGAGAGGGGCCAAGTGTGATTATAGTTTAACTCTTGGGGCTCTTTCTGGGTGTTTTCTTGAATACTGGCCCTTGAATGAATGGGCAGTGTTCAGGCAAGGAAGAGCCAGTCTTACCAGGAGCCTGCAGAGGACTTACGGGCTGATTTAAATCCTTAATCACTGATAACCCTGCAAGTTTTCTTCTTTAGAAACCTGGCCTGTGGAATGGCCAGAGAAATGAGTATCTTTTTAGAGGAGATGGTTGTAGGTAAGGCCCTGCCATGGAGAGAAAATTAGGGACAATCATATCAGACTGGGAATACTTTTCAGGTTGTGACACATGATGTGAAGCTGGAAGGAGGAGGAGTAGGATCTAGGCGATGTGGTAGGAATGCCGTACCGGGTAGAGGAATCTCTTCATCGAAGGCACTGACGAGAGGAGGCCTTGGGCGGGTGTCCTGGAAGACCTGAGTGGAGGTCCACATCCTGCAGGGCTTTCTCACCAAGTCTACAAGTTTGGAGTTTTTTTTCTTGAGGACCCTTGGCTGTCGTTGAAGAGACAAGATGGGGACATGATTGGATTGGATGTCCTGTAGGGATTGAATCAGAGGGCTCATGAGTAAAAATGGTAAAACTTGCTAGGAGGCTGTTGGGGAAAGAGCAGATGATTTGGCCTTGTGCTTGGATGAGACCATGGAGTAGGGAAAGTGGAGGGATCACGATCGATTTAGGGGAATGATTGTGTAGCACTGAGGAGTGATTGTGCAGGATGGGAACAATGCGAGCGTCCTTGATGGATGTTACTTTTTGATTTGAGTGTTCCTTGAGAGGTCCAAATTTTTTATTTCAATCCATGCTTTTTATAGTTTCCTTTGCCACTAGATTGTTTTTCCAAAATATTTAGAGTAACAGCATCTTCTAACATTTGATATCTGGAACTCCCCATACAGCATAAAATGCCAACATCATTTAACCGGTCTTTATGCAGACCCTTCTCTGAAGGGCAGCTTGTAGTACCCCCAGTGTAAGCGGCTTTCCATCAGATTGCAGATACAGACCACACACTAATCACAGAACAATTTTTTTCTTACCAGTTGTTCTAGGTTTATTTATCTCTCTACATTTCCCCAACTGTTTGTCTTTTCTGCAACTTGCTTTTGGCTGGTCCAACTACCCTGGACCTTAGCGAGAACAAAGGTACTATCCCAAGCAACAGGGTGCCTGTACAGAGCCCTGACAGCTTCCTCTGAGCATCTCCCTTTGTCTCTGCCTCCTTGGTCTCCTAGTAGTTAAGTAGCGGTCCAGTGTCATACAACTAGCAAATCATGGGAGTAGGATTCACAACCAGGTCGTCCGGCTCTGTGTTCTTTGTCACAACACCACATGGCCTCTTATAAATGGTTATAGTATCCTCAGTTTCCATTAGAATTCTTTCAGAATCATGTAAAAGATTTTCATTGTTGTGTAAAGCTATCAGTCTTGTAGGGGACTGGTATAAGACACGTACAGCTACACCAATGAGGCTGGCTTGTTTGTGCCTAACCGCCTTGTACTTGGGACGTGCTGTAGAGAGAGCAGTGAGGCTGGGAAGGAGCAGAGGCCGGAAGACATTTCCCACATGTGTTAAATAATTAAAGACATGAAGTGATTGCTCTCATTCTCACTCTTCTAATGTCATTATCTTCAGCATATTTTCCTTTATTTCCACTGGAATATCCTTTAGTAACTAGTTAACATTAATTGAACTATGTGCTAGGGATTGGTTATGTCATGGTGAGTGAAATATGGATTATGCTAGTTCTAGGCCACTTCAGGAGAAATTATACCAGAAGATAAACTGATGAACAAATGTGTAAGTCCAGAATTGAGGAAAAGATTATGAAGACAAAGAACAGGGTACTTGACAGCAAATTAAGCTATTTGCAATGAAAGAAACTGGCCGTGCAGGGACTCTGGAGCAGAGCATTCATTGGAGATGAAGCGTTTCCTAAAAGTCGAAGATGAGAATGTAATTGGTACGATATAGGAGTCCAGTGGAGGCCAGTAGAGTAGGTTCTGGTAAGTGAAGGGGAGAGCATCTTAAAATGAAGGTGAATAGGGAAGCAGGGTTCAGAAAATGCAGTTTTGCAGGTCTGGTAAGGAATTGTATATTTTATTACAAACATAGATGGGATGTACTGTATTTAAACACACTTTGACTCACCGAGAGAGATTAATAAAAATGCCAGTGGTCTTTCATTCATCAAACAGTATTTACTCTGTGCAGATACAGTAAAGAGCAGACAGACACTACAGAAGTAAACAAAGTATAATGTCCGTGGAGTTTGGAGGTGAAGTATAGTGATGTCTGCAAGGTGGGTGGATGGAGAGACAGAAAGACACGAGGTAGGGCAAGTAAAGCCAGATGTTGTAGAATCTCAGTAGTGGGATATGCGCGTTCACTGTCCCAGCTCTTCTAGTTTTTCTGTAGGTTTGAAAGTTCTCATGGTAATGTTGGAGAAATAGATAAAAGGACATGTGATGACACTGCAAAAAACAGAGTAAGTAGAGTAATGAGAGACCTGATTTGTAAAGAGTGGTCTCATGTTTGAGAAGAGGTCAAAATGAAGTAATTGAAGAGGCCATATCTGTAGGGAAGATATTTGCGGACCGAGATTCTGAAGGAGGGGTGTGCTTCGCAAGTTTGCAGACCGTCCAGTTGGTCAGGGAGTGGAGCGAAGTCCACTAAAGAGAGGAGGTTGGCAGTGAGGTCAGAAAGAGGCAGTGCAAAACAGGTTCGGCGAATGTTTTATAGACCTCATAAGGACTTTGACTTTTGCTCTGACCTCTAAGAGAGAAATCCAGTGGAGAATTTTAGGCAAAAAAAAAATAAATAAAAAATAAAAAGGCTTGATCTAACTTACTTACCAAGAACACTCTGGCTACTGTGTTAGGTATGAGATATAGGAGGGCAACCGTGGAAGTCGGGAGACCTGTTAATGAAGTGCGTTAACTTTGGTGAGAGGATGGCTTTGGACAAGGTGGTAGAGATCTGATAGAAGGAGTCAAAATCTGGATATGTTTTGAAGCTAGAGATGAGAGAACTCGCTGTTAGATGTAATGTCCTATTCCTTAAATTTCTCATTTAGTCGGTCTTAGGCAATTTCTGGATGCTGTATTTGTAATGTTCCTCAGCTAATTCACCAGAGGTGAAGAACTATTCCTTCGTGAATTCCCCTCATTCCTCATTTTCTCTATTCTCATCCTCTCCCCTCAACATGGGTGGTTTGTTTTTTTTTTGAGTTTCAGTGCTGAGTTCAGCTATTTAAATTATTTACTATTTTAGTTTGTTGTTTCTACATTAGAACTTTCCTGTCTCCTGCCACGTGACAATACATCCTGTTTTCTTTCTTGTTATCTTACAGATTGGGAGTCCAGAGGAGAAACCAATAATTTATTTCCAAAGACGGACAGTTATGAAATTAAATCATTGCAAGTGAAGATAAAAAGACTTGAAAGCTCTAGCCTTGCGTGCACTAGAGTCAGAGACAACAGAGAAATCAAATGCCACTTGGAGAAACAACAGGAGGGACATTTCAGACAAACCGTGATAACATCTGGAGAAAGGGCTGTTTCCGTTCGGTGCACAGTTCATGGAGTACTGCAGACAGATGGTACTAGAGCAAGAAACAGTGACTGCCAGGGATGTAAGGAAGCTGTCAGGTACCAGTCACACCATAGTGAACAAGAAAGAAGTCCAAATAAGGAAGAAGACTCTAAATGTGGAGAATGTGGAAAAGCCTTTAATAGTAAGTCAGACTTGATCAAGCATCAGAGAATTCATGAAAGCAAAAAACGTAATGAAAATAAGAAATGTGCCTATATCCGTGGCTCTGAAGTTACTAAACCTCAGAGCACTAATACTGGTGAGAAACCTCATAAATGTAAAGAATGTGGAAAAGCCTTCCATTCTAGCTCACAGCTTCGTAAACATCAAAAAATCCATATAGGTGAGAAACCCTATAAATGTAAAGAGTGTAGAAAGGCCTTTCCATCTACCTCACAACTTAATTTACATCAGAGAATTCATACGGATGAGAAATACTATGAATGTAAGGAATGTGGGAAAGCCTTTACCCGTCCCTCACACCTTCTTCGACATCAGAGAATCCACACTGGTGAGAAACCCCACAAATGTAAGGAATGTGGGAAAGCCTTTCGTTATGACACGCAACTTAGTCTTCATCAGATAATTCATACTGGGGAAAGACGCTATGAGTGTAAGGAATGTGGGAAGGTATACAGTTGTGCCTCACAACTGAGTCTACATCAAAGAATTCACACTGGTGAGAAACCTCATAAATGTAAGGAATGTGGGAAAGCTTTTATCTCTGAATCACATCTTCTTCGGCATCAGAGTGTTCATACTGGTGAGAAACCATATAAATGTAAGCAATGCGGGAAAGCCTTTCGTCGCGGCTCAGAACTTACTCGACATCAGAGAGCTCACACCGGTGAGAAACCCTATAAATGTAGGGACTGTAAAATGGCCTTCACTTGTAGCACAGAACTTATTCGACATCAGAAAGTTCACACGGGTGAAAGACCCCATAAATGCAAGGAATGTGGGAAGGCTTTTATTCGAAAGTCAGAACTTACTCATCATGAGAGAAGTCATAGTGGTGAAAAGCCCTATGAGTGTAAGGAATGCGGGAAGGCCTTCGGTCGTGGCTCAGAACTTAATCGACACCAGAAAATTCATACTGGTGAGAAACCTTACAAATGTAAGCAATGTGGGAAGGCTTTTATTCGGGGCTCACACCTTAGTAAACATCAAAGAATTCATATAGAACAGAGGAGTGAGTGAAGACGTGGGAGGGCTCAAAATTTTATTGACATCTGCAAAGTCCTACTAGTAAAACACAAACCCTCCGCTGATTTTACGGGATGTGGGGAGGGGTTTGAAGATAACAACTTAATATCAGAGTTCACACTGTGGGCACAAGGCCGCTATTGGAGGGCCAGAATTTGATGTGTTACTGCTGAGATACTTGATAAATGTTAGTGATTGGGAGGGTTCTATTTATGTTTCAAAATTTATTAGACCATCAGAGTTCAATTAGTGTAAAAGTGAAAAAACTTCATAAATGTAAGGAAAGTGGGAAGGCTTTGGAAGGCAGTTAACGTGTCAGTGACGGTCCTACAGATGTAGGATTCATAATGTAAATGTCAGATATATAGGAGTCAAGTTTGCTTTAGCTTGTTACTCATCTGGTAATTCATACTTGGGAAAGGGCTATAGTAATGTTGAAAATGCAGCAGGTTCTTCTATCCCACTCAAATCTTGTTAAATATGTAAAGCTTATCTGATAAAATTAACCTGAACTGAATCATAGTGGGACAGGACTTGACGAGTACTCAATCTTTACTTGCCTTCACCATTTTAATTCCTTTCTTCTAGGGCAAATGACTTAACTAGGTCTAAATTTTCTCACTTAAAAATTAGTAATATTAGCTCCATCTTGTTAGCATTGTGAAGATGAAATATCCCTTAGAATACGGTGTGGCTCATACAAGTGTGTTAAAGAACTGCTTTTATTACTTTATTTTTATACGTGTGGTTGGAGATCATTTGAGAGGAAGGCCTTATGTGTGCAATGACTATAGGAACATCTTAGTTCCTTTTTATTGAATGTCAGGTAATTCCTTCTGGAGAAAAATTAAAAACTGAAAGTTTTCATTCACCTTACCCTCTTGCCTCACTAGGGGAAAGGAAATCAAGGCAAATTACAAGTAGGAGTGAATGACAAAGGGACACACTATGTGTTGAAATGTGTAGGATGAAACAAAGCTATGCCCAGGAAGATGACTTCTCTCAGCAGGGGTAGGAAGTGGGCACAGTGGCCAGGATTCATCGTCAGTTCTCTGCACTCGGCCACTGCCTGTGCTAATAGATTCCCCGGAAACACATGTTGAAATCAGAGGAAGGAGGGAGTGAATAAATATCCATCTCTGGTGGGTAGAAAAGCTCTCACAAAGTAATTAGAAAGCAAAACAAACCAAAAACCTTGAAAACTTTTGAAATGGGAAAATAACCCTCAGGCATCATGAATGAGAGGATATGTAACTACAAAAGTGGAGTTTTAAAGAAATAAGGCAATGCAGTTTTGGTTGCCTACCCATTGGTGTTAGCCATTCTCCCTTTGCCAGGACTGTCTGCTGCCCATCTGAAGTCTAGCTTTTGCTGTCCTAGTGTGCTTAATGATTGGACACATATAATAGTCCTGACCATAGAAGATCTGAGCAAAAGTCGTACGTAGGCTTTATGTTAAATTTTCTTTCCTAACAACATAGGAAATGGTCCTCTTATACCCAGGATGCATGTCTGTATGTGTAATACCTGGAACTGTGGCCATTTGGCTACCACACGGGTAAGAGGCTGAGATTGGCACAGGGGTAGATTGGAATTATCTGCATCCTTGATACTATTGAGCTGATGAAACAGTGTGGAACTGCCCTGTTCCTGGACTTTGAGTAAAATAACCTTCATGCCTGTCAGTTTTAAGTTGTACTCTCTTTTTTATGATAGATCAGAGTCCTGGAAAAATATTTTTGTATGATATACACATATTTATTCCTTTTTATTTAGTAAAAGGGGGAAATGTTTGTATTTGGCTTCTTTTTATGGTATATCTGAATTGTGGTAAAGCATTATTTTCTTAAATATTTTTAGACATGTATATACACATATTCTACTTTGATTTAGTAAGACATGAGAAATGTTTTTTTACATTCAGCATTTTATAATGTGTGTTTATATTCAGCTTTTTAAGGCATGTCTGAAATCCTGAAAGGTATTTTCCTGAATAAAGAATCAATAAACTGATTTAAAGAGGTATACCATATGATTCCTCTCGTATCAGAATATCTAACAGAAAAAATCTTCTAAGTGTTCAAGATACAGAGAGTCACAGCTATGAGGCAGGCATAACCCTTTTAGGAAATTTGGAGGGGCGCCTGGGTGGCTCAAGTCAGGTAAGCGTCTGACTGGCTCAGGTTATGATCTCACGGTTCAGGAGTACAGCCCCAATTTGGGCTCTGTGCTGACAGCTGGCTCAGAGCTTGGATTCTGCTTCAGATTCTGTGACTTCATCTCTCTGTCCCTCCCCTGCTCGTACTGTGTCTCTCTCCCAAAAATAAACAAACATGGAAAAAAAATTGGAAAAAGACAACATTCAAATCAAATCACCCAAAACAAGAATCCATTGTACCTATGGTATATGAGTATTCCAATTAAAATAGCAAGTTAAATCTAGCAACCTATTACAGAAATTGTTGGGTTTTTTGTCCAGAATATGATTCATGACCTGATCTGTCCAATTATTTTTTTTAAGTAATGTATAAATGTAGTGTTTACATGTAGAAAACTGGATCCTAAAATAACTATTTTTCCCACTCAAAGTAGTAACTGAGAAACTATTACTGCCCATGTGTATTCAGCTGCTGAGAAGTCACTAGTTATCCACTTAATCGGACCTCATGGGCTGTAGATACATTTGGAATAATGACTGTGGATTCCACTTTAGTCTCACACTTTAGAAAAAAATACATACTTCAAATAAGTTTAATGTAAACATGTATTATATGGTAAATTAAATCAATTATAGCTAAATAGCCCATTGGAGGAGAATTTATAATAAAAATCCAAACGTTTCTTAGTTTTTTAAGTATGCCCTATCCCCAGTGTAGGGCTTAAATTCCAGACCCTGAGATCAAGAGTCAATGCTCTGCTGACTGAGCCAGCCAGGTGTCCCCAAGCATTTTTTAAAGGAGGGAAATGATTGCTAAATTGTATCTGTACTGGCATAATTATTTCTTAAGTCTGTTCTTGAAAGTTGTACATACTGTTTTAAGAGGACAACTTCTGCCCTTAGGAGGAATTGAAGAATTAATAAAGATAGGCAAAACCAGGCATGATCATAATACTGGTTTCATTATAATTTTTAATATTTTTTGACATAACATGTTAAGAGAGGATTCTCTTTCATTTTTTGCCCGTGTATATATTTTCCTTTTTTTAAGACTTGAAAGTTATATTCTGGTTTTATATAACATGTTTTACAAAAAAAAAAAAAAAAAAGAAAGAAAGAAAAAACCCAAACAGAGTCGTATTATAAACGAACTATAAGGGTTCCTGACTTATTCTGAAGGGCATATGACTCTTGAACTTGCAGTCAGGAGTTCAAACCCCATGTTGGATGTAGAGATTATAAATAAAGCAACCTAAAGAAATAGGGGCGCCTGGGTGGCTCAGTTGGTTGAGCATCTGGCTTTCTGTTTTGGCTTGGGTCATGACCTCACAGTTTGTAGTTTCGAGTGAGCCACACGTTGGGTGACTTTCAGCGTGGAGCCTGCTTAGGATTCTGTCTCCCTCTCTGCCCTTCCCCTGCTTGCACTCTCAAAAGTGGATTACAAAAAAACCCAACACTTAAATTTATTCTCTGAGTTGCCATTACCAAAAGCCTTCCGTGTTTTTGCCATACTCAAGAAGCATGCCCACATCTAGGAAGTTTGTTTTGGTGGCGGTGGTGGTGTGTGTGTAGTGTAGCAAAGTTTAAATGGGGTCATGCGTACACACTGAGGTGCAATCTCCTTTTCTCACTTAGTAATTTACCACGACTGGGCTTCCTTTCAGTCAGTGCCTACAAGTGTAACTTTTTACCCTTTAGTCTCTTAAATCATAAAGACAAAGCATAATATACGCAGCCCAATCTTCCACCACTTCAGATCAGATTTGTTACTTTACAAATAATTGTACAACGGTTTTACTACACATGTATTGTTTCATGTTGGTGTTTCTGTTGAGTGGATGGATTCCCACCAGCTGGATTTCTTGCCTTACAACATAGTGTATTTTAAATGTAGTGAATGCCTTATTATTTTCTGAAATTAGCCATTGATCTGGGAATGTATGTCCTTTCCCAACAACTTCAATGAAGAATGAATCTTTTGTTCCCTCCAATGTTTTGCTCCTACAGAAAAAGTAAAGAGTAAATAAAAATTAAAAAATGAAAGATATCTTACATGAATTTTTAAATTTCTAATGTAGAAATATTGTGCCCTACTATATTATTATCACACATTATATTCTGAAAGTTATAAAGTTTTTTCAGTGAAGTCTTTTAGTTAATGATTATTTATTTTAGTGTTCTCTTCTGGATTGGTAACGTGCAAACATAAAATTTTTTAAATTTAGGCCAGATTAAGTGCCTACCCAAATCAACTACTGGGAAGTATTTGTGGAACCAGTTGCTGTTTTGCAAGATGCAATTTAACTAAATAAGAATCTTTTATTTATTTAGTTAGTTAGTTTTATTTATTTTTGAGAAAGAGAGACAGTGCGAGCAGGGGAGGGTCAGAGAGAGAGGGAGACACAGAATCCGAAGCAGGTTCCAGGCTCTGAGCTCTCAGTACAGAGCCTGACGCGGGGCTCAAACCCACAAACCGTGAGATCATGACCTGAGCTGAAGTCAGATGCTTAACCGATTGAGCCACCCAGGCGCCCCCAAATAAATAAGAATCTGAAAACAGTCAATAGTATAAAACATTGGAAATAAATAATTCCATAGAGGAAGAAATAAAAGAACCCAAATGGTAATAGACTTCACTAAAAAAAAAAAAATGAATGAATCTTTTGTTAAATTGAGTGAAGAACCACCTGGGTGGCTCAGTCGGCTAAGCATCCAACTTCAGCTCAGGATAACTCACGGTTCATGAGTTCGAGCCCCATGTCGGGCTCTGTGCTGACAGCTCATAACCTGGAGCCTGCTTCCAATTCTGTGTTTCCCTCTCTCACTCTCCCTGCCTCTCCCGTGCTTGTTGGCGCTCTCTCTCAAAAATAAACATTGAAAAAATTAAAATAAGTAATAAAATTTTAAAAATGAGTGAAGAAAAAAAAGTGCCTTTAATTTGCATTTTCTTAACTGCTCGTGAGGTTGAGCATTTATCATGCCTAAGAGTTAATTGAATTTTGCTGCTGTGAATTGCTTGTTTTTATGTATTCCATTTTTTAAATTGGAGTAGTTTTTGAAGGAGTTTGTGGAAACTTTCTTTTGTTACATACTTGCAGTTGGTTTTCTTAGCCTAGCATGTATTTTTTACCTTTTTAATGGCAAAAGAAATCAACTGACTTTTTCTGTGAAGGGCCAGACGGTAAATATTTTAGGCTTTGTGGTCACAGAGAATCTACTCTGCCTTTGTAGTGTGAAAGCACACATGAGCCAGTGGTTCTTAACCAGCAGTGGTTTCACCTTTTGGACTCCTGATCCCAGGAGTCATGGCCGGTGTCCAGAGGCATTTTGGTCGTCAGTTTGAGGGGGAGGGCTGATGGCATCTCGGGAGTAAAGGCTAGGGATGCCCTGAATATACCCTGTAATGCATAGTACAGCCCCTCACAACAGATCCGGGGGTTCCTGGGTGGCTCAGTTTATTACGCGGGTGTGATCTCAGGTCATGATCTCACGGTTGGTGGGTTCGAGCCCCGCATTGGGCTCTGTGCTGACAGCTCAGAACCTGGAGCCTGCTTCAGATTCTGTGTCTCCCTCTCTCTCTGACCCTCCTCACTCATACTCTGTCTCTCTGTCTCAAAAATAAATAAAACATTTAAAAAATTATATATTTTAGCAAAGAATTTAATAAAGGATATTTTATAATTTGAAAAATTCTCAGAACGCCAAGGAATTAGACTTAAGGGCTGTATAATCCAGAAGGAAAGTAAGGTTAAAGGCCCGGATATACCACAAGTAGAAAGGCTCGGATACACGGTTTCTTGAACAGTACTTGAATGTAGTTTTGTTAAAGAAAATCTGCTCCTGCCACTTCATGCTCATCACCTAATGTTCCAGGGACTGGGAGCTGGAAATTTCAACAGCTGCCTTAGGGGAACCAGTGCTCCTGCTACTGCGAGTCCTGTCCTCTACCCACAGTTATGCTCACTTCCTCCACCTCCAAGTCCAGCGAGTACCTGGTGGAACCTAGACTGCATGCCACCTCCCGCCTGCAGCGGAGTCCCGGTGAAGTATGTGGGGTGTAATGAGAAATCACAGTTTGGGATGAGATGACAGATTTATTCTTGTCTGAAATGGTCCCACTGAATCTAGTGAAACAAGCACATTTGCTTACCCTGGATGAAATCATGGACAGACCGTACCCTGACTGAGTCCATCATGTAAATCAAAGCCGTAAGTGTTGTTTATGGACTGGGTCTTCCCTCCATCCGCTCAGGCGTGCTGCAGGGTGGGCGAGAGGCCCAATGAGGAAAGAAGAGCTGGCTCTGCCTTTCTGGCCCTCCTTCTCGTCTCCCAACTCTCTGTTCCTAGAAAAAGAACTGTTAAGTAAGAGAAAAAAATTAATTCTTCTTAGTGTAAGCTAAATTGGGCCATTTTATATTGGTTCTTTCTTAACCTATTATTAATACACATGCACTAAGAAGAAAGGGCTTTCTCTCCCCATCTACTTCTCTCCTACAAACCAATGGCCCAGAACTTTTTACCGTTTTAATCACAAGGCAGTTCAGCCCTTTCCAAGAGATGCACTGATCTGATTGTACTGCAGTCTATTCCCTACTCTACTGCCAACCCCCGCTCTTCGTCTTTCCTTCAGTTATAGGAGAAGGATCTAGGGAAAACTCAAGATAATGCCCTACTCCAACGGAAGAGGTAAGCTAATGGATGAAATAGAACCAAAGTGAAATTCTAAGAGGGGCACTTTCCTGGCTCAATTGGTAGAGTATGCAACTCTTGACCTCAAAGTGTTAAGTTTGAATCCCACTTTAGGTGTAGAGATGATTTGAATCTTAAGGGGTGAGTGACTGGCTCAGTCAGAAGAGCATGCAACTCTTGAACCTGGGTCATGAGTTCAAGCCCTACATTGGGTACAGAGTTTACTTAAAGACAACTTTTTTTTAAATCATAAATGTGAAACTATAAGAAATAATTGACTTCACAGGCCATATTAAAATTTTATGTGACAACAAAAAATTAAGTGTATACTATAATGACAGCTCACCTCTGAGTTATTTATCCATTTGCCTGTTTTGTTTCCAGTTTTTGGCTATTATAAATGTGTGATACATTCTTTCTTAATTGGAGTATAGTTGGCACTTGTGTAATACATGCTTCACTGAACCAAGGAGATTCCCTGGGATAACTCATTCGATATTCATCCCTCCTGGAGTGCCAAAAACCCATCTGTGCTAAGTTACCTCCTTAGTTGGTACAATAGGTCTTGCTTTCATTCATAAGCAACAATTTCACTGTTATAGAGCCCGGGGGCTTTTGAGGGCCAGAGAAATCTTTAGAAAGATCTTTAGAAAGATGCAGAAATGTTATATTAAGGGAAATGGTGAGTTTTTCAACGTAATAAAGGACTGATTGTTAAGCCTGAAACAATCTGTTATAGCAAAAATGAAAAGTAATTAGTTGTTCCCTGTTTTTGATTGAACTAAAAACATTGTCAGGGATGATCTTAGGCTTTGATTGAGTGAATAAATACAACTTCCTTAGTGTTGAATCCAAGTTAGCTTGTGGTCAGTCAGTTAAGAAACTGAACCCTAAAAAAGCCGTGCTTATCTTCGTGCTAACATTTTTATTGAGGTTTTATACAGTTAAAATGTGTCCGTGGCCTCCAGCCAGTGACCACCAGGAACATTCCTTGTATTCAAACAAACTGGGTTTACTGCTCATTGTAGGAAAGGGGAACACGACATGGAGTTTGTGTTTATTAATTTAGAGGTTTAAGGAGGGGGGCTTTGTTCTGGATTGGATGTTGTCAGGAATCAGGGTATTCCATAACTGCATATCTTAGTAAATCTTTAGAATTTTTTAATGTTTATTCATTTTTAAAAGAGACAGCATGAGTGGGAGAGGAGCAGAACGAGGGGGAGACAGAATCTGAAGCAGGCTCCAGGCTCTGTGCTGACAGCATCTGTGCCCGATGTGGGGCTCAAGCCCATGAACCGCAAGATCACAACCTGAGCCAAAGTTGGATGCTCTACCGACTGAGCCACCAGGCACCCTTAATAAGTCTTATCGGTAAGGAGGGAACACTAAACAAAGGCTAAAATGGTAATTGATAAAGAAGTGGCAGTCATTTCATATCAGATAAAGGGTTAGTACCCAAAATCTATAAAGAACTTAAAAAAATTTTTATAGCTTATTTATTTTTGAGACAGAGAAAGACAGTGCACAAGTGGAGGAGGGGCAGAGGGCAAGGGAGACACAGAATCTGAAACAGGCTCCATGCTCTGAGCTGTCAGCATAGAACCCGACGCAGGGCTTGAACCTACGAACTGTGAGATCATGACCTGAGCCAAAGTTGGACACTTAACCAAGTCACCTATGTGTCCCTATGTGCTCAACATCACTCATCATCAGAGAAACATTAATCAAAACCACAGTGAGATACCACCTCACACCTGTCAGAGTGGCAGACAGTAACAGGCAACAGCAGATGGTGAGGGGCTCCCCCTCTTACACTCCTGCTGGGAACGCAAACTGGTGCAGCCCCTCTGGAAAACAGTGTGGAGGGTCCTCAGAAAGTTAAAAACAGAACTACCCTATGACCTAGCTAGCAATTGCACTCAGTATTTCTCCAAAGGACACACAAATGCTGATCCGAAGGGGTGCATGTACCCCAATGTTTATAGCAGTGTTATCAACAATAGCCAAATTATGGAAAGAGCCATTGACACGAATAGATAAAGAAGATATGGTATATGTATACAATGGAATATTAGTGATTAAAAAGAATGAAATCTTGCCATTTGCAACAGTGTGGATGGAACTAGAGTGTATATGTTATGCTAAGCAAAAGAACTCAGAGAAAGACAAATATATGATTTCACTATTACGTGGATGAACACTATTACAACAGATAAACATAGAGGAAGGAAAGGAAAAATAAAAAGGAGCAACCATTAAAAGACTCTTAAATACAGAGAACAAACAGGATTGCTGGAGGGGAGGTGCATGGGGGGTGGGCTAAATGGGTGATGGACACTAAGGAAGGCACCTGTTGGGAGGAGCACTGGGTGTTACATGGAAGTGATGAATCACTGGGTTCTACTTCTGAAACCAATACTGTATGTTAACTTGAATTTAAATAAATTAAGATAATTTTAAAAGGAAGTAGCATTCATTCATGCTATCAGGGAGTCTGTTTAGCATTTTGTGGTTTGAACAATGTTCATGTTTTGTATGTGTTTAGATATGATTACAGAGTGATCTTGTTTTTATTTTGGTCCATCAGGGTCACAGAATTGCATAACTAATATTAATGTTATATGGAGTCACTTAGGATCAACAGGAAAACACCGGGATGTAGTTGATAGTACCAGGGACCTCCTGGATGTCAGCGACAGCTTTTCTCTTTATCAGGTGCATAAAGAGCATAAACCATAAGTATACAGCTTGATACCACCTTATCAATTTTACCGATTTACGTTACATACAAGAAATTGCACCCGTTTTAAGTATGCAGTAGAGCTTTGAAAGGTGATACCCATGACACTACCATGACAATTAAGACGCAGCACATTTCCATTGCTTGAGAAAACTCCTCACGGACATGTACAGTTAGCTTCTCCACCATACCTTGTGCCAGACAACCGCTGGTCTGCTTTCTGTCACTGTAGATCAGCTTGCATTTTCTGGAATTTCACAAAAAACAAATTACACAGTACCATTTGTGTATGGTTTTTTCACTTAGAGTGCTTTTGGCATATGGTTTTATTTCTTTTGGGTATATTAGCAGGAGTGGAATTCCTCAGTTGCTAAGTTTATATTTTACTCTGTCAGAAATTGCTGGGGCCCCTGGGGGGCTCAGTTGGTTAAGCATCCAACTTTGGCTCAGGTCATGATCTCACAGTTTGTGAATTTGAGCCCCACGTTGGGCTCTGTGCTGACAGCTTGGAGTCTGGAGCCTGCTTTGGATTCCGTGTCTCCCCCTCTCTCTGTCCCTCACATCATGCTCGCTCGCTCTCTCTCTCTATCTCTCTCTCAAAAAATGAATAAACATTAAAAAAAAGAAACTGCTAATCTGTCTTCAAGAGAGGTAATTTCATATTAAATTCCCATAACTCTCCCACATGGAGAGTTCCAGTTGCTTCATATTCTCACCAACACTTCGTACTGTCAATCTTTTCCCCTCCCCCACCCTCAGCCTATACTATCAGTCTTTTTAATTTTAGCTATTGCTTGAGTTGTGGTCTCTCATTGTGGGTTTTTTATTTTGTTTTTTAAGTAGACTCCATGCCTAACATGTGGCTTGAACTCACGACACTGAGATCAAGAGTTGAATGCTCTACTGCCTGCCCCCGGTGCCCCGCACTGTGGTTTTAACTAATTTCCATAGTAACTAATGACGTTGAGCGTCCTTTTGTGTGCGTATTGGCCACTCTTGTATCTTCTTTTTGAAATATCATTAAGACTGAAGGTTTTGTTGCAAGTCAGTATTTATCTCAAAAAAACAAATAGGGACCAGAGACTGAGGTTCTGAATATACTGGATACTGCAGAGAAATAGTAACATTTGGGACACTGAGGAGGTAGAAGTCTTAAGACTATACACCTGAATAATGGGAAGGTATATAAGAACCTGTTGTCTTAAAAATATGACCTATAAGACAAGGTTTTTAGAGAAGAGGGATTATCTTTCCTGTAGTTGAGATTTGACTTGAAAACTTACTTCACTAGAGAGCTACGCAAAAAGAGAACAGAAGAGAATCAATCAAAAAGAAACCTGAGTAAGGGAGGCACCAGGATGGCTCAGTCAGTTGAGCGTCCAACTTCAGCTCAGGTCATGAGTTTGAGCCCTACATCTGGCTCATTGCTGTCAGCACAGAGCCCATTTTGGATCCTCTGCCCCCCTCTCTCTGCCCCTCCCCTGCTCGTGCTCTCTCAAAAATAAAGATTAAAAAAAAAAAAAAAAACCAACCACTGCCTGTGCCAGTGTGTGGGGCTTCCAGTGTGTGGAGCCTTTTCTTTAAAAAAAATAAATAAATAAAGGAAATCTGAATATGAAATATTTAATAAATGCTTCCAGATAGTTTGTTTTCATTTCCTGCAAATGTCTTTATCAGAACCTCCTGCTCCTCCTACTCAGCGGAAATAGAAGGTAAGAAGAGAACCACCAAGATGCCCTGGGATATATAGTTTGTAGCTTAGCGAACAAGTCTGGCTTGAGTTTTGTGTGGTGTGTGCGCCAAACCCGGGCCGGCGGCTCAAGTCAGGTGTGCGCGGGTGACAATGGTCAGATGCTGAGAGGCCAGCCGGGCACAGCCGTATGAAGCCGGCAGAACAGCCCCGCGTACGGTGGCATCATGTTTCTTCCTACCCCTTGGTGTAAGAGGATGGTTTACTTGTTTTCTTCTCAAACAACACTTCTGACCTACCTCAGACATCGTCTTTCTTATATGCTGGTAAACAGAATATAGGCGAGACATAAGATTCATTTTGACGTGTAGCTCGGCTCTCACCAAGCCCAAATGCTTGGTGCCAGGCCAGTGTGACGACATCAAACGCTCAAAAGCATTTGAGCGTGGAACACACAGGTTTTCAGACTTGTAGGTGATCTCTGGGACCCTGGAATGTCCTGCCTGATCGAAGTGTCTTGTTTGCTTGGGAGCTTTGGCCACCAGATGGTCTGGCAATGTGAGTTATGACGGTGGCTTGGGACATTACCATATCAGCTGTGACCCCTGGAGGAACTGGAGACTGAAGGTATGAGCTCAGACCTTCAGGAGCTGGGGACTAAAGATCAGCCTCATGGGAAGAATGTGACCGAGTCCCAGAAGAAACTCTGGCAACCAAAGACTCAGGCAACCTTTCCTGTAGGAATTACCACATTATCACTGGGCCATTTCTGACGCCACAGGGAGAGGACAACGGGGAGCTCCACATTTGGGTCCCTCCCACAGTTTGCATCTCTCCCTTTACCTGATTCTACTTTGTATTTTTTTCCACTGTAATAAAACTAATCATAAGTGCCCGAGTTCTGAATTTGTCAAGAAATTTGTATAATTCATCACATCAGAAAATTAAAGGAGAAACACATGTTCACACCAACAGATGTTAAATGGCTTCTGGCAAAACCTAGCAGGCATTAAGTATAAGAGGGACTGAGTGAGATTAGTTACGTATAACAAAGACCATTTACTCTCAATCAAAAAGTATTGGGATGCCGGGGTGGCTCAGTCAGTTAAGCAGCCAACTTCATCTCAGGTCATGATCTCACAGTCCGTGGGTTCAAGCCCCGTGTTGGGCTCTGTGCTGACGGCTCAGAGCATGGAGCCTGTTTCAGATTCTGTCTCCCTCTCTCTCTGCCCCTCCCTGGCTCGCTGTCTCTCAAAATAAAATACATTTTAAAAATTTTAAAACAAAGTATTATACTCAATGTTTAAAAATTTTAAAATATTTTATTTTTGAGAGACAGTGTGAGCAGGGGAGGGTCAAAGAGAGAGGGAGCACAGATTCCAACACAGGCTCGAACCCATGAGCTCTGAGATCATGACCTGAGCTGAAGCCAGACGCTCAACCGACTGAGCCACCCAGGCGCCCCCTAAATGTTTAAAGAGATACATAATTTCCATTAAATTGAAAAAATGAGAGAAATGTATCCCCACTAACACTCAACATTATTCTGAAAATACCAGCTACTGCTATGAGAAATGTAAATAAAATAAATATAAATATTGAGGGAAATTATTTCCATTTGCAAATACCATGACCACATGGCAGAAATAAGACTAAATAAGAGTAGGATTATCTGGTAAAGTTGAAAATGAATATCTAAATTTAAAATGTTAGCAAAATAATGAATGCCACAACATAGAATGACACAAGACACCTTGATAGAAAACAATTCCAATTTATAAATATGAAGTACCTGGAATATTTTACAAATCACAAAAAATCAAAGAGATAATCCAAAAGCAACAGAGAAAATTCATGAATAAGAAAACACTGTAAGAAAAACGACTGGCCAATAAACACAAATGGAAAAGATGCTCAACTCACTTGTTTTTAAAGTTTTTTTAATGCTTATTTATTTTTGAGAGCGAGAGAGTACAAGCATGGGAGGGGTAGAGAGAGAGGGAGACACAGAATCCAAAGCAGGCTCCAGACTTCTGAGCTGTCAGCACAGAGCCCGACGTGGGCTCAGACCCATGGACCGCAAGACCATGACCAGAGCCACAATCAGATGCTTAACCGAGCCACCCAGGCACCCCTTAACTCACTTGTAATCAGGGAAATTAAATGTTGAAACCAGTAACAGAAGTAAGAAAATATGGATGCTCATTTCAATGATTAGAAGGATTCAAAATGAGTGCAGTGTTGGAGAACAATAATGTGTAGAGCTGCTAGTATTTACGGCCGACGGTGAGCAATTTCACTTCTAGATATGCACCTATGTTCTTCACTCGTTAAAGAAATCAGAAAATACACAAAATGATATTCAATATGGCATTTTTATTATAATGAAAAATGGTTAATGTCTTAATCACTATTTAACAGACTAAGCACATTTAATATATACATATCAAGGACCAAGCTAAAATCTTTTACGTTCTACAGAAAAGCACAAGCCCTCAATTCAAGCAGGAAGCTTTCAGAATATGATGTGAGCTGCAAAGAAAAGTGCCCTTCCTTACCTCCTCCCGACACACTCACTCACCAGAATGTCTGAAATGATGTCCTTGAAAGCATTCGTTGTAATGGAGGCAGCTACCAAAGTGGTTCGCGTTGTAAAGACGGTACAAGATACTGGGAATGAGAATTCCACAATGAGGGAAATCTGAGATGCCCTGTGTTAAATAAAAAAATCTCTTTACTGTATCTTCTGACACACTGACACTGGGTACTTGGGTTTCCCCAAAGGTAGATATTTTTTATGGTTTGCTGCATTTAACATTTTCCAGAGATGCCGTTTTTTTCTGCAAATACCACGGACTAGGTATTTCCCAAAACAAGCCTATGGAGAATGTTGGGTTAAGACAGTGGACTTCTGGAGCTATCTGATACTTGGGAAAGGCAATACACGGATCTGAGTCAAGACAGATTTTGTAATAAATTCAAATATCCCTTACTTAGAATTAAGATGAATAGAATATTCATAAAGGAAATAACTTTACTTCTTAGGAGTGATCTTCATCTAGGTTTGTATCAGGATTATTTTAACTGTGCAGAATTAATTGGCAGAATTTTGTGAAGGATTATTTATTCCTTAAAGCTTTTACCTGTACAACTATCAGACTTTTTTCTTAAGCAGGGAGTTCATATACACACATTTGCTTGTTGGTCTATTTGAGGCAACTGTCAGAATCCTATAGAAAAATAAGTAACCCCTGTATATTTTATGTCCTAGAATACATATAGCACATATATGTAGTATTACCTTGTAATTAAGACAATTTTCTTGATAGTCTGTAGCTATGCCACCTTTGCCAATATTCTAAATGTATCTTTTATTTTTTCTTGATTAGATCCTCCAGAATCTAGCCATTAGCAACATTGGATTAAATCTACTACTGTTTAGTCCTTGGTTTCTAGTTTTAGCTGTGCTCAGCTTCTCTTGTATAAGCTTTATTTTGTTCCGTTTCTGGTTTTCCTGACATAAATACTCATTCCCTTAACACATTTATTTATGTGACAGGCCTTACGTTGACTGCTGTGGATAAGGTGATGATGATGAAGACTAGACCCACAAATGAAATTTCCTTAATGCATTAAAAGAGATTAATTTCTCACTGAACAGAATTCTGGTGACATCTCACAAGTTTAGATGCACGCATTTCATTAGCAATCATTTCTAAGTCTAAAAATTTCGGGTTTGATTTTAAATATCTTATTACTGAAACGTTCAAATACATTAAAAAATAGAAAATATTAGAATGACCCCCCTCCCCGCCAAAGCAAACCACTACACATCAGTAATGAACATTTTACTAATCTACTTCCCAACTCTCTGTGCCAATTCTTTCTTTTGCTGGAGTCTTTTAATGCAAATCGGTATCTTACCATTTCATAAGTATGTAAGTATCTCTAACACATAGAATGTTTTATTTTTAAATAACCACACTGATATTATCCCTAACAAAGTGAGTATTTCTAAATATCATCTAATCCTCAGTGTGTGTCCACATTTTCCCGTGTCTCAAAAATGTCTTTTTACATTTTGTTCAAACTAGATCCAAGAAATGCCCACGTACTGAATTTAGTTGCTACGTCTCTTAAGTCTCTCTTAATCTATTAACAGTTGCCCTTCCCTTTTCTTTTTCATACCACTCATTAGTTGAAGAAATCAGGTCATTTGTTTTGTCGACTTTTACACATTCTGGGTCTGCTTGGCTGCTTCCTTGCGGGACCATTTACTTTGTTCAGATAGTCCCCAAATTCTTGTTTTAAAGAATTTGATTTAAAGGTTTGCTTTCTTCGGTTCATTGTTTTGGCGGTGAGGCTTTGCAGGTGGTGGTGTGTACTTCCTACTACATTTTATCAGGAGTGGGTATTGTCTGATAGTCCCACTTTTACAGAGGTTAAATTTGCTTAAAGGGCTCAGAGGTGGTCAGCTTTAAAGCCACTGGAAAGTTCTCAGTACAAAATATTTCACTTAATAGTTTTAATATCCACTGAAGATCATTTTCTGGACCCATTATTCCATTAGGGATCTAGAAAATGGTGATTTTTCTAATCCTAGCATTCTTTCTGTGTTTACTGGTAATATTTCTTTTTTAAAAACTTTGATTTGATGAGTTTTCGGTGGCTCTGAAACTTGGTTTACATGGAAAAAGCAAAGTGCTTATTTTTCTTCTTATCAGTTTTCAGGATGAGCTGGTGCCCAACTATCTTCCATGCTGACCAAACTGTGTAGCTCTGACCAAGTAAACCATCAAACCACTTGGGGCTCACGTCAAAAGACCCCACTCCCACTGGCTGAAGATGGGGCAACTTGAACATCAAACAGTATAATGTCTATAAAGCAATGTTTTTTCTTTTCTACAAGAGTGTTACATACACACACGCGCACACGCACATACATAATACTAAACTTCCAATTGGTTAGTTTCCTTTCGGTTATCTTTTTAATAGTTTCTAATTCATCTTTAACAGTGATCGGCAACAGGGATTGCAGAACATTTATTTTTTGGAATTTATTACGGGAAAACTGATTCCGTATTTTTCTGATTCTTCAACAGTTGTACTCAACCTCACCTTCATGGAATTTACAAGGTTTCTTTTCAGCATGAAATTACTGATGCAGCTCAAATGCTCAAATGATGAAGAACTTCTCACATTTAATATAACCTCCTAGATTTTATCTGGAATAAATTATCTTAAGTTTAATTAAGTGCTGAGCAGTGACGCGAGGCATTTCTACATTTACTACTTCTATAGTATATTCTTTCATATGAATTCACTAACACTAATAACAATTGTAGAGAATATTTCTAGAAAACATGCTATGTGGCTGCTATTTTTCCAAGCATTAACTACTTAATCCTCAAGACAATCCTGTCACACAGTGTGGCAGGCTGACTCTGAAATGGTTCCTACATCATGGTATTCATCTTGTGTAATCTTCGATAATCGCTACCCTTGAGTGTGGGGTGGCCCAGTGACTTGGTTCTACCAGTAGAGGACAGCAAAGACGTTATTTTGGTGATTAGATCACATAAGATTATAGCTTCTGTGATGCTAGCAGGCTCTGCTGCAGCCATTTGAAAAAGCCCACGTGGCATGGAGCTAAGGTCAGCCTTCAACCAACAGCCAACTAGAAACTGTGGGCCTCAGTGCAACAGCCAACAACCAGGCGAGGTTGAAAGTGGATCCCTTTCCCTGTTAAGCCTTCAGATGAGACCCACCCTGGCTGAGACCCTTAGTTTAGCTTTGTGAGAGACCCCAAAGGAGGGCCCAACTACGTCATGTCCAGACACCTGACCCAGAGAAACTGTGAGATCTTATTTTAAGCTACTAAGTTTGTGGTAGTTTATTACACAGCAATAAATAACTATTATACATAGGTACTATTATCACCATTTTACAAGTGAGCAAAATGAGGCACAGAAGTTTAAGTACCTTGTCCAATAACACACTGGTAATAAAGTAGTGAAATGGGGATAATGTTAGATAAGGCTAAAGTTTTCCCTACATTCATTATATTATTCCCTCAAATGAATTTGCCAAAGATAAACAATGTCTGAATGGTGATGGAAGACTTTTAAAGCAGTATTTTTTCCAATAATATAAAATTATGCTTAAAGCATGAAACAAAGTTCTCAAAAATGAATTTCCTGATATTCTGTAACATAATGTACAATTGAAGGCCTTGTTTTTAAATTCCATTATGAATTTTCTGATGTTGAGTAAGGTGTGAATGCTGTCTAAAGGCCTTCTTACATTCCTTACATATGTAGGGTTTCTCTCCAGTATGAATTCTCTGGTGTTGAGTAAGAAATGAATAAAGTCTAAAGGCCTTCCCACACTCCTTACAGTCATAAGGTTTCTCACCAGTATGAATACTCTGATGCTGAGTAAGCTGTGAGAGCAGTCTGAAAGGTTTTCTACATTCCTTGCATTCATAAGGTTTCTCACCAGTGTGAATACTCTGATGTTGGGTAAGTTGTGAGAGCAGTCTAAAGGCCTTCCCACATTCTTCACATTCATATGGTCTCTCACCAATATGAATGCTCTGATGGGAAATAAGTTGTGAGTAACTACTAAAGGTCTTCCAGCATTCCATACACTCATAGGGTTTCTCACGAGTATGAATTCTCTGGTGGCGAACAAGTTGCTGCCTTAGTCTAAAAGTCTTCCCACACTCCTTGCATTCATAGGGTTTCTCCCCAGTGTGAATACTCTGATGGACAGTAAGTTGTTGGCATATTCTAAAAGCCTTTCCACATTCCTTACATTCATAAGGTTTCTCACCAAAATGAATTTTCTGATGTACTCTAAGGTCTGGACCACATACAAAGGCCTTCCCACATTCCTTACATTCATAGAGCTTCTCAGCAGTATGAAGTCTCTGGTGTCGAGTAAGGTGTGTACACTGCCTGAAGGTCTTCCCACAGGCCTTACATTCATAGGGTTTCTCACCAGTGTGAATTCTCTGATGCCGGGCCAGTTGCTGATGCACTCTGAAGGCCTTCCCACACTCCTTACATTCGTAGGGCTTCTCACCAGTGTGAAGTCTCTGATGTTGAGTAAGTTCTTGGAGCACTGTGAAGGCCTTCCCACACTCCTTACATTCGTAGGGCTTCTCACCAGTGTGAAGCTTGTGATGTCGAATGAGGTGTGCACGCTGTCTAAACGCCTGCCCACACTCCTTACATTTATAGGGCTTCTCACCAGTGTGGATTCTCAGGTGTTGACTGAGTGTTGAGCGACGAATGAAGGTCTTCCTACATTCCTTACACTCATACAGCTTTTCCCCATTACGAATTCTCTGATATTCAGCAAGAAAATTATGCTTTTTGTAAGTGGTCATTTTTTCAGAAGTTATTTTCACTTGCCCAAAATATCCCTCTTGTGGTTCCTTTTGCCCCTCAATCTTGCTTTTGCATTCCCAATCATTTCTGAAAAGGGAGTCCTGAAGACTATAACTTTTAATTCTTTCCATTATCTCCCACTGGAATGAATATATTTCATAAATGTCCTTTTCTGGAGATAAAGTATTGGTCCTGTATCTGGACTCCAAATCTGAAAGAAAACAAGCAGGCAAACACACAGTTTTCCTGTGACAGAAGAAAGAAAGCTTCTACAGAGAGATAAGAGGCACTAAAATAATGCCTATTATAAGCATTTCTGCTACAACACCACATATGTGTACTGAAAAAAAACCCCTTATCTTCTGCAAAATTACACACCAAAGAATTAAGACTTTATGAAGAAAACAGCTGGAGAAAACTGCTCAAACCTATACTTTATTGGCAGAGCACTAACAAATAAAATAATTGATATCTCAAGTGATAACCCAAAAGGCAACTCGATATGGCTGAAGGCCACTTCATGGATACTAAAATGCCCAAAAATAAAGTGGAAATGCTGGATTTCAAGTGCTGAGACATTACAGTGAAAAAAAAAGAAAAAAGGAAAAAAAAAAGCACTGAGCAGCAAGCCTACCATTAAGGTGGGACTAGGGTAAAATGTAACCTGTCTTCAGCTAGAAGCACCTGAAGGTTGACGGTCTGTATCTCTGGGGAGACAGCCCTGGGTGCAGATACTTACTAATATTCTTCATGTAGAGGTGAAAGGGCATCCAGCAGTAAGCACCAAGTTGAAGGCTTTTGCCTTTCCTGCTGAAGGTTATAAGTCTACTTCTATTCTGGCTTCATCCAAGCAGGAAGATTACCTGTGAACCAACTAACTTTCATATTATACTGTTCTCATTCCCTATTTCATACCACTATTAAGCTAATTTGTATTGTGGGTTATTAATTATATTATGGAACAGACTGTATTCTCCCACATTAAAAAAAAAAAGGTAAAGGAAACACAGAGAATAGAGTCCAGGACTGGAGGTAAGTTTAGTGATTAGGGACACAAGTCAAATCAGTCTACAAATCACCTGAAGATTTCTTAAAACTATACAGAGGTATTTTTTAATATATATTTTTAAATGTTTATTTATTATTTTTTAATGAGTTTTTAATTTAGTTTTAAGAGAGAGAGAGCATGAGCACGGGAGGGTCAGAGAGAGAGGGAGCCACAGAATCCGAAGACAGGCTCCAGGCTCTGAACTGTCAGCACAGAGCCTGATGCGGGGCTCGAACCCACGAACTGGGAGATCATGACCTGAGCCAAACTCAGACGTTTAACTGACTGAGCCACTCAGGTGCCCCGTCATTTATTTTTCAGACAGAGACAGAGCTTGAGTGGAGGAAGGGCAGAGAGAGGGAGACAGACAATCTGAAGTACGCTCCAGGCTCTGAGCTGTCAGCACAGAGCCTGATGCGTGGGGCTCAGAACTGCAAACCGTGAGATCATGACCTGAGCCGTAGGACAGTTAACGGACTGAGTCGCCCAGGTGCCTCTATACAGAGGTATGTTTAACTGACTGCAACATAACTGTTTCAGGATTGAGTCCTGGGCATGTTTATGTTTTGTCCTGCTTTATATTCTCCAGCAAATGATTCAAATGTTGATCAATATTTGAGTCTACTTAAATGTTTTTAATGATTTCTCTTAAAATCTATAAGTATCTAAAAGATTTAGATTTCCCTAAAATCTAAAAGAATTAGGAACAAACATAAATACCTGAGCACAGATAATAAGACTTCTGCTTATCAAAACTCCTCTCTCGGGGCACCTGGGTGGCTCAGTCGGTTAAGTGTCCGACTTCAGCTCATGTCATGATCTTACAGTTCATGAGTTCGAGCCCCATGTTGGGCTCTGTGCTGACAGCTCAGAGCCTGGAGCCTGCTTCGGATTCTGTGTCTCCCTCTTTCTTTGACCCTCCCCTGCTCACACTGTGTCTGTCTCTCTCAAAAACAAACAAACATTAAAATTTTTTTTAAAAACCCTCCTCTCTCATTTATCATCCCACAAGCCTCTTTTCAGCTCACAAAAGGTACTGCTACTGTCCCATTACACAGAACCGCTCACAGGTTGTTCCCAACTGCGTGGTGGGCTACCCTTCCTCATCAAGTCTCAACCAACAATCACTTCAGAAAAGCTATTCCTGCTGATCCTGTTTAAAACTATGCACTTTAAACTCTATTCTAGCAACTAGTTACTCTTCTTTTTCCCAGTTCTGGAATATTTATTAATTTTTCTCGTTATTCCGTTAGTTTCTTACCCCTAAGCTTCCTTAGTGGCAGAAGCAATCTCTAAGTTCATTTACCATTAAATAAAAAAGACCCCATTTAAGAAACAAAACATGAACATACAGGAGAGGGGGAAAGAGGAGAGGGAAACAAAACACGAGGGCCTCCTAAGGACAGAGCGCTGAGGGTGGATGGAGGGAGCCGGGTGGGGGTGGGCTAGACGGGGGGCGGTTATGAAAGAGGGCACTTGTTATGATGAGCACTGGGCGTAGTATGCAAGTGACAAGTCACTGAATTCTGTAATACTAATATTATGCCGTATGTTAACTAAAATTTAAATAAAGTAAAAAATATATAAATAAATAACCCCAAATATGTAATAGATGCTACTCATTTAATTCCCATAATTACATAATCACTAACAGATATGTACTTCTGTTTCTAATCTTCTATTTATTATTTTTTAATGTTTATTTATTTTGAGAGAGGGAGAAGGAGAGGGTGAGCAAGGGAGGGGCAGAGAAGGAGACTCTCAAGCAGGTTCTGCACTGGCAGATGCAGGGCTCAAATCCACGAACCTTAAGACCTGAGCAGAAATCAAGAGTCAGATGCTTAACCTACTGAGCTACCCAGGTGCCTCTCTAATCTTTTAAAATGTAGTACAATAGGGGTGTCTGGCTGGCTCGCTGCGTCAGTGGAGCATGCGGCTCTTGATCTCAGAGTTGTGAGTCTGAGACCCACATTGGGAATAGAGTATACTTAAAAAAAAAAAAAAAAAAAAAGCACAATGATTTACTCATCTCTCCTAGTGTTTATACTATTATCAGTACATTTGTTCACATTTTTGTTTCTCCAAACCTCTTCTAGGCGCTCCTTCCCATTCCTACATACCCAAAGCAATTTCTGTACTTCCCAAAAAACTATCTCAAATATTTTTAAATCATACTAACAGTGAAAGGCTTATGAAATCCTGAGCAAAAAGGCACGGGAAGATACTGAGTGCAGCAGAATGAGTGTCAAATATGGAATGGTACCTTGGGATCACCTGAATGCAAAGGAGTAAAAATAAAGGCTATGTTGGATATAGGTCGAAAGACAGTGGACCAGATGGGGGACTTGCATGAGAAAATGTAAATGTTGAATGAAGTAAGCAAAGATACGGGGAGAAGTGAGATAAAAGAAATGAGAAAGTTTTTTTTTCTGTGACTACAGTACAAATCTATAAAACTGCTGAAATGACTCAAACAGAAGTCTCATCATTATGAACCAAAGTAAGAAATAATACAATCATAAAACCAAGAGACATCTTCATACTTCATATTTAAAAAAACCTTTATCAAGCAAAGAAAAGAAAATTGTAGACTATCTAGAAAATAATAGATACCAAGAAATTAGATTACCAGGAATCTACACTAGATTACCAAGAATCTACAAATTATACTACAGATCTTAGAAGAAAATTCATCAATACATTTAAATTCTTAGAATAAAGAAATGAAAGAAAAGAAATATGAGTATCCCACTCAAGAGTTAGAAAAAGAAAAAAACCATATACTGAAGAACTCAGAAGAAGAAATACAATAAAAGCAAAATTTCATTAATTAGATAACAGAAAAAAATGAAATTAACACAAATTAAAAACCTAGGTTGTTTGAAAAAAGTGAAACCTATTAACCATTTGCTAAAATACTAAGAAAAGAGGGAAATTCGATCAAAGTAAAAAGCAGCAACTAAGTATTCAGAAACTACTCACCATGAGTCTCTCTCATTTTTGCGCATTGTGCAAGCAGAAAAGTATTAGCTGCCTTTGTTCTGGACTATCTTTTCAAGAATGTTTGATAACCAACAACCTTGGAAGGGAGGGATAGTATTTCTCTCTGGATCAACAGGCAGGTTTGCTAACTACTCAATATAATAAAGGTAATATCTCCCTCAGAGCAAACGTCACTCATGCTTACTGCCCATTATTAACAATGTGGGTTCTCTATGTTCAGGGTTCCTCTCTTACAACGCAGTTCACTGCATGTTCAGGTGTCCCTCTAGACCCATCCACATGACTCCTGGGGAATCTGTGGGCAAAACAGGAATGATGCAAATATGTTGATGTTCATGCCATTTGCTGTGCTGTTTTATTGTTAAGCAATAAAATCCTCCGTCTTTGGTTTAGGACTCTTGTATCTTTTGCCAACATCCATGACACTGCAGTGGCCTAACTTGTTAGCTTGCAGGTAGGACAAAATTGCAAATGCATCACAGTTCTTGACACTAACAAATAATTAACAAAACAGAAAATATTTTGAAAATCATAAGGAACTGCTATACCAATAAAGGGTAATTTTCTTTTAAAAAAATCTTTAACTCTATTTGAGAGAGAGAGAGAGATGGACTGTGTGAGCAGGGGAGGAGCAGAGAGAAGTAGAGAAAGAATACCAAGCAGGCTTCACCCTGTCAGAGCAGAGCCTGACACGAGGCTCGAACCCACAAACTGCAAGATCATGACCTGAGCTGAAATGAAGAGTTTGATGCTCAACCAACTGAGTCACCCAGGTGCCCCTAAAGGGTAATTTTCTAAGAAATATAAAGTATCCAAAGACCTACTCTAAAAACTATTATGAAGATCATAAAAACTTTAGAAAGCACACAGCCCAATTATAAAGTGGCCCAGAACATTACAAAAAAGAATAAATTCCAAGTTATTTTAAAGTGAGTTTAAAGATAAAATAAAAACCTAGTAAATTATATGCCAGTATCACTTATGAAAATTCATTAAAAAACTACAGCACACTGAAAAAAAATACAGAACTAATTGTGGCTTATTTTAGAAATACAAGAGCAGTTCAATACTAGGAAATCTACTAAATAACTAAAAATTCATGTAATTATTACTATAGACACCGGAAACGTATCTCAGATAACAAAGCAGGCTCCAGGCTCTGAACTGTCAGTATAGAGCCTGATGCGGGGCTTGAACTGTGAGATCATGACCTGAGCCGAAGTTGGCCGCTTAACAAACTGAGCCACCCAGGCACCCCTAACAGTGACTCTTTTTAACTCTATGACTAATATAAAACACTGTGTTAAAAATGTGAGGATTATGGGGTGCCTGGGTGGCTCAGTCAGTTAGGTATCCGACTCTAGGTTTCAGCTCAGCTCAGGTCATGATCTCATGCTTTGTGAGTTCAAGCCCCACATGGGGCTCTGCACTGACAGCATGAACCCTACTTGGGATTCTCTCTCCCTCCCTGTCTCTTAAAATAAATAAACTTAAAAAATACATATATTTAAAAGATATGAGGGTTATGGTTACAGAATATAATTTATACATGTTATTTGCTCAAAAATACAGAAATACTATACCAAAAGATGGTAAAGGAGACTTCTGTTTCTGACTACTATGGAGAAGCCGGTAACAGACTAACCTACCAAAAACAACTAAAAAGGCTAACCAAAGTAAGAACTGTTTGATGACACTAATGAAAAACCAAAGCAGCAAAGACTAGACATCCAAGGTGCTAGAGAGAAAGCAAACATGTTGAATTAAACCAACACTCTGCATGGAATTTCCCACAAGGCATTTCCTGACTTTTTAACTGAGTTTCTACCATGGCCAAGAAATTAGGCAGAAAGTAACTTCTAAAAGGCCAAAGATCCAAGATGATTCTGACAGTTTCATGACACTCGAAGACAGAAATTGGAGTACAGATCCCTCTCAAAAGGAAGGGTCCTGGTAATCCTCCCAGACTTTAAGCTGAGGCCTCAGAAGGTCTACCTCCAGGATTAAAAACAAGCAGCAGAAAGATTATTCTTAAAGAGATGAAGGTGATCAGCTCTTACGCCACATGCCGTCCCGAGGCAGATTACATCATCTGTGAAGAAAACATATTATTCAGAAATCGTAACATTCAGAGCCCCTGAAATCTTTCAATCATTACATCCAGAATTCAACTATAAACAAACAGATATAACTAGACAAGAGGTACATACCTTGACTATAAACCAAGAGGTAAGACAGGCCACAGAAAGAGACCCAAGCTATTCCAAAGTATTCTTTAATTAGTATTTCCAGAAAACAGATAACATGATAGAGAATTTAGCCAGAGGAGTAGAATCCATTAAAAATATCTAAATAGAAATCTCATAACTGAAAAACGCAATGACTAAAATAAAAAATTTAACAGATAGCTTTAACAGTAGATTAGCCTTGGCCACAGAGAAGGTCAGTAAACTAGGAAATGGGTTTACAGAAGGGATCAAGGTTGAAGCACAGAAAAAACAAAAACAAACAAAAAAAAAGCCCCAAAAAAGAACAGAAAACATATATGGGATGATGTAAACATGTTTGACACATGTGTAACCTGAGTCTCAGAAAGAGAGACGAGGAAAAATAGGAAATAATACCTCAATATACAACAACTAAGAATTTTTCAAAACTGGTAAGATACGAAGCTTAATTTTTTTTAATTCCTTAAAACAGCAAACAGAATACATACAAGACAATATAAAACTAGGCACATCACAGTAGAATTTGTAAAAACAAAATTTAAAAAATTCTAAAAGCAGTCACAGGGGGAAAAACACCTCCAAAACAGTACTTTCAAAGGAATTATAATATGGCCAACAAACTGCTGCTGAATGGAAATGACAGAAGCCAAAAGACTAGATATTTGGTAAGAGAAAAACAATTGCCAATCCAGAATTCTATATCTAACAAAAACAAAGATAAAATTCAGTACTCTTTAAAAATAAAGGTATTTTCAAATAAAACCTAAGAGAATTCATTGCCAGGAGGCACAATAAAAAAGAAATACTCAAGGAAGTTCTTCAGGTACACAGAAAAGGATTCTAGATAGAAGCGTCACAGTGCAGAAAAGACGGAGCACTCTAAGAGGAAAACATGGGTAAATTTAAATACATAAGGATTGACAATATAGGGGCGCCTGGGTGGCTCAGTTGGTTGAGCATCCGACTCTTGATTTTGGCTCAGGTCATGGTCCCAGGGTCCTGGGATCGAGCCCTGTGTTGGGACCCCACGCCGAGGGTGGATCCTGCTCAGGTCTGACTGTCTCTGTCGCTCCTCCCTCTACACCTCTCCTCTACCTGCACGGGCTCTCTCTAAAACAAAAAGAAAACAGGGGCCCCTGGGAGGCTCAGTCTGTTAAGCGTCTGACTCTTGATTTCGCCTCAAGTTCTCATGGTTTGTGAGACTGGGCCCCCATCAGGCTTGGCACTGACAGCGAGAAGTATGCTTCAAATGATCTCCCTGCCTCTCTCTGCCCCTCCTCCACACGAACTCTCTCTCAAAATAAACATTAAAAAAATTAACAGAAAATAAAAAATTAAAAAAACAAAATGTTACTGGGATGTCTGGGTGGCTCAGTCAGTTAAATGTTCAACTTCGGCTCAGGTCATGATCTCACAGTTGTGAGTTCGAGCCCCACATGGGGCTCTGTGCTGACAGCCCAGAGCCTGGAGCCTGCTTCAGATTCTGTGCCTCCCTCTCTCTCTGCCCTCCCCCACTCGCACTCTCTCTCTCTCAAAAACAAATAAACATTAAAAATTAATATTAATATTAATATCTCCACAGTATTGGGAAGGATATAAAGGAGTTAATTTAAGGTACAATGTAGTAAGTGTTTTAATCTCTAGGGCAACTATGAGAAGAAAAATAAACATGTAACTAAATATCCAGGAGGTAAAAAGCTAAAATCAAAATACTTGATTCATCCAAAAAAGGCAGAAGAGGGAAAAAAGAATAAGTTGAACAAACAAAAAATTAGGAGGATAGTAGATTTAGGTCTAAAAATATTTTTTAAATTACTTAAATACAGATGAATAAAATATATCAATTAACAGGCAAAGATGGCTTCTCACCCATATTGGGGGAAGGAAGCTGTGTGAGGAGTCCAGTCTGTACAGAGGGCATCTACCTACGGGCGCAGCCTCAGGCAGGTTGCTGAAATCCAAGTGAGGTGAGGACAGTATCCAGACAGAGGAGCAAAACATGTCTAAAATCCATTTTAAATTAATTTTTTAAATTTTATTCATTTATTTTGAGAGAGAGTGCATGAAGGGGGAGGGACAGAGAGGGAGACAGAGAAACCGCAGAGCCTGATGCAGGGCTTAAACTCACAAACCGTGAGGTCATGACTTGCGCTGAAATTAAGAGTCAGACACTTGGCAGAGTGAGCCATGCAGGCACCCCCATCTTTAATTAATTTGGGAATGAAGCAGGGGGTCGAGATTTTCCCTCCAGTTATTCCAGCACCATTTGTTGAAAAAAACTTTCATTTCCCCATAGGAATGCTTTGGTGCCTTTCTCAAAAAATAAATGATCTTTTAAGTATGTTTAAGTTTCATCTCTAGGATCTTTGTTCTGTCCTGTTTGTTGATCCTTATCCAACACTCACTGTCTTGACTACCATAGTTTTATAATAAACCTTGCAGTATCCTGAAGTCATGCAGTCCAAGTCCTATAACATATTCTTCTTTTTCCAAGAATACTTTAGAAATGCTAAGTCCATTGTTTTTCCCTATAACTTTTAGAATCAGCTTATTAAGATCTATAAAATTGATAAATTTTAACCACACTGAGTCGGGGCACCTGGGTGACTCAGTCGGTTAAGCGGCCGACTTCGGCTCAGGTCATGATCTCCCAAGTTTGTGAGTTCGAGCCCCACATCGTGCTCTGTGCTGACAGTTCAGAGCCTGGAGCCTGCTTCAGATTCTATGTCATCCTCACTCTCTGCCCCTCCCCTGCTTGGGCTATGTCTCTGTCTCTAAAAAAATGAATAAAAACGTTAAAAAAAATTGCCGAGCCTTCTCATCCCCAAGACAGTCTCTCTCCGTTTATTCAGGTCTTTCTCCTAGCACTGTCCATGTGCAGCAGTCTTACAGGTTTTAGCAAATTTACTCTGCAGTATTTTTGTTGACACTATTGTAAACTGACTTAATTTGCTTGCAATGTTTTAATTGACTTAATTTACTTTAATTTCCTAATTTTTTTTCACTCTTGGTATATAAAAACACACTGATTTTTGTACAGTAATCCTGCCCCCTGTGATCTTACTGTAACCTTCTTTTATTGAGTACTTTTGTTTTGATTCCTTAGGATTTTCTATTTATATTATTTATTTTATTATTTATTATTTTCTACATAATCATGCCATTTCCAAAGAGAGTTTAACTTCTTCTTTATGTCTCTTATTTTTCTTGCTATATTGCAATACTAGGATCTTTCAATATAATGTTAAACAGATATGGAAAAGTGGGTACTCTTGCCTTGTTCTCAATCTTGGAGGGAAATTCTTCAATCAAATATGATGAAGTTTATGATGTAGTAGTTTGGTTTTTTTTTTTAGTGGTATTTTTTGTGGAAGCTCCCTTCTGTTTCTGGTTTCCTGAAAATTTTTATCATGAATGGATCTTGAATTTTGTCATATACTATTTTTCCATCTATGGACACAATCCCATGGTTTCCCTCCTTTCTGTTAATACAGAGAATTGCACATAATTTTTGTTACACTGATTAATTCTAGAATGTTAAACCAAGCTTGCATTCCTGGGATAAACTCTACCTGATCATCATTTTTATATATTACTGGATTTGATTGACTGATATTTTCTTACAGATTTTACATCTCTGTTCATGAAGGATAATAAGTCCAAAATTTTTTTCCACCTTTAGTGATTTCCTTGTCAGGCACACTATACTAGTTATGCAATTCTCAGAAAATGAGTTGGGAGGTGTTCTTTCCCTTAATGGAGGAATTTGTTAACAGTGCTACTGTTTTTTCTTTAAATATTTAATACATTCATGAGTGAAGCCATGTGAGCCTGGTATTTTCTTTGTGGAAAGATTTCTGACTATGAATTCAATTTTCTTTTTATACATATAAGGCTACTCATATTTATTTTTCTTGTGTCAGTTCTGGTAATTATGTTTTTCAGGGAACTTTTCCATTTCACTTAACATGTCCAATTTATTGGCATAAAATCATTAATGGTATTTTTTATTATTCTTTTAATGGCTATATGATGTGAAGCAATAAGTGTTTTTCTTTCATTCCTAAGGTTAAAAACTACTGTTGTCTTTCTGTTTTTGATACTACATGTGCTGTTGAAGTGAGCACTTCTTTTTTTTCTAAATGAGTCAAGCTAGGTTTTTACCAATTTTGTTGATCTTTTCAAGAAATCAGCTTTTGGCTTTATGAACTTTTTCCTATTTTTTCTATCTTTTCAGCTCTTATGTTTATTATCATCTCTTTTTTCTTCTACTGAGAACAGCTGCTCTCTTTGTAGTAGGAGAAAAATATGAGAGATGAGAAAAGAGTTGTAATCGAGGTCAACAGGAAGCTCCTTTGAAGTCTGGTCTAAAAAGATTTTCATTTGGGGGCACCTGGGTGGCTCGGTCAGTTAAGCGTCCAACTTTGGCTCAGGTTATGATCTTATGGTTCATGAGTTTGAGCCCCACCTTGGGCTCTGTACTCAAGAGCATGGAGCCTGCTTTGGATTTTGTGTCTTCCCCTCTCTGTCCCTCCCCTGCTTGCACTCTATCTCTTTCTCACTCTCTCAAAAATAAATAAACATTAAAAAAAAAGATTTTAATTTGCTTCCCAGGTCTCAGGCCTTTTCTCCATTGGCTATGGGCTCTCAAAGAGAGATTTCCAACAACCTCTCAAGGCTGACGGGTGTAGCTACCACCTGTAGTAGTTAGTTTCCCATCCTGCTCAGCCCTCACTCACCAGGGCAATGTCTTCTGGTCCCTTCCCTTACAACCATCCAGGGCTCCTTCCCTTCAATCACATCTGGTTTAGAAATGGAAGGTTCTGCTTAAAAGGTAATGTGACATGAAACTGTAAGTCCAAAAGTCAGGTTCAAATTTGGTTAAACTTGTCATTACTTACAGATCAAAATGGTACTTTATGGAGCCTGAGAGCAAAAGAAATGCAAGGGAGTTGAAGAGCACTCATATTAGGGTGACCTCAGGAATAGATGGTTAAGAACAGGCCTTAATATGATTTAAACTCATACAAACTCGACTGAGAGCCAGTCAGACTCTAGATCCAGTCTGCCTGAGTTCAAATCCTGCCTTTGTTGCTGTGTTGCCTCAGCAAATTACTCACCTCTTATGCCTAAGTTGTCTCATCTGAAATGAGGATAATGATAGTATATTTCTTACAGAGCTGTGGTAATTAATTAACAGTGCACAATACTCAGAATAGTATCTAAGCACAAGTATTTGCAGTTATATGTATATATACATACAATACATCAGTATATTAGTGTTTTTACTGTTGGCAATTTGCTGAGAAGAAAGTGTCTTCATGAGACATCTGATTCTTTATAGGATTATCCGTTCAATGTTAAATGCAAAGTTTTTAGATTTTAAATTTCAACCACAAAGCAGGTAGAACTGAATATGTCTGTTATAGGAAACAGAATGCATTTACTTGAATGGACTTTGTGGACCCATTCCATACTGTATACGTTCTACAGGCTCCCTTGGTTTTTAGACAGACTCAAAACCCCTGTGTTTAGGTATTCTTCTTGCAAGTGGATTAGGAAAGAATGCTAAGCATCTGTATCAACTCTGGGCTCAAACCGAATATAAACTCTGATTTCTTGCACAATGCTTCTGTTGGAAGCAACCGAGAACTCAAACCCAGCCCCTTGGATATCACTGAAAGAAGGAAATTACAGACACTGAAGAAAATAAGCAGGAGGAAGTGATGAAGTGGCCTGTCTCCAAACTAACGAAGCCGAAACTGGTCCTTTGGAACACAGAGAACAAAACCATCTCGTTTCTCAAATCATAGTTCTGAAATTGGAAGAGAGAAAGCCAACATAATTTGGGATAAACAGCCTTACCTAGTGAGATGAAATTACTATAATTCTCCCACATCACATCCCTATATAAGTCTCTCTGAGCCGAGTCCAGAAATTCCCATTCTTCTTGTGAGAAGTCTATGGCCACATCCCTGAATGTCACTGAACCCTGAAAAAAACAAAAAACAAAACAAAAAAAACAACTCATGTACTACCTGTGAAAATAAATATTTTTTAAAAGGAAAGGCAGGAGATCGAGGACTGCAATACGGAGAAGGGGCCACACAACGAGCACACAGGACAGTGTGAGAGCGCATGTGTAGGGACAGTAAGAACATGAGCATCACTGACGCACCCTCTTGAGCAGTCCTGTGGCTGCAGAGAAGATTAATTTTCTACCCAAAATATCTGGAAATGAATAAAATGACCCAAAAAAATTCCCTATTAAATGAAACAGTAGACAGAAGCCTTCAACAAGCTACGTGTCTTCACCACAAATTCACGGGAGATAGGTCTTCCACCACCTTCTTTGCCCTTTAATGATCATGAAAAAAATACTGATAAAAACTGCTCCCAAATGAACTACAATATCTCTTCCAAGAAGACAGACTCAAGTTAATCATAAAGTCAGATTTTCCATATAAGGACCAATTCTTTAGTAAACTTTGAAATAATTGCTACATGGCAGGCCACATTTTTAATATATCAGATTCAACCTCTTTCTTTTCCCATTTAGATATTTTATTTCAGTACAGTTAAAAAAGCTGCCTCAGCCCTCACAGCCCGCACTGTCTATCACTTACGCGGCCGGATGACCTCCTTGCTCTTCGTCCTCCACCGCCCGTCACCGACCACCCTTCCCCATTCCCGAGTCAGAGGACACTGAGCCACGACGGGGCGCCGAGACCGGCGGTTTTCACCGCGGGGCGATTTTACTCCCCAGACGGCGTCTGGCCGTGCGGGGCGACAGTTCTGGTCGTCACAACGTGGGGGACAGGGTGTGGGTGTTACAGCCTCTAGTCGGTAAAGGTCAGGGAGCCTCGAGACATCCCACAATGCAGAGGACAGTCCCCACAGTAACAGATTCTCTGGCTCAAAATATCAATAGTCCCAAGGTTGAGAAACTTTGCCGTATCCGGGACTTCCCGTAAAACTACACAAGGGACTGCGCTCCGGGTGGTGCTCCCTCAGATGTGCCGGAGGTGTTCTTGGTCTACCGGCAGGTCTGCTCATCACCTCTGCGTCATCTGTGCTGGCCAGGGACACGCCCTGCCCAGTAGGCGGCGGCGCAGGACCGGACGCACGACAGAGGGGACGGGCGGCATTCGTCAGACACGCACACTCACAGCCGGGGCAGGGGCGGCACACGTCATGCAGGCCACACAGCGGTTGCACTCAGGAATGGAGTGAACACGCTGGGTCTGTGCGAGGCAGGCTTTGTAGTGACGAGGGCGTAAGGTGTCCCCGGCTCCCAGAGAATGTGACCTGCTTGTCTGAACAGTTGTGTGTGCCGGCCGGGAGGCGGGACAGCGAGACCAGAGGGCTTTAGGCGGCCTGCCTGACTGGACAGCTAGCCAGCGGGGAGTCTCTTCTGCTCTGGCAAGAGCCGGGGGACTCACCCTGGGCCTCCGGAGCCCTGAGGAAGGTACCAGATCAGCACATGAAATTTCAGGCATTACACGGCCCCAGTTACAGCCTGCCTAATCCACCCAATCCGAAAAGGGCCGCCTACCATAAGACCTCATCACAGAGACTGAGAGCAGCCAACAACTAAATCTCATCATATGTACTCGGAAAACTCAAGCTTGTGGAGAAATCTGGAGTTTTCCCTGTAAGCAGTCAAATAGGACCAAATTCTCTTTCGTCAGCCACAGATCTTCAAGGAAAGTTGAAAACAAGGACCTCCCACTTAATGTCAATAACCCATCCCCGAATACCAGACATCCTAACAATACATTATTAAACAGGGGCCTATTTTCCCATCGTGTGGAAGCGAAGAATGACCCCGCATTATACATCAACTCCAAGCCTCCAACCAGCCTCCATTCCCTCCAGCACGGAATTATAGTACACGTGGTTACTGCACACACCCCTCGGGCTCTTGTGTTCGGTCGCTTTTACTGAACTCACTTTTCCCACCTGCTTTGTCCCTTTCCCCGTTATCTCTTTAATTCTTTCCTAACTTTTTAGAAACTCACTTTACACTACATAGGAGCCGTATGTCAAGCGCACCATGGGAATGCCTTTCTAGTAAGACCGCAGCGGCAGGGCGTCTCACACTCAGGGTGATGCTCTGACACCTCCTTCCTCACCAGCAGCACCAGACACACACGTCCTCCTTAACGTACCTGCATGCGGCTCAAAACAGCTACAGACGGTTCTAGCAGTCTAGCAGTTATCTCTGAAATATAACGAGACTCTCTCGCGCATGATTTTTCATTAAAAAGAGGTTGCACTGAACTACGTAACTTCACTTATATAAAGTTCTAAACACAGGCAAAGTTCCTTTACGGTGTTAGAAGTCAGGAGAGGGGTTACATCCGGGCTGGGCGGGTAGGGCGCGACCCAAAGGCGGACCTCTGAGGTACTTGTAATATATTCTCTTTCCTGACCTGCGTGCTGACAGCACAGATGTGCTCAATTTATCAAAATTCATTCAGCTACACACTTCTGACTCACGCACTTTCCTCTACGTATGTTATATGCCAATAAAACGTTCAAAACACTTTGAAAAGATGTCAACTTGTGTACTGGGGGACACAAATTTTTCCTACATAAAACCAAACTAAAAATCACTGTATTCAGAGAAATAAACTTTCCCTGAACTTTAAATCCTAAAATCAAAAGCTGTTTACTGGGAAATGTTAACAAAGGACATTCTGCAGAGAATGCTTACATTTTTCTCAAGGAATTTCACTTTTGCTCACTCATGGCTCTTGACAGAAGGTTTTGTAGTAGGTAGGAGACGGGCCACCTTAGTGAATAAAATGGAAGGGCACATAAAAAGGACACTGTGCTGTCTGTCCCCAACCCTCGCAGGAATGAGAGGAATGACAGCAAGTTCCTAGGTAGAGTTCTGTTAAGTAAGTTTAAAGATAAGGAACAAGTATGAACACATGACCTAGATATCAACAATATTTCAAGAAGGAAAAAAACTCATTAACTTACATGGGCCATGGTTTCAAAATGCAAGAACTGGTCAGTCCTTTTCAAGATTTCTCTGTTGGAGAACCGCAAAGTCCAGATAAGCCAGATCTGGAAGAAAAAGAGGCCAAGAAACCAAATGTAACTCAGGGATTCCAAAGTGACTTAATGGTAATATGAGCTTTTTTCTCTACCAGCCCTACTCCCTAACTATTCTCCACCACTCTCCTCACCCTGGTACCATACCCAGAAAAACTGGAGAGCAGAAGTCTGAAGAAATCCAGGCCCTGAAGGACCCAGCTGAACAATGATGGATTTGGCGTCGAAGCCCAAACACGTCTGAGGACTTGTGAGCAGTTTCCTTTCTGGTCCTAACACTGGACTCCTCCTCCCTCCAGTACACATTTTCGGGGCTGAGAAAAGGCCATACCATCCGTATACGGCCTCTTGAGCCCTCCAGGATCCTGCCTGAAATTCCTAAATATGAAGACTGAAAAGCACACAGAGTGAGCCTGTCTGCTGCCACGAAAACTGCACTGGCCAAGACCACTCACTACTCTGTTTCCCAGTCGGGGCCTCTCCTACCACGACAGCCCGTGCGCCCTCCCCCTCTTTCGGGATCCAAGGCGGAGACGACGGGATCCCTGATCCCTGCAGCCCGTCAGCCACCACCATTCACGGAGAACTGTTCCGTCCTGGGTGCTTTACCTACATCACTTGATGACCCTCAGCACTGCTCTGCGATAGAGTCTCATCTCTCAAGAGATCAGGAAACTAATACCGGGGTGGGGGGGGGATCGTTTGCCTAAATTCACAGCTATTAAGTGGCAAAGCTTTGTTTTCAGTCAACATTTCTCTAACTAAAACGCCACTTTCAATTATGGTTTTCGCCTCTAGAGACTAGATCTCTACCTCATTGAGAGGAACCTGACTAAGGGCAATTCAGTAAAAAGTAGAAGAAACCTTCCAAAAGGTACTAAACCTCACTATTAGTTAAGAAGATGTATAAAAAAAAATCTATCTTTACAGTGACACGACTGGGGGGTCTACAAGACGGATGATGTCCCATATAAGCAATGCCATGAGGAAATGGACACGACAGTGGCCCAAATTTAGAGCTATGTGAGGCAGCATTTAAATGTTATAACCACATAAACCCTGTGAACCAGTTCCCAGAGCTCCATCTGAGACTAAAGGAACTACTCAGTTGTTTGAGCATCCGACTTCAGCTCAGGTCATGATCTCATGAGTTCGAGCCCCTGCACCGGGCTCTGCACTGGCAGTGCAGAGCCTGCCTGGGTTTGGGGCGCCTGGGTGGCTCAGTCGGTTAAGTGTGCAACTTCACCTCAGGTCATGATCTCACGGTGTCATGAGTTCAAGCCCCACATTAGGTTCTGTGATTACAGCGGGGAGCTTGGATCTTGTTTTGAATTCTGTGTGTCTCTCTCTCCCCCTCCCCTTCTTGCTTTCGCTCTCTCTCTCAAAATTAAATAAACATTACAAAAAAAATAATAAAGGAACTATTTTCACATGTATATGAAGATGTCTGCAGAGAGATGCTGACAGATACGGTTTATAATGAATCTAATCTAATTGAGGAAATGATTAAACAGCAGTGCATCTGTACCACTGAAAACCAGGCAAGTATTAAAAAGTGATGATGTTGCCCTAATTTTGATGAAACAGGGAAACCAGTGTGTTTAAAAAAAAAAATCCCAACATGTGTAGCATTATACTATTTTGACAGGAAAAAAAAATCACACCTATGCCTGGGTGGACCAGTTAAAATGTTTACAGTAATAGCCAACAACACTCACCACCATATTAAACATATTAAAGTACACAAATACTCCAAAGAAGGAAAAGATTTTCCCATCTCAAGGTTTTCTTTCGGTCTTCTGTTGAACTGAGGGAAAAAAAGCTCAGCATATTCTAAGAACAGCTGTGTGTTTCCTGAGTGACTTCTTTTTTACTTCACTTTCTAATTCATGAACCAAGTGTATGACTGAATTTCCCATGTATGCTGGAGTACAATCTAGAAATCAAGAGTAAAAAGTCCCTGACTGATGTCTTTTAAGTACTGATGGCCATCTCATCACTGCTTCCTTTCACATCTTACTGAGAAATGACTTTATTTTGCTTCTGAGCCAATCCACTGGCTAAGATGCCTATGAAGCCTCCGACGGCTATCGGATTTCCTTGTCCTACCAGTCTTTGCATAAAACATCATTAAAATAAAAACTGTGAGACACTGTTAACTCTACTGGAATTAAAATTTTAAAAAGAAAAAAACCCCAAAACCTATGTGACATAAATCTTTTTTTATAAATTCCTTTTTTTTATGTTGCAGGTTTTTTTAAGTTTTTATTTTTAATGTTTATTTTTGAGAGACAGAGTGTGAGCAGGGAAGGAGCAGAGAGAGAGGGCGTCACAGAATCTGAAGTAGGCTCCAGGTTCAGAACTGTCAGCACAGAGCCCAACATGGGGCTCGAACTCACAAACATGAACAGTGAGATCACAACCTGAAGTTGGCTGTTTAACCGACTGAGCCATCCAGGTGCCCCAAGTTTGTTTATCTTTAAGAGAGAGAGAGGGAGAGAGAGGGAAGGAGAGAGAGGGAGAGAGAACGTGTATTTGAAGCAGGCTCCAGGCTCTGAGCTGTTAGCGCAGAGTCTGACTCAGGGCTAAAACCCATGAACTATGATATAACGACCTGAGCCAAAGTCAGACATTCAACTGAATGAGCCACGCAGGCGCCTCAACATAAATCTTACTGTAGGAAATCCATTTCCTCCAAACCGCAGAGCTTCAGTACACTCTGGAAAAAATCTGATTAATTCTTGCTGTCATCAGATTAATATCTCTTCCTTCAATCATGACAGGTTACTGAGTGAGGCAGGAAGAATTAAAAAAAAGTTTTTTACATTTATTTATTTTTGAGAGACAGAGAGAGACAGATTACAAACGAGGGAGGAGCAGAGAGAGGAGATGCAGAATCCAAAGCAGGCTCCAGGCTCCGAGCTGTCAGCACAGAGCCCAACACAGGGCTCGAACCCACAAACTCTGAGCCAAAGTCAGACGCTTAACCAACTGAGCTACTCGGGTGCCCCGAATTTTTTTAAGTGTACATAATGATGAGACTTGGTATAGTGTTAAAATTACTAATATGGGCTTTAGTGTGACACTTCCAGGATATAAATCTCAGCTCTGATAGTTATTAACTGTGATCTTGGACATGTCACTTAACTTTTCAGCCTTAGTTGCCTCCTATAAAAAAATGGCAATAATTATAAATTCTATCTCAAAGAGTTGTTATGAGGATTAAATAAGACACTACATATAAGAAAGCACTTAAAGTAGCAAATAAACATAAATAAAAGTCAGCTATAGCACTGAAGACGTAGAATACTATATATTCTTCTTCCCCTAATTATTAAAGAAAATTATCTTTTGCTTTTTTTCTTCCATAAAAAATTTGAGTTTCTTGCTCTTTCTTACAGTGCTAGCTAATAAATTTCAAACTTCACACTGATAAGCAATTCCTCCTGATTAACAACAATTTACAAGAGGGGGTATGTGGATGGATGAAGCAAATGTGAATTAGAACATAAGAGTAACAATTAAATCTACTGAGCACCTTTTATGTGCCAAGCACTATTGTTTTTATTTTTGTGATTTTTATTTATTTTTGAGAGAGACAGAGTGTGAGTGGGGGATGGGCAGACAGCGAGGGAGACAGAATTTTTTTTATTAAACATTTCATCCAAGCTGTCAGTACAAATCCTGATGAAGAGCTTGAACTCACAAACTACGGGATGATGACCTGAGCCAAAATCGGGCACCCAACGGACAGAACCACGAAGGTGCTCCCCTAAGGACTTTATATATATTAATTCTTCTATTCATAGCAATCCTATATAGTAGGTTCCGCCATTATCTTACAGATGAAGGAACTGTGGCACAAAGAAACGAAATAAATTATCCCAATTTACCCAGCTCTAATCTGGCAGTTTTAGGACTAGAACACTGGTAATTTAGTACCATAACAAAACTACCTTTCACAAAACCACGTAAGTATATGGCCTGAAACAACTCATGCTGTCAAAAAGTTCAAACCATTTCTCAAATTTCTACCAGCATCTTCCATACCCTCCCCTTGTTAACACAGTCCTCTACCTGAAAAACCCGGTCCCATTGCAACTCCTCAGGCCCCAAAAGCAGAAAACCCTGTCACCAATCAAACCTTCTCCAATTCGGGGCAGAGGTGAAGATCAAAGACACCTAGTGTACGATTCCAACTAAACAGCAATTCTCTCAACAAATCAAAGCCTAAAATAAAGCTCTGCAGGTGGCCTTGCAAGCTATTTAAACGACCAGAAAGTAGCAGCTCACAGGAGGAATTAAACGACGGCCACATCTTCCTGGGAATACCAACTGGAGAGGAGGCAGGAGGTCACCCCGACACCCCTATCACTCACTGGGAAAGAGCAAAGCTCCAGGTCTACAGATAGGATACTTGCCATGCTAAAGCCTAACCTGGAAAAAGCCTGTACAGTCCAACAAAATCACATTTATTGACTTAAGAGGAGGAAATTCCACAGGAAGGGTTGGAATGCAATGGAGGAGGAGGAGAAACGCTCTTTTGTAAAGGGCTGAGTTCCAACTGAAGGACTTTGAAGACGATGGATGGGAAGCCGGGAACAATTTTAGAACGGTTGCGGTTTCCGAGGTAAAACTAGGAAAGGTTGCGATTAATAGGAGGTTAAGTGCTATCTTGAAGGGAGGGTAGTTTAGCAATTGGGTCTCTCCAGTAATTTAAAAAAAAAAAAAAGCAAAGCGACGGTGGCGCATTACTGGTAAAACAGCTGTAATCTCTCAAAGAGAGAGTTGTTATCGCATTTCACAGTTGCTGGATGAAATAATACGTTCTCTTTTCCAGCTGGCTTTATCCGTCTCCTGTCTCCCAGCCTGATTCACGCAAATGCTTTTTCACTTTTCAGTCCGCACTGAATTTCATTCCTTCCCCGGAGACGCAAAGGTTTCAAACCATGCACAGAAAAAGAAAAGTTACATTTCACGGAACAAAGAAACACAAATTCGTCCTGATATACTTTACATAGACAAATAGATATACAGCTAAAAATGGTTATTTCCTCCTTTTTCTCTCCTTCCTAATGATCAGCAGGATGGGGGCGGGCGGGGAGACGGGAATCCTGAGACATTGAGCCTTTCTTGGAACTCGGCCCGGCCTGGCTAACTCAGAACACACCCCCGCTCTCCCACTTGCTCCCACCATCCACCACGCACAGAACCCGATGGAAATGAAGAGGGAGCCAGGGGTAAAGCTCAGCCTTCAGAGAAAGGGGAGAGAGGCCAAGTACAAAGACCACGTCTGGAGTCCGTCTCCGAGTTTCCTTACAGGGAGCTCCGATTAAGCTGTGGTTCTGAGAGCAGCAGTTCTCGAGACTGCGTCTTTTTGTTGGGGGCCTTCACTCCGGGGTTCATACATCTAACTCGGAGCCATTCTGGGCCGAGAGATCTGTGCAGCCCTTAAGCGGAAAGGGAAAGGACTCAGGGCACCCAACGCCCAGCAGCGTCACAAATTCCACAGTCACTGCAACCCAATTCACACAGAGGCCCGCGCCGCCCCCGCGCCGCCCCCGCGCCCATTTCCTCAATGCACGCGACCAACTCACCTCTCGGAGCCGACACCAGCAAGAAAGCCGGAAGGAAACTACGAGCAGAGGCCTGTGGGACCTGTAGTCTTCGGTATGGAGAGCCTGGCCCCGCCCCAACGTGTTGCTCGGAATGCGCAAGCGCGAATGCTAGCCGGAGAGCGCGAGATCGCTGGGCTGGACGGCACTTAGGGTTTGACGGTGGGCGACCGAGGGAGGGGCTTTAAGGCAGAGCAGAACGGAACGAAGCGCGTTGTGCGAGCCAGGCTTTGTGTTTGTGGCTGAGGAAGCCTTAGTATGGCATAGAATGCACTTGACACCAAGAAGCACAGAATGTATGTACTAGGTGCACAGCAGGTGCTTAATATGCCCAAATTTATATGCACCAAGTACTCAATAAAAATATCCCCAAACCGTAACAGAACAGAGAGCAGGACGACACGGAATGGTCCCCCGTGCTTGCTCGCGCTCCCGCCTTCCATTCCTTCCTCCTCTCTGTTTTTCTCCTTCCTGCAGTTGTGAAGATATTGTTCTATAAATTCTGTTAGGTTAAAGTGGCTGATAAAATTCTCCGCACCTTATCGGCGCCATTTCTCTTTTCTCAGTTTCAGTTGCCAGCCGTCAATTGCCTTCCCGAAACAGACAATCCTTTGGGGAAAAGGTCAGTCAGTAGTAGTAGCCAAATACTGTGTTAGAATGTGTACATCGGGGGGCGCCTGGGTGGCTCAGTCGGTTGAGTGTCCGGCTTTGGCTCAGGTCATGATCTCACGGTTCGTGGGTTCGAGCCCCGCGTCGGGTTCTGTGCTGACAGCTAGCTCGGAGCCTGGAGCCTGCTTCGGATTCTGTGTCTCCCTCTCTCTCTGACCCTCCCTGCTCGCTGTCTTTCTCTGTCTCTCAAAAATAAATAATAAATTAATTAATTAATTAATTTTAAAAAAAAAGAATGTGTACATCATTCACCTCACTTCATTACCAGGCATTTAACCAAATCATATCATAAGAAGGGTGAGTACAGTACAATACTATAGTTTAAGAGAAGACACATGTAACTTTTATTACAGCATATTGTTATAATTGTTCTATGTCATTATTATTGTTGTTAATCTCTTACTGTGCCTGTTATAAATTCAGCTTTATTATAGCTATGGGTGTAAACACACACACACACACACACACACACACACACACACACACACCAGTATATATGGGGCTTACCAGCCACCCCTTCGAACATCCCCTGAAGGTCTTGATGTGTCCTGTGAGGATAAGTTGGGGGGAGGGGGAACTATAAAGTGTGTCTATTACTGTTTTCCCTTTAGTTCTATCAGGTTTTTCTTCAAGTATTTTTGAGCTCTGTTAAATATATATATATATATATATATATATATATATATATATATATATATATATATATATATAGTCTTCCTGATTAAGAGGATTGAAAAGTGAACATTAGGAAGAGTATCTTCAGAAGTTTTTCTCAGGTCACTAATAATTGAATTTGTCATGGCCTGGGTTTGGTTCAGGAAAGAAATGTGATAAGCCCACCAGGACTTATCCACCACTGTAGCATCCTCCCCATTTCAAATATTTTGATACAGTAGTTCTCTCAAGAATATAAAACTTTAGGGGTGCCTTGGGTGGCTCTGTCTGTTAAGCATCTGACTTCAGCTCATGTCATGATCTCACAGTTTGTGAGTTCAAGCCCCACATTGGGCTCTGTGCTGACGGCTCAAGAGCCTGGAGCCTGCTTCTGATTCTGTGTCTCTCTCTCTCTCTCTGCCCCTCCCCTGCTCATGCTGTCTCTGTCTCTCAAAAATAAACATTAAAAAAAAGAATATAAAACTTCAGAAATTATTTGAAAATGTCAAGGCCAATTTTATTAAGTCCCATTTTGCAAATAGGATAATATATGTGGAGTAGGAGATATGTGAAAATACAATTCTGGATTTGTCCATTTCTCCCTTTAATTCATTTAGTTTTTATCATGTTTTTTAAGCTCTGTTAAATAGTGTATACCCACTTATGATTGTGTGTGTTCCCAATAAATAGACCCTTCTATTATGAAATATTTCTCTATGTCTCTTGTCTTTTTAAAAAAACTTTTAAGTGTTTATTCATTTTTGAGAGAGAGAGAGAGAGAGAGAGAGAGAGAGAGATGGCATGAGCAGGAGGAGGAGCAGACAGAGAGAAATTCAGAATCTGAAGCAGGCTCCAGGCTCCAAGCTATCAGCACAGAGCCTAGCGCAGGGCTCGAACCCACGAACCACGAGATCATCACCTGAGCCACAGTCAGATGGTTAACTGACTGAGCCACCCAGGCACCTCTCTATGTCTCTTGTGTTAACATCTATTTTGCCTACTATCAGTATAGTCACTACGGTTTTCTTATACTTACTACGTGGCTAGTATATCTTTTTTCTTTTTTTTCTTGAACCTACCTGTGATTTTATATTTAATATACATTTCTGGTAAATATCATGCAATTTGGGTTTCACATTTTTTATCCAGGATGACAGTATCTTGCTTTTCATTGAAATACTTAGTCCATTTATATTTATGTTATTATTAACTTGGTTAGATTTATGTTTACTATTTGGTTGATATCTATTTGCCACATTTTTTATTAACTACTTTTCTGTCTTTTTTGGGAATTGATCAATTCTTCTGTTGGAACTTTAGCTATACTTTATGCATCTTGTGAGAGGCAGCTCTAGGGATTTAAATGTGTATTCTTATTAAATGTAGCTTACTTAGAATTAATATTGTACCACTCCATGTAAAATATGAGACCCTTGTAAACAATATCATGTCATTTATACTTCTTATTATTTGTCCTACTGTTGCCATACATATTTCAGCTACATACATTGCATTATTTTGGCTTAAACAGTCATATATTTTAATAACATTTTAAAAAGAAAGCATATTTTATATTTATCCACATATTGATGATATCTGATGTTCTTCCTTCTGTTGGGACCGTATTTTCATCTAAAGTCAATTCTCTTTAACCTGAAGGGTTCTCTTTACCAGAACTGCAGTTCTTCTAGTTATAACCTAAATTTTCATTTATCTGAAAATGTCTTTATTTCATCTTCATTTTAAAAGCATATTTTCTCTGGAAATAGAATTCTGAGTTGACCTATTTTTCTATAGTTTTCAGAGATGTTATTCTATTGTCTTTTGGCTACTGTTGTTTCTTTCTTTTTCTTTTTTTACATTATCAGAATTTTATTTTTTAATTTCAGAAATAGAATGTAGTGATTCATCACTTACATATAACACCCAGTGCTCATCCCAACAAGTGTCCTCCGTCCCCCACCTCTTTAGCCCTTACCCCAGGCAACGCCCTGCCAGCAACCCTCAGTTTGTTTTCTTGTATTTAAGAGTATCTATGGTTTGTCTCCTGAGGGAGGTTCCTGGAGAGAGGACAAGCGAGACATGACGTTTCCAAAGGCTGCCAGCAGCTAATGGAAACAGGGACGTTCCCAAACACCAGGAACGTGACCTCGCTTCTTAGTGGAAACGTGAATGGTCCCAGAGAGGCTGGGAACCGTGGAAAGGGACGATCCCAGGGAGGCTGGGCACCATGGACATCCCCAAAAGAGATGGAAACGGACCAAGAGCTGAGGGCTAGTGGCAAACTTTATTAGGAACAGCATCTTATTTTATACCCTCCTTGCAAGCCTGGAGAACATGGTAAATGTTTAGTCAGCAGTAAATGTTTAACTAGAACAATAGAGACAGTCACAGAGCGGGCAGAGCAGGAGCAGCCTGCAACTGTGTGTGGGTATACCTTGTAGCTTCTCGTCACTCTTGGCTGATGACCAGGAAGGCTCTGTTCTGCACGTCCTCCTGGGACTTCATCAAGTCCCTTGTTCCCAGCGTTCTGGGAGCAGAAGTCCAACAGGAATGTTTCATACACAAGGACAGTGCTTGGGGACTAAGGTCCAATGTCCTATTTCCCAACAGTCTCCCCCTCTATTTTTATACTATTTTTGCCTCCCTTCTTTTATGTTCATCTGTTTTGTATCTTATATTTCACATATGAGTGAGGTCATATGGTATTTGTCTTTCTCTGATGGACTTCTGTTTCTTAGGCCTCACAATTCTCAACTTCAAGCGGTATTACAAAGCTGTAATCATCAAGACAGTATGGTACTGGCACAAGAACAAACATATCATATCAATGAAACAAAATAGAAAACCCAGAAATGTATGGCCGACTAATCTTTGACAAAACGAGAAAGAATATCCAGTGGAAAAAAGACAATCTCTTTCACAAATGGTATTAGGCAAAATGGACAGTAAAATGATTCTTACCAGATCAATTATTACTGTGATGGTTGATGGTGATATTCGAATTCTGCCATTCCTTCCACATTACTAATTTGGTGTTCTGCTATAAAGCATGTTTCATGGATTTCTAGTTTAGCCACTGGGTTATTAAATGGTTTTACTTAATCTGTTACTATCATGACATATTTTCATACTCAGATTACCCCATATTTGGCCAGTGGGGACTTCTTCAGACTGCCATTGTAATCTTTTGACATTGCAATCACTTTTCGAGGACTGCCCGGCTTTCTGCCTCCACAAAATGTTCCCAAGCCATCTTGTGTTTTCTCTGCTTAGTGCTTATATATGCTGTTTCTCCAAGGAACCCCAGTTCCTTGGATCTGGGTGCTGGATATTCTCATTGGTACAGGGATGTCATTTCTTTTTGTCCTCTTGCTAAAACACACACACACACACACACACACACACACACACGCACACATGCCCCTATATGTATTTTTGTATTTATATATTTAAAAATATTATAGGGGCAACCTGGCTGGCTCAGTCGGTAGAGCATCTGACTCTTGATCTTGGGCTGGTAAGTTGGAGCCCCACCTTGGGTGTAGAGATTACTTTAAAAAACGCATGAAACTGTGACCTTCTAGCGATGCCTCCAGTTACAACCCAACACTACAGGGTACATCTAGTCTCCTCTCCATTTTGCAAGGACCTTCTTCAGCAGTGATAAGGTTTGCTCCCGTCATATTAGCTTAGTCCCATAATAGATTTCCTTTTTTTTTCTTTATTCTACAATATATGAAGGAGTAGTTTCAAATTGCTCATCTATATCATTGTGCGAAGCAGTCTAACTTGCTAGCTATTTGTTTATCGTTGGTTGCTTCCCACCCCCTCTTCTGTTTTTGGCTTAGGGAATACGGTCAAGTTGTCTTTCAAAAGTTGCTTGGATTAGGAGCACCTGCTGGCTCAGTTGGTAGAGCATGTGGCTCTCGATCTTGGGGTCATTAGTCCAAGCCCCATGTTGGGTGTAGAGCTTACTTCAGAAAAAAAAAGCTGCTTGGGGTGCCTGGGTGGCTTGACTGATTGAGCGTCAGACTTTGGCTCAGGTCATGATCTCACATTCATGAGTGTGAGCCCTGCATGAGGCTCAGGACTGTTTGGATCCTCTGCCCTCCCTCTTTCTGCTCCTCTCCGTACTCATGCTCTCTCTCAAACATAAATAAACATTGAAGAAAGGCTTTTTTTTTTTTAAGTTACTTGGCATGCAGTATTTAATACATTGTAGCAGAATATTTACTATTGAAGCTTGAAAAGATGTGAGTTTTTTGTGTGCCATCTTACATTTATGCATGTGAGAGGGTTTTCTTTTCTTAATATTTTTACATTGTAGTACTTGTTTTCCTTGTTGGGGTGTTTGCTTATTTAATACATTCCGTCAAGGACAGAAATTACATGCTGGGTTTTTGTTTTTTTTTCCCCCTAGGAAGTGTGTCTTGGGCTTTTCCCTTATTATTTTCTTTACTTTTTTTTTTCTCTTCTTTTTTTGGTGGTGGGGGTGGTTATGTTTAAATGAAGTTGCTTTTACAGCACCAAAGATTTAATCATCCATTTCCTATATAAAAGGTAGCTACTTTTTTGCATGGACCTCAAGCATATTGTAGTATAGAGGTGGAATTTAAGGAAAGGTAGTAAGCAGGCTGTGTTGTAGCTTATGGGCAAGTAGTAAGCTGTATCATGTATCTTGAATGTATCATAGATAAGCTGCTCTGTAACGATCGCCACTTCAGATAGCCGTGAAATTAGGTGATTAACTAGTTGTTACTTAACCTTCTCATTTCTGTATAAGTCTAATTACATGAAATAGAAGTTGGGGTTCTGACTTTTTACTTTGCTTTTCTGTTTGGAGTGTCATTGTAACTACTGTATTGTAAATGATGGAAAATAATTGCATATGTTAAAAAAATAATTAAATAAACTTTAAAAAATTTTTAAAAAATAAAAAAAAGGGGCGCCTGGGTGGCTCAGTTGGTTAAGCCTCCAACTTCGGCTCAGGTCAGATCTCACGTTCGTGGGTTCGAGCCCCGCGTCAGGCTCTGTGCTGACTGCTAGCTCAGAGCCTGGAGCCTGTTTCCGGATCTGTGTCTCCTCCTCTCTCTGCCCCTCCCCCTCTCATGCTCTGCCTCTCTCTGTATCAAAAATAAATAAAAAACATTAAAAAACAAAAACAAAAACAAAAGTTGCTTGGGTTGGCTTTTTCCCCTGTAGTGTGGGGAAATATGTGTTCCTGTTTATATTCCAATGTAGGATCTTTCTTCTCTATGTCTAAGTATGTAAAACATTAACATGGTCCCCAGTGTGAAAAATATACAGAAAGGTATACATAGAGATGTGTCACTTCCTCATCCCTTCATGTATTAAAATTTCCTATATTTTTGGGTCTCTTCATAGACTTTCTGTTCTGTTCCACTGGTCTGTTCCTGCGTGAGCACCGCATCATTTTGATTATTTAGGGACTTTTTGGTACGTTGCATATCTAGTAGGACGAGGATACCTTGGTAGCGCTCTTCCTCAGCCGTAACTTGGGGACTCTTGCATGAAACCTGCAGGGCTACCACTAGGGGTACTATACATACTTCAGGTGAAATGACCGAATGAACTCTCTCCCTCTAGTAATTCTCCTTCGCAATATCTTCTCTCTTCATGGCCCTTATCAGAATCTGAAGCTTTCTTAGTTAGGAAGTCCGTGGCTATCTGCTTCCCAGATGCTCTAGAATGCTGGGATCTTGTCTTCAGTATCCACTAGCATATTGTGAAAGGCTAGAGCACCCCATGACATTATGCACAAGCATTTTGTACATATTTTTCCCATTAGCTATAATAAAGGGTATATACTTATCACATTGTAATTTTAATTTTTCTACTTAATAATGAACTTGAGCAACTTTTGATATCTTTATTGGCCATTTGATATCTGTTTTTTAAAAAGGAGTTGACTGTCAAATTGGTTTCCATATAACCCCTGCTGCTCTTCCCCCCAAGTGCCCTCTTCCATTATCACCACCGCTTTCTCCCCTCCCTCTCCCCCTTCAACCCTCGGTTTGTTTTCAGTATTCAGCAGTCTCTCAGGTTTTGTGTTTCTGTCTCTCCCCAAAACTATTTCCCCCTTCCCCTCCGCATGGTCCTCCATTAGGTTTCTCCTGTTCTCCTGTTAGACCTATGAGTGCTAACATATGGTATCTGTCGTCTCCGTCTGACTTATTTCACTTAGCATGTCACCCCTGAGGTCCATCCACTTGGCTACAAATGGCCCTATTTCATTCTTTCTCAATGCCGTGTAAAACTCCATTGTATATACATACCACATCTGCTTGATCCACTCATCAGGTGATGGACATTTAGGCTCTTTCCATGATTTGGCTATTGTTGACAGTGCTGCTATGAAGATTGGGGTACATGTGCCCCTATGCATCAGCACTCCTGTATCCCTTGGGTAAATC
>NC_043715.1:43348264-43365471 GCF_006229205.1 Suricata suricatta | reverse complement strand
ACTTATTTTGCTTAGCATGACACCCTCGAGGTCCATCCACTTTCATACAAATGGCCAGATTTCATTCTTTCTCATTGCCATGTAATACTCCATTGTATATATATTCCATACATTTTTAAATTTCTTCTCTAATTGCCTGATTAGCCCAATCATTCTTTAGTAGGGTGGTTTTTAACCTCCACATTTGTGTAGGTTTTTCAGACTTTTTTCCTGTGGTTAATTTCAAGTTTTATAGCATTGTGATCTGAAAGTGTGCATGGTATGATCTCAGTTCGTTTATAATTATGGAGGGCTGCTTTGTGCCCCAGTATGTGATCTTTCTTGGAGAAGGTGCCATGCACACTCTAAAAGAAGGTGAATTTCCTAACTTCAGGATGCAGAGTTCTAAATATATCTATCAATTTCATCTGTTCCAATGTGTTGTTGAGGTCCATTGTTTCTTTAGTGATTTTCTGTCTGGTTGATCTTTTCATTGCTGTCAGTGGAGTATTAAAGTCTCCTGCAAATAGCACATTCTTATCAATAAGATTGTTTCTGTGTGTGATTAGTTGTTTTATGTATTTGGGCGCTCCCAAATTTGGTGCATAGATGTTTATAATTGTTAGCTCTTCCTGATGGAGAGACCCTGTAATTATTCTATAATGTCCTTCTTCATCTTGTGTTACTGCCTTTACCTTAAAGTCCAGTATGGCAGGCGCCTGGGTGGCTCAGTTGATTAAGCCTCTGACTTCGGCTCAGGTCAGATCTCATGTTCATGGGTTCGAGCCCTGTATCGGGCTCTGGGCTGACAGTTCAGAGCCTGGAGCCTGCTTCCAGTTCTGTGTCTCCTTCTCTCTCTCTGCCCCTCCCCCTCTCATGCTCTGTCTCTCTCTGTATCAGAAATAAATAAAACATTAAAAATAAATAAATAAATCCAGTATGGCTACTCTGGCTCTCTTTTGGCTTCCAGTCACATGATAGATATTTCTCGATCCCTTTACTTTCAACCTGTAGGTGTCTTCAGGTCTAAAATGAGTCTCTTGTAGACAGCAAATAGGTGGATTTTGTTTTTTTATCCATTCTGCTACCCTTATCGTTTGGTTGGAGCACTCAGTCCATTTACATTCAGTGTTATTATTGAAAAATGTGGGTTTAGATTCATTGTGTTCTCCATAGAATTCATGTTTGTAGCGGTGTCTCTGACACCTTGTATTCTTTGCAACATTTCCCTCATAGAGTCCCTGTTAGGATTTCTTGTAGGGCTGGTTTGGTGGTCATAAAGTCTGTCAATTTTTGTTTATTTGGGAACACCTTTGTCTCTCGTATTTTGAATGACAGGCTTGCTGGATAAAGGATTCTTGGCTTCATGTTTTTCCTGTTCATCACATTGAAGATTTCCTGCCATTCCTTCCTGGCCTGCCAAGTTTTATTAGATAGGTCTGTAATCACTCTGATAAGTTTCCCTTTGTATGTTAGGGCCCTTTTATCCCTAGCTGTTTTCAGAATTCTCTCTTTATCTTTATATTTTGCCAGTTTCACTATGATAGTAGTGCTGAAGGCTGATTCAAATTATGTCTTAAGGGGTTCTTGGTGCCTCTTGAATTTGAATGTCTATTTTTTTCCCAGATTTGGGAAATTCTCAGTTATAATTTGGTCTAGCACCCTTCTCTCTCTCTTCCTCTTCAGGAATTCCTATGATATGGATGTTGTTCCATTCAATTATATAACTCAGGTCTCGAATTCTCATTTCCTGCTCCTGTATCAATTTTTCTCTCTCTTTTTTTCCCCTGGCTTCTTCTTTTGCTATAATCGTGTCTTCTAATTCACCTATTCTTCTCTCTGTCTCTTCAATCCGTGAGGTGGCCACCTCCATTTTATTATTCACCTCATTTATAGCCTTTTTTACCTCGTCCCACCTATTTTGAAAGTCCCTAGTCATTGTATCAGTAGCTACTCTGATGCTTTTTGAAGCCCAGCAATTATTTTTATGACAATTGTTTTAAATTCTTGTTACATTGTTTAGATCTGTTTTGAGCAGTTCTGTGGCTGTGACTTCTTCCTGGAGTTTCTTCAGGGGAGAGTTCTTTTGTTTTGTCATTTTGGCTAGTTTTCTGTCTCTTGTCAGTTATAATAAAGCTCGTTGTGCACTGTGCACTGGTTAGTATTGCTCTGTTAAAGAAGGCTTGTTGACTGTCCAGGGCCTATCGTTTCAAGAAATCTTTTTTTTAATGATGTCTCTTAGTTTCTCTTGTTGTGCCTTTGATTATTTTATTTCCCTACTCTGCGATATTTGGCACTCTCCGTCATGCGTACTTTGGCTTGTTTCTTGGGGTAGCCATGAAAAGGAAAACAGACAAACACACAGGGAACAGAAGCATACAAACACACAGACAAATCAAACAAATTAAAAGGGGGAATGGAAGAAAAGAAAGAGAGGAAAGAGAAGAAAAGAAGAAAAAATAAAGGGAGGCGGAGACAACAAAGAACATAAGACAGTCTAAAGGTGTATAACCAGTTGAGGGGAGACATAAGTATGAGTTAAGGGAGATTATATCTGCATGGCAAGAGAACAAAAAAGAGGGGAAAAGGAAAATAAAGAGTAAAAATTAAAAAAATTTTAAGTAAGAAAAGTGATAATAATAAAAATAAGTACAAAAAAAGCAGCAGCCCCCCCTCGTGGATAGGCATGGTTTGGTGTAGGTAGGTCTTTGGGGCTGCTCTCGGAAGCCCTGCCTTGGTGGTTGCAGAGAGAAAAATGGGGTGCCCCAAGCTCCGCTGAAACTAAGTGCTGCAGGCCACTCTTTTCTCCCTGTGCCACAGATGAGCCAAGCTGTATTTTCCAGGCCTGCTTAACTTCAAAAATACTAGTCCGTGCACTTTTAAATGCTACCACAGTTAGGATGTACTCACTTTGTTGGCTGGCTCCTTAGCAGGCTCTTGTAGAGGGAGGGAGCAGTTTCTCTTGGCGCTGGCAGGGATTTGTGCTGCTGCCACCAGAGGCGAGGAGCTCTGCAGGAGGTGAAGTGTGCACCCCCACAGCCACGGCCGCCAACTCCCAGCTGGGATTGTGTACGGGGAGGGAGCAGTTTCTCTTTGCACCAGGCAGGATTTGCGCCGCCGCTGCCTGAAGCCCCAGTGTGCTGCCGGAAATGAGGTACACGCTGCCGGAAATGAGGTGCACACTCCCACAGCTGTTGCTGCCAACTCCCTGCCAGGATCGTGTAGGGGTGTGGGCTAGTTTTTCCCTGTTGGCACCTGGGATTCAGAATTTGTGCAGCCAATGCAGAAGGGGAGATGCACTGTGGAAATGAGGTGTGTGCCCCCGATGCCACTGCCACCGAGACCGCTGACTCCCTACCCAGATCGCGCAGGTGTGGGGGCTGTTCTTTTCCCTTGTGCCACCCAGGTTCGGGATTCGCGCTGCCCAGCGATTATATATGGAGAGTTTTTCTCTCCCCATGCGGGGTTAAACGTTCTTTATCTCTTCTCTAGAAACAGTACTATCAGCGTGTTCAGTTTCTCTTTCTGTTCCCTTTGTCTCTCGGGCTCCGCACTTTCCCTGTGTTGGGCTGGGGCTCCCACCTCCCCTGCCCTTCTCGGGCTGGCCTGTTTTCCAATCTCCCCAGTTCGCACTCACTCAGGCATCTTTGAGGTTGTCTTCTTTCTGCAGGCTGTATTTTCTCCTTCCACTCTTGCAGATGAGAGTAATGTCCTTCTCAGTTCGATCGATGGGGCAGATGAAGTTTACAGAGCTCCCTTCTTCTCCACCATCTTGGCTCCTCCCCTCTTGAATATCCATTTTTTTGAAGTGCTTATTTGAGGTTTTGTTTCCCATTTCCTTTTGATTTTCTGTCATTCATTCTTTATATGTTGTGGATGAGTCAGTCAAATATATGACATATATATTTGATATTTTATGATCCTTGTTTATATATTATTAAATATTTATATATCATATAAATGTATATATTTTATATTAACTCATATTAACATATACTATATCATGTATTATATATGTAAATATAAAATATATTCTCTGACTTTTTCACTTTCTTAATTGTTTTTTTATGAAATAGATTCTTTAATATAGTAAAATTTGTCATTTTTCTCTATATAATTAGTACTTTTTGTATTTTAAGAACTCTTTGCTATCTCAGCATTATCAACATAGCCAAACTATGGAGAGAGCACAAATGACCACTGACTCATGAATGGATATGGAATATGTGGTATTTACCTGTGATGGAATATTACTCAGCCACCAACAAGAATGCAATCTTACCATTTGCAATGATGTGGATGGAGCTAGAGTGTATTATGCCAAGTGAAATAAGTCAGTAAGAAAAAACAAATACCATATTTCATTCATATGTGGAATTTAAGAAGCATTTTACAAAATGTCCTTTCTTGGCAAAAGTGGAAATTAGTACACTATGTTGAACCCTCAATTCTTCAGTTTCCTTAAAATTTTTAATTATCTTTGAAACCAATAGTGTGGTGAACCAAAGGCAAGAATGATGCCTAGAATTCCTTCAAGCTCTTTTTTTGCTGGGTGGTTTGAACCTTATAACTGCATCCAGGGAGTGATTCAGCACCATGGACAGATCTCAAAATGTGGGGCCCATCTTGGGGGACAAAGGACTGAATTTAAATGTACTGTACAGTATAGTCTGCTTTGAGCATGGCAGTCTTCGTGTGAGCACAAAACTGCAGGCCTAATACCTAAATTAATGAGTTTAAATCTCCACTCAATAAAATATTTAGATTATGATTGCACTTAGTTTAATTAACTGCATTCTCAGAATAATGTGATGGAGATTCCCTTTCAACTTGTAGTTAACTTTGTTGAGAATTCTTATTGGGGGTTTCAGGCAGCTTCCTAAAACCTTATTATAAATTATTTTAATATATGTATTATGGTATTAAACTATGTTGCTTAATTTTATATTGGTTGCAAAACTTGATTTTAGTTTTTTTAAAAAAGATTAAAACTACAATATTTTTCTTTGCTTATAGATCTGTTCAGGTTTTCTATAGTATCTTGAGTCATCTTTGATGATTTACTTTTCTCCAAACAATTCATTCTCTGTATTTTTGTATTGAACTATATGTATATAGTAATACATATAACTTTAAAATTTTTAATTCTCCTTGATATATGTAGCTCTTTTACCTTTCTCATATATAAAGTTGAAATTGAATCTTTTTTTATTCAGTAACTCCAATTCTGTACTAATGGCCTTTTCTTTTATAAATTTTTTTACACTTGATCTTAGCCAAAAGGCCGAGAAGTGATGTCTTTTATAAATTTTTTTAATGTTTTATTCATTTTTGAGAGAGAGACAGCATGAGCAGGGGAGGGTCAGAGAGAGAGGGAGAAACAGAATCTGAAGACAGGCTCCAGGCTCTGAGCTAACTGTCAGCACAGAGCCCAACGTGGGGCTCGAACCCACGAACCATGAGATCATGACCTGAGTCAAGTCCAAAGCTTAACCGACTGAGTCACCTAGGCACCCCCATTAATGGCCTCTACAAAGAGAACACCCTTTGATAAGGATTTTATTAGCTATTTCATGAATTTCTAATTTATTGTATGAATTACTTTGTTGTACTTAGCTTAGTTTTAACCATTTTTATTAAAAATTATCTTCTGGTTCAAACTGGTTTTTTTCCAACTTTTTTTTTTCTTTTAAACTGATAATCAATTTATTAAAAAGGCTGCTTTAAGCATCTGCAATGGTGACTTCAACCTCCACTCCCAGCTCAATACTTATGGAAGTGATCTGCCTCACAGTCTCAGAAGGACTGTGCAGATCAATGAGCCACTTGTGGATCTGCATCTGAAACCGGCCCCAAGTCTTAGGTCACCACAAGGAGTTTTTCTAGTAGTGATTCTCAGAGTCTTGGTGGGCATCCGAACCGGTCCTTTCACGTTGAGATTCTTTTCCTTGGCGCCTCTGATCAAAGATTTTACACAACTTCTCTAAAGGTTTTACGTTGTGGCTGGCTAGAGTAATTCTAATTCAGTGAATTGCCACCTCCGGTTCCACGGGCGACTTCTCGGTGTCTTTAGAAGCCATGGCTGCGGCGGGGCTTCCTGACCAACTTGTTCCTCAGGGAGAGCGAACTGCGGTGAGTCAGGAGCAGGAGCTGGGCCTCCCAAGGTCCACACCAGCCGCAACCGCCTCCTCCCCTTTTCCAACTTTTAAAATCAACTGCCTGTTAGGGGCGCCTGGGTGGCTCAGTTGGTTAAGCATCTGACTGTTGATTTCACTCAGGTCATAATCTCACGGTTGGGATTTCAAGCTCCATATTGGGCTCTGTGCTGACAGCGTGGAGCCTGCCTGGGATATTCTGTCCCTCTCTCTCTCTTTCCCCCCCCCACCCCCCCGGCCTCTCTCCCCCACCTCAAAAATAAACTTAAAAAAAAAGTCACCTGCTTGTTATATGACAGGCACTATAAGTGTGTGGACAGAGTGGTAAACAAGACAAAACCTAGTTCCTCAGTTGAGGTTTTCTAAATGCATTAAGGTTATTTATTTCTTAACAAGTAGATCTTTGGTGATTTCCCATGATTTTTTTATTTATAGGCATCACATTATCATTTATCACTAAATGGTCTAAAATTTCAGATTTGATTTTCTACTTAGGAAAAGTTTTATTATGGATATTTTCAAATATATGCAAAGGTAATAAGAATAGTACAATGAACCAATGTACCCATTATACAGATTTAAGACTTAGCAGTTGCCAATGTTATTCCGTCTGTTCCTCCCTTCCTATATTTATATGTGCTTGTTTATTTACGAGAGTGCATGCATGGGGTGGACGGGCAGAATCCTAAGCAGGCTCCACTCTCAGCTCAGAGCTCTATCCCATGACCCTGGGATTATGACCTGAGCCAAACTCATGAGACATCTGACTGACTAAGCCATTCAGGCACCCCTTTTCTGAAGTATTGTAAAGCAAGTGATAGACATGATGTAATTTCACCCTTGAATACTTCAGTATGAATCTCTAATGTATAAGGATTTATACACATTAATAATTGGTGACGATGCCATTATCATGGCTAAAAAATGAGTAATTGCTTAATACAACTTAAACTCTAGGTTTACATTTTCAAAACAATGTAAATAATGTTTTTGTTTGTCCAAGTCAGGATTGTATTGAACGTATTTCATTTTGTTAATTATGGTCTGGTATTTGGGGACTTGGTCCCAGAGAGACTACCCTTCCCAGGGATAGCAAATTCCTAGAGACAGCAAACAACTCTTTTGATCAAACCCACCAAGCCAAAGCCCCAATGTTCTGCCAAACTCTCACACACCAAGCCTATATTCCTTCTGCCCAAATCACCCCAGGGCCAGGTACCAGACAACTAGGGACCACTCCTATGCCTCAGAGTCTGCCGAAATTATTAAAACTATCCAGGGGCACCTGGGTGGCTCAGTCCATGAAGCATCTGACTCTTGATTTCAGCTCAGATCATGATCTCATGGGTTCGTGAGTTCAAGCCCCGCATTAGGCTCCTCGCACTGACAGTGTGGAGTCTGCTTGGGATTCTCTCTCTCTGCCTCTCTTGCACACATTCTCTCTCTCAAAATAAATAAACTTTAAAAAACCATTATCCATTCCCAAACTTTCTCAGTGTACTTGCCCAGATTCCTTGGAGAAAACTTCAGCAAAGGCTCTTTGCCATGCTCTGCCCTCTCCCCACTTCTGCCTCCCAACAGAACTGGGTACCTTCCCATGTGGCTCTGTGGGCTTGCTATTGGCTCTTGTTTTTAGAGATCTTTGAGTATAAACATCTTCCTTTATGACAATCATTTCTGTATCTGCATGTTGTACCATAATTGATTAAAACAAGGATCCCAATATGTACCATACACTGTATTTAATTGATATCTCTTAAGTCTCTTTTGATTTGTAACATGTTTTTATTTTGTCTTAACCTATTGGTTAAGAACCAAGACCATTTATTTTGTGGAATTTTGCACATTCTGGGTTTGGTTGTTTGCTTCTTTGTGTCATTAATTTGTTCCTTTAATTCCCCAAGCTTTCTGTAACCTGGTAATTAGATTTAGAGACAAACTTTTACTCCTGAGTCAACATTTGGGGTAAGAACACTTAACAAATGATGCTGTAAGTAGCCAGTGCACAAGCGAGATGCACTTAGCAGGGCTGTTCTTATTGAGATGTTAATGTAGATAGGTTCTGCCATTTTCCATTAAAAGCATCCTATCAATCTTTTTCACCTTATGATCTTTTTGCATCCAGTGATATCACCACCAAGATCCATTATTTCAGAAATTAAAGAGTGAGTTTTCAAATTCTATCATTCCTTTGATGTTTATTAACTAGACTTCTCTAGTATTAAAGAACTTTTCTTCACCGACTTTTGATTGTCTTAAAATATAGATCATAAGGGAAAGACATATTAATGCTCCACTTTCCCTTTATTTATCAATAAGTGTTCTAAGATGCTTCATCCCTGACCAGCGCATTTGGTTAGGGAAAAAGGAAGCTATCAAAGCTTTTGTTGTGACAAAAGGACATAGGAGCCAATTTGAGGAGATTCCCGCTGATGAAAGATTGGACAATCAGAGCACAAAAAAAGGCTACAATGTATTTTTTAAAACCAACACAGGAGTTACAAGTAATTTTTAATTTCCAAAGTTTCTTTTTACATTATTCTTTGTTAATTTTAAATTAAATTTAGACTTGGGCCAGAGAGTGTAGATGGTAGAATATCTGCTTTTTTATGAACAAATTGAAAAACAATTTCTCACTTCCACTATTTTTAAAAGAGTAAGTTATCTGAAGTTCACTAAGAGTGAGTGTTGGTGGAAGGCCTTTCTATATTCATTGTGCCCAGTCTTTCATATGAATTTTCAAAGGAGTAATATTAATGATAATAAAACAATTTAGCGACTTAAAACAATCATTTTATTATATCTCATGATCTTGTGGCTCAGGAATTTGGGCAGAGGCTCAGTTGATTCATCTGTTTTATATGGTATCAACTGAAGTCACTCAATGGCACTCAGCTGCTGAGTGGAGGATTCAACACTGTTTCACTTAAACATCTAGTGTCTTGGGAGGTATGTGTGGAAGACTGAGCTCAGAAGGGTACTTCTTCCTCTCTTTATGGTCTTAGGGCTTCTGTATTGGTCTCTTCAGCAGAGCAGCCAGACTTTTTAACAGAAGTCAGGGCCTAAGCTTGAAGGAGCACTCCAAGAGATGAAGTAAAATCTACCAGTAAAGCCTGGAAACTGGCACAGCAGTACTTCTATTAGTCAAAGTAGTCACGGTCTGCCCAGCTTAAGAATGGATGTAGATTCCAGATATTAATGCGTGGAGGGAAGAATGTCAAACAATTTGCAATCATCTTTATTCTGCCACAGTACTCTATTGCCATTTTACAAATGAAAAAGATTATAGCACAGAGCAGTTAAGCATCTTGTCAATATAATACAAGTAGGAAAGTGACCGGACAGACATAAGTGTCTCCCACATTTGTCACATTGATAGGATTAGTTTTTAGAATAAATGTGAAGTTGATCACATTTAAGTGATGGTGGAATACATTAACATATTTTTAATGATATAAAACCTCTTATGTCAAGTCAATTACCTGTATGAAGGAAGCAAAAGGGATTAATTACTACATTCATAGAGTGTTCTACAACACAGAATTGAAAAACTATCTTATATTTTTACATTATGAATTTTCAGATGATGGGTAAGGTGTGAATGCTGTCTAAAGGCCTTCTTACATTCCTTACATTCATAGGGTTTCTCACCAGAATGAATTCTCAGATGCTGAATAAGGGATGAATTAAGTCTAAAGGCCTTCCTACATTCTTTACATTCAAAAGGTTTCTCACCAGTGTGAATGCTCTGATGTAAAGTAAGTTTCTGGCGCAGTCTAAAGGCCTTCCCACACTCCTTACATTTGTAGGGTTTCTCACCAATATGAATACTCTGATGCTGAGTAAGCTGTGCGAGCAGTCTGAAAGCCTTCCCACATTCCTTGCAGTCATAAGGTTTAACACCAACGTGGATACTTTGGTGCGAAATAAGTTGTGAGTAACGACTAAAGGCCTTCCAACACTCCTTACATTCATAAGGTTTCTCACCAGTATGAATTCTGTGATGAAGAATAAGATGATACCCACGACTAAAGGCCTTCCCACACTCCTTACATTCATAGGGTTTCTCACCAGTATGAATCCTCTGGTGCAGTGTTAGCTGCTGTCTCACTCTGAAGGCCTTCCCACACTCCGTACATTCATAGGGTTTCTCGCCAGTATGAAGTTTGTGATGGACTCTAAGGCCAGAGCCACACAAAAAGGCCTTCCCACATTCTTTACATTCATAGAGTTTGTCAGCAATATTAAGCTTCTGATGTCGAGTAAGGTGGGCATACTGTCTAAAGGCCTTCCCACATTCTGTACACACATAGGGCTTCTCACCAGTATGAATCCTCTGATGCAGAGTAAGCTGTCCGCGCACTCTGAAGGCCTTCCCGCATTCTTTACATTCATAGGGCTTCTCACCAGTATGAGTTTTCTGATGTACTCGAAGGTCTGGGCCACATATAAAAGATTCTCCACATTCCTTACATTCATAGAGTTTTTCACCAGAATGAAGTCTCTGATGTCTAGTAAGGTGTGCAGTCTGTCTAAAGGCCATTCCGCACTCCTTGCATTCATAGGGTTTTTCACCAGTATGAATTCTGTGATGGAAAGTGAGCTGTTGGCGCACTCTAAAGGCCTTCCCGCATTCTTTACATTCATAGGGTTTCTCTACAAAATGAATTCTCTGATGTGGAGTTAGAGACGTGCGTTTTTGGTAAGATGACACTTTTTGTGATGTAATTTTCACTTGACTAAAATATTCCTCCTGTCCTTCAAATTTTCTTTTAGACTCCCAGTCACTTTTTAAAATTAAGCCCTTAAGGCCATGGCTTTTAATTCTTTCCATTATCGTCCATTGGTTTATTTCATAAATGTCATTTTCTGAGGATAAGTTCTTGGTGTCATACCTGGTCTCTAAATCTGAAAGAAAATAAGAGCAAACACACAGTTTACTTTTTTAAAAGAAGTTAAATTTCTACAGTATAAAAAAGACAACTAAATACTTAATGAAATTCTGAAAATGCTGTTATGCAATTTGAAAAAAAAAAAGCATACAGTAACACCAGAAAAAATGAAAGTTCAAAGTTCATGTTAAGAAAGTAAGACTAGTGGGGGTCTGGGGGGCTCTGTCAATTAAGTGTTCGACTCTTGGCTTTGGCTCAGGTCACGATATCATGGTTTGTGAGATTGAGCCCTGCATGGGGCTCTGCACTGTCAGAGTGCAGCCTGCTTGGGATTCTCTCTCTCTCTCTCTCTCTCTCTCTCTCTCTCTCTCTCTCTCTCTCAAAATAAATAAACAAACAAAAAAAAGAAGAGAGACTGGTGATTAGTAAACAGTTTAAGTCAGTGGGTATCAAGCTGAGATGTGGAGTAGAATCACAGGAAACTTGTTATAAATATTGAGGTTTAGACACAACCTAAACCATCCGGATCAGATTCTACAGTCTTGGCCAACCCAGTATTTAATATTTTCCACACAGTTCTGATGGAGATAAAGGTTAAGAATTCATACTTAACTTTTTTCAACAATTCCTCTTTATTCTTAGAATAAAATCAAACCTGCTGAGGTTGAAAGGCCTCCACTTACTTTTAACACACCATCTCAGTCTGCTCTACCTTCCAGCATTCTGCTTGGGCTCTTTGCATAGCTGGCTACTTCTCATCCTGAGGTCTTAGGTGAAAAGTTATTTTCTTTAAGGCTAACTCTCAACCTATGTTGTTGGGGCACCCACGTTGCTCAGTTGGTTAAGCATCTGACTCTTAGTTTTGGCTCGGGTCATGATTTCCTGGCTCACTAGTTTGAGCCCTACATCAGGCTCTGCACTAACATATAATATATGTGTATTATATATCAATATATATCTGGGTTGAAATTATATATTTATTAATTTTTCCAATTGTTTCTCTGATTTTTTTACCCCTAAACTACTTCAATGGCAGAAACAATCTCTACTCTCCATTAAATAATATGTGCATCGCACATAATGGGTTTTACTTTTTTTTTCTTTATGTCTTTATTTTATTTTTGAGAGAGAGAGACAGAGAGTGAGCAGGGAAGGGGCAGAGAGAGAGACACAGAATCTGAAGCAGGCTCCAGGCTCTCAGCTGTCAGCACAGAGCCCGATGCAGGCTTGAGCCCATGGACCGTGAGATCATGACCTGAGTCGAAATCAGACGCAACCAACTGCGCCATACGGGTGCCTCTGGATTTTACTCTTTTAATTCCCATGGTTACATACTTATTCTGAATATATTTCTGACTCTATTCTTTCACATATGATAACAATGATTAAATATTCCCTTTATCAATCCAAGCTAGTCTAGCTAAACATATAAATGGAAAATGATGGCTATATATTCCTATATATCCTTTTATTGCTTAAACCCCTTATCTATGCCCATTCCTTCCCTCACATAGCTATGAGTTATTTTTTGTCTCCACAACACAATAAAAGTGCTGAAGAGTTCTAGTCACTTAATTTCTCTTTAAGCTTACTCATCCATTTTATAAATGCTCAGCTAGTTTTGTCCCCTTATCCCCTCACTCAGGTCTCCTTTCCGTTCCTTCAGAGGCAAAGCCATTCCTATATTTCCTAGAAATGTGTACCACTGATTTTCCACACAGGAAAATATGTTTATACCTTACTGAAGTTCTTATGAAATCCTCAGCAAAGAAAAGGATGTGATATGTAAGGAAGTCACTAAAAGGGACAAAGTGTCTTGCAGTCACATGAGTGTGAAGAATTTGCTAACGAGGGTCATGTTGGATATAGAGGTAAGATGGTAAACCAGCGGGAGAAAGAGCCAGGGAAAAATTTAAGTGCTGAATGAGTTATGTACGAGAGAGAAAAAGGAGGATGTTTTCAATTATTATAATATGGTCTGTGTAGGGGCGCCTGGGTGGCTCAGTTGGTTAAGTGTCTGACTTCGGCTTAGGTCATGATCTCACGGTTCGTGGGTTCGAGCCCCACATCAGGCTCTGTGCTGACAGCTGGCTCAGAGCCTGGAGCCTGTCTTCGGATTCTGTATCTCCCTCTCCTGACCCTCCCCTGCTCACACTGTCTCTCTCTGTCTCTCAAAAAAAAAAAAAAAACAAACCCAAAACCCCTATATATAATATGGTCTGTGTAAAAAAGTTAAAATCATATTGACATTTTCTATTGAAGCTAGAAATAATAAAATTTTAAAAAGCCAAAAATAAATCCACTAGAAATTTTAGAAGTCTATACTAAATAACTTAGATCAATAGGGAAATAAGTTCCAATATAGTATTTTTATATTTTAGGAAATGGTAATAATAATTTACAAATCCACATTAAATTAGTATTTACAAAATATAAGCACAGTGCTTAGAAGAAAATTTGAAAAATATTTACAGCAATAAACATGAGAAAAAAATTAATTAAAAATCAAAGAAGTTAGAAAAAGAAGAAAGTAAACTGAATTAAAACAGAAGGAATAAATTAATCAGTATAAACGCATAACTAGTCAGAAAACAGAAAAAAAAAGAACTAATAAATAAAGCAAAAACATTCTTTAAAAAAACAAATCAGGGACACTTGGGTGGTTCAGTCGGTTGAGCATCCAACTTTGGCTCAGATCATGGTTTCATGGTTTGTCAGTTCAGGCCCCATGTCAGGCTTAGAGCCTGGAGCCTGCTTCAGATTCTGTGTCTCTCTCTGTCATACCCGACTCACACTCTGTCTCTCTCTATCAAAGATAAGGTTTTTAAAAAACAAACAAAGGGCGCCTGCTTGGCTCAGTTGGTTAAGCAGCTGACTCTTGATTTCTGCTTGGGTCATGATCTCATAGTTTGTGGGTTTGAGTTCCGTGTCAGACTCTGTGCTGACAGTGTGGAGCCTGCTTGGGATTCTCTCTCTGCTCCTTCTCCACTCATATGCTGTTTCTCTCTCTCTCAAAATAAATAAACTTTAAAAAAATCAGCAAAACATCTAAAGTGTTACTTAATTTAAAGAAAACAGCAAAGGGGTGCTTGGGTAGCTCAAGTCAGTTAAGCATCAGACTTTAGCTCAGGTCATGATCTCAAGGCTCATGGTGTTAAAGCCCCACTTTGGGCTCTGTGCTGACAGCTCAAAGTCTGGAGCCTGCTTCAGATTCTCTCTCCCTGTCTCTCTGTCCCTCTCCTGCTCACGCTCTCTCTTTCTAAAAAATGAATAAACATTTAAAAAGAAAAAAAGAAAATAGCAATAGAGCACAGAGAATGGCAAAGTGAAAATAACCACAAATACAGAAGACAGCTGAAAAAAATTATTTTGCTAATAAATTTTAAAACATAGCTAAAATGAATAATTTTCTAGGAAAATATAATTTACCAAAATGACCACAGAAGAGATACAATGTTTAAACATTAATTTCCATAGAGCAAATAGAAAATGTGGTCAGACCTAACCATCTCCTTCTCCTAGTAAAGAAACATTAAAGAATAGACCATCTAAATTCTATTAAGACTGATAACTAAGGAAAAGGAGAACTTCCAAATTATTTTCTTAGAGTAATATTGTACTAAATATTTCATAAAAGGAAAACTAACATACTAATTTTCTGAAAACTGATATAAAAATTTTAAAACATCTAATAAGACAGCACATTGAAAGACTTAGTGTTATTTATTCAAAGAATGTTAGAGTGGTCCAATATGAGGAAATCTATTAAGATAAATCAAAACACAGGGGTGCCTGAGTGGCTCAGTCGGTTAAGCATCCAACTCTTGATTCAGCTCAGGTCCTGGTCTCAGGCTCTGGGGTCAGTCTGGTGGGGTCAGGCTCTGTGCTGACATTGTGGAGTCTACTTGGGATTTTCTCTCTCTCCCACTCTCCCCTTCCTTCACACATGCTCTCTCTCTTTCTCGCTCTCAAAATAAATAAACTTAAAAAAATCAACATATTAATAGGGCTGCTGGGTTGGGGGGTAATCACAAGGTTAACTTCAGAGATTCTGAAAGGCAACTCAAATAGGAACCGTTCCTGATTTAAAGGAACAGCACAATAAAATAGAAATAATTACTTCCCTAAAATGATACAATATATATAGAAAGGCAGATTTTTAGTTATTAGTCAATACACTTAAATAGAAAAAAGCTAGAATTAGAAAAACTTAAGAGGAGGAGAAGGACATTACTCTCATCTGCAAGAGCAGAAGGAGAAAATACGGACTCCAGAAGGAAGAGAACCTGAAGAATACCTGAGTGAGTGAGTGCGAACTGGGGAGATCTGAAAACGGGCAGGGGAGGCAGGAGCCCCAGGCCAACACGGGGCAAACGTGAGCAGAGCCCAAGAGACAAGGGAAGAGACAGAGAGACTGAACACGCTCGTAGTATTGTCTCTGGGGAAGAGGTAAGGAACACTTGGCCACCCTCAGAGAGAGAAACTCACTCCATAGATAACTGCTGGGTAGCGGGAATCCCGAACCCAGGTGGCGCAAGGGAAAGAACAGCTTCCAGCCCTAAGCCATCTTGGCGGGGAATCAGCGGCCGAAGTGGCGGCGACCATAGTGACCACAGCGCCAGGGGCGCTCACTTCGAACTCGGTTTTGGGAGCGGGAACACACACCTCACTTCCAGGGCGCTCTCGCCCCCTGCATTGGCTGAGCATATCCCGAATCCCAGGAGCCCACAGGGAAAAAATAGGGCCCACACCTATGCGATCCCGGCAGGGAGTTAGCAGCGGTGGAGGCCTGGGCACGCGCTCAGGCTGCTGGAGCTTCCAGCTCATTTCCAGCAGCGCACAGCGCCTTGAGCAACAGCTGTACAGAGCCAAGAGAGACTCACTTTTCCCCCACCCATTGCAATCGTGATCCCGGCTGGGGGTGGGGACTCCACAGTTGGGTCTGTGAAGGTGCGAGCACTTCACCTCCTGCTGCTCATTTTGCCTCAGGCAGGGGCAACCGAAATCCCTGCCTGAGCCAAGACAAACGGATTCTTCCCCCTAAGAAGCCAGCCACCAAAGAAAATACATCTCATCTGTGGTAGCACAAAGGTGCAAGGACTGGAACTTTGAACCGAGGCGGGCCTGGAAAATACAACTTGGCTCAACTGCAGCCCAAGGAGATTGGACTCATTAGAGTGGCCTACAATGCTTAGTTCAGCAGAGCTTGGCATGCCACCATTCTACTCTCTGCAGACACCAAGGCGGAGCCTCTGAGAACAGCCTCCGAGACCTACCACACCAAACCACGCCCATCCACAAGGGGGAGCTGCTTTTTTTTTCTTATAAAAATTTGTTTTCTTCACTTTTTTCATACTTATTTCTTAGTTATTATTACTTTTTTTTACTTAATTCTTTTAAATTTTTACTCCTTATTTTCCTTTCTCCTTTCTCCCTTTCTTTTTCACCTTCTTGCAATCCAGATATATTCTCCTGTATCTCATCCTTACCTCTCCCCTCAACCGGTCATACACTTTTAGACTGTCTACTGTCCTTTGTTGTCTCCGACTCCCTTTTATTTATTTTTTTTTATTTTTATCTTTTTGTACTTAATTCTTTTAAATTCTTACTCATTATTTTCCTTTCTCCTCTCTTTTTTTTTTTCTCTCACCTTCTTGCAATCCAGATATATTCTCCTGTATCCCAACCTTACCTCTCCCCTCAACTGGTCATACACTTTTAGACTGTCCACTGTCCTTTGTTGTCTCTGACCCCTTTTTCTTTTTTTTCTTTTCTCTTCTTCTCTTCTTTTCATCTCTTTCCTTTCCATTTTCTTTCTTTTCTTTCCTGCTTTTAATGTGTTTCTTTGTTTGATTTGTCTGTGTGTCTGTGTGCGTCTGTTCCCTCTGTGTTTGTCTATCTGTTCTCCTTCTTAAGACTACACCAAGAAACAAGCCAAAGTGTGCATGACGGCAAGTCCCAAATATTGCTGAGTAGGGAAATAAAATACTCACAGGCACAACAAGAGAAACTGAGAGACACCATTAAGAGAATATTTCCTAAAACGACAGGACCTGGACAGTCAATAAGCCAATAAGAAGGATCTATTACAACCAATCCCTTAGAAATACAAGCAATCATCAGAGATTACTATGAAAACCTATATGCCAACAAACTGGACAACACAGAAGAAATGGACAAA
>NC_043715.1:43332574-43348164 GCF_006229205.1 Suricata suricatta | reverse complement strand
GAGGTTCCTCAAAAAACTATCCATAGAACTCCCTTATGACCCAGCAATAGCATTGCTGGGGATTTACCCGAAGGATACAGAAATGCTGATGCATAGGAGCACATGTACCCCAATGTTCATAGCAGCACTGTCAACAATAGCCAAAACGTGGAAAGAGCCTAAATGTCCATCACCTGATGAGTGATCAAGAAGATGTGGTATATATACACGATGGAGTATTACATGGCAATGAGAAAGAATGACATATGGCCTTTTGTAGGAAAGTGGATGGACCTTGAGGGTGTCATGCTCAGCGAAATAAGTCAGGCAGAGAAGGACAGAATCCATATGTTTGCACTCATAGGTCTAACTGGAAAATAGGAGAAACCTAATTGAGGACCAGGGGGAGCGGAAGAGGGAAAGAGAGTTGGGGAGAGAGAGGGATGCAGAACTTGAGAGACTATTGAATGCTGAGAATGAACTGAGGGTTGAAGGGGAAGGGGGAGGGGGGAAAGAGGTGGTGGTGATGGAGGAGGGCACTTATGGGGAAGAGCACTGGGTGTTGTATGGAAAACAATTTGACAATAAAATATTATGGAAAAAAAAGAAAAATTTAAGAGGAGATAAAATTTTATTTACAGTTATGATTACATAATTGGAAAATTTTAAAGGTTTAGATAATATAAATGGTAACAGAATTTAAGTACAGTAGTAGGATATAAAATCAAAATACAAAATCTAATCGCTTTCACATATACCTTTAACAATAAAATATAATGTAGAAAAGAAGATTCTAGTCAAGATAGTAATTAACAGAGTAAACTAACAATATATACCTAACCTTTATGAAGGAAAACTCTGAAATACTCATGAAGCATTTGGCATTAGATTTTCTAACGAAATGACACGCCAAATCACAAGATGGAGATTACTCTGCACAAGGTGAGACTGGCCTACCAGCGGTATGTTCCTGCTGAGACGTGGAGCAGGTATGGATCACAATGGCTGACAACAGGTAAGTACTATCTGCAGATTTTCTCAGGCCTGATAGCAACTACTCCTGTCTGCCTCCACAGCAGGCAATGGACCTGGGGGTAGGGCACTGAAATGGCCCTGTTACAAAACAAGAGCTTTTAGCCTAAAATGAATCTCCTCAGCCAGACCTGAATGTAGAGGGAGCAAAATACAGAATGACAACATATATCTCTATATAGCGAATGTCAGGGCGCCTGGGTGGCTCAGTGGGTTAAGCGTTCCTCTTAGGCTCAGGTCATGATCTTGCAGTGCGTGAGTTTGAGCCCCGCATCAGGCTCTGTGCTGACAGCGCCTGGAGCCTGCTTCAGATTTTGTGTCTCCCCCCTCTCTCTGTCCATCCCATGCTCATGTTCTGTCTCTGTCTCACAATAATAAATAAAATGTTAAAAAAATTTTTTTAAATGTTGAGGATCTTTTTAAAAGAAGACATCAAAGATAGCTTAAAATAGCACAGAGGTGGAAGCTAAACCAGGGGAATATCATTCTTCCTATAGTCCAACACATTCATGTTTCTTCCTGATATGAAGGTAGATATACACAGGGAAAAAGCAGAGAATGAAATTCTATGATCTAAGGATCTATCTTCTAGAGAGAGTAATTCATATGAAACTGTGATTGCTGATAAAACATATATATATTATTAGAATGTAAAGCGTATTCTTTTTATATTCTTTTACTTTCCCAAAAAGCTTTTTTCAGATCATTCCTAAAGTAGCCTTCTATCCTACACCATTTTCTATTCCCTTACTCTGCTTACTTTATTTCATAGTACTCTCTTGTTACCTGATGTTATCTATTTTTTATTATTTTTTAAAAGTTTATTTATTTATATTGAGAGAGCCTGCATGTGTGTTTATGTGGGGGAGGGGCAGAGAGAATCCCAGGCAGGCTCTGTGCGGGCAGATGTGGGACTCAAACCCATGAACTGTGAGATCACAACCTGAGCTGAAATCAAGAGTCAGACACAACTGACTGAGCCACCCTGGGGCCCTCCAGAATTGCATTTCCTATTTATTTATAGTTACTCTGTTTCTCTTATTACAAGGTAAATTCCATGGGGACAGGGGACTCTACTGGCTTTGTTTACCACTATATTGATTGTGGTATATATTGTCTAGCACAGTGTCCAGCTCAGAGGTGGGTAGATAAGTCAGTCAGTCAGTCTACCTATCTACTATTTATAAATGTAAAAGAAGAAAGGAGCTGAATCAAAATATAGATAGAATGGTTGTCAATAGGGACAAAGAGAGCAAGCACCTCTCCACCCATGCCCCCTTTCAAAGAGGAGGAAAATTTGAAAGAACAGCAGCAACAATAACAAAAGAGTGGTAAATGGATAAAGAAATAGTTCTATTCATATCCCCAGCTAAGACCTTAACTTGCTCCTCAGGTCTTAGACCTCTTCCTTTCAGGCTCTAGACCTTTATTTTTTAATTTTTTTAAGACTATTTTTAAGTAATCTCTACACCCAACATGGGGCTCAAACTTACAACCCTGAGATCAAGAGTCATATGCTCTACTGCCGGCACCCCAGGCCTTGGACCTTTAACAGGACGGTCTAAACCACAGAAGTAGAGTGTGCCTCTTCCCAAACTAGTGGCACGGTTTCCTCTGCTGATGGCTTCCCCCTGCTCAGCTGGGGCTCACTTACCTGCATATTGTCCCCTTCTTTTCCTCACAACTTTCCAGGGCTCCTTCCCTTGCTCCAACAAAGAAATCACATCTGGCTTAGAAATGAAGCATCCTGATTAGAAGAAATGAAATGTAAGGTGATATGGAAATAAAAAATAAATTCAAAATTATTTTGATTCAATCTTGGCTAAATTCTTAATAAATTATAGGTCAGATGGTAATTGATAAAGGCTTTAGAACAAAGAAGGGCGAGATAGCTAAAAAACATTCATATTAAGAATGTGTAATAAATTGATTAATTTACATTCATATAAGTAATCCTTCTCGAGGTAAGTGGTTAACAACACAGACTGCCTGAGTTCAAATCCTGTCTCTGCCACATCCTAGTTTTAAGAATGGTAATTGTACCCTTCATATGCAATTGTTGTGACAGTTAGTTTAACATATATCTATATCTAAACATTGCCTAGAATATGTACTAAGCACTATATACACTTAACAATGCAAGTTTGAATTGCAACAGTCCACATATATGTGGATATTTTTTTTGGTAAATACATACTGTAAATATATTTTCTTTATGATTTTGACATGTTTTTCTCTAGCTTTATTGTAAGAATACAGTATGAAATACATATAACATACAAAATATGTGTTAATCAATGGTTTATGTTATCAGTAAAACTTCTGGTCAATAGTAGGCATTAGCAGTTAAGTTTTTGGAGAGTCAAAAGTTATATGTAGATTTTCAACTGCATAGGGGGTTGGCATCCCTAACCCCTGGGTTGTTCAGGGGTCGAATGTATTTTATTAGCTATTATTTATTGTCATTGTTATTTTACTGAGGGGAAAACAAGAAGCTTCCAGAAGCATTTATTGTTATTTCTTATGATATTAATACAATGTTACATGAAAAGTTCTTAGATTTTTAATTTTTAGGCAGGTGAAAATAGGTAAAAGTGAATATACTTATTAACAAAAGGAATGAGTTCTCTTGAATTGTAAATAAATCCTGTTGATCCAACTTAACACCACAAACAGTATCTGTTCTTCTGGTGAGTAAAAGCCAAGATACATGGTCTAGCTATTTTCCTTACAGGTATACCAACAAAACACCTATAGCAATTCTGAGTTCACATACAATGTGACACCTGATTTCCTTTTTTTTTTTAAAAAAAGCTTATTTATTTTGAAAGGGAGACAGCACACATGCATAAGCTGGGGGGGGGATGGGCAGGGGAGAGAAAAGGTGGGGAGAGAGAGAGAGAGAGAGAGAGAGAGAGAGAGAATCCCAAGCAGGCTCCGTGCTGACAGCATGGGGCTTGAACTCACGAACCATGATATCATGATCTGAGCAGAAATCAAGAGTAAGACACTTAAATGACTCAGCCACCCAGGTACCCTGGAAACCTGATTTCTTTGACACTAGTAAGCCTATATTCAAATCTGCCCCTTTTTCATCAATAAGGAAGGCCTAAAGGCCACTTAAAAATGAGGAAGATGGCACATTAAAAAAAAGAAAAAAGAATGAGGACGATGAATATGCCTAACAGAGGTGTTCACTTCCAAACAAATAAAGCTCAAACCATTTACCTCAGTTCTGAGAACAGGGGTCAGATATTTAGATAGCTGCTTGAAAGATATTCCTGAAATTTCCAGAGAATAAAGCAGAAATTACAGAAAACACATCTAAAGGTGGCTGAGTCACTTAAGTGGCCAACTTTGGCTCAGGTCATGATCTTGCGGTCCATGGGTTCCAGCCCTGTGTCAGGCTCTGTGCTGCCAGCGTGAGCCCGGAGCCTGCTTTGGATTCTGTGTCTCCCTCTTTCTCTGCTCCTCCCCCATTCATGCTTTGTCTCTTTCTGTCTCTCAAAAATAAATAAAAATTAAAAAAAAAGTTTAAATTGTTAACGTGGATGACCTTACCCAATGAGACCAAGTTGGTGTAATTCTCCAGCATTACATCTCTGTACAAGTCCCTCTGTTCTAAGTCCAGGCATTCCCACTCCTCCTGAGAGAAGACTATGGACACATCACTGAACATCAATGATCCCTGCAATGACAAACCATATAATACAACTGAAATTAAAGAAAATTTGTTTTAAGATGGAAGAGATACTGCAGGAAATGGACCACATGGCAAACATAAAGGCTTGGGCCGGAAGCCTTTATATACTGAGTTAGGAAATGAGTGTGCCTGAAGCAGCATGCCTATGTGCTCTTGAAGAATCCTGTTGCTACAGGCGCAGCCTCTTGAATACTCTGGCGTATCTTGATCATCCAAACATGTCTGAGAAAGAAAAAAAATCAGTTTTCCAATTAAATGAAATACTGTATATAAGCCTTGTGCCTGCTACATGTCTCTTTCATAAAGTCTCAAGAAATGTAGTTCTTCCACCCTTTCCCCTTAAAGAACAGATTTTTTAAAAAGTTTCCTTACAATAGTTCTATGTTAGAAAAGGATCTGAATACAGTTAAAGAATTTCTTCCAAGTTCATCACTGAATCAGATATCATAAGCATTTTTCCATTTATGACAGATTCTTCAATGAACTTTTAAAAAAATTGTATAATAGTCTATGTGAGGGATATATCAGACTTAATCATTCTTCGGTTTTGGTCTATACAAAATATTTAAGGTTCTCCTCAGCTGTGAAGGTCTACAAACTATGTATCCACATGATTTTCCTACTTAACATTTTCCATCCCTTACTGTACGCACTCCTTGTTCCTGACTTAGAGGATATGAATGTAGATTCTGGATACTGGTGATCCAGAACCACAAAGATGTCATTCTAGACCAGCATATCCTGTTCAACTACAAATGGAACCATGATCCTAGAATACAACTGTTAGGCATTCCTAGAGAAGGTCCTTGATCTCTCTGTACGCAAGACCCAAATACATCTCTACCCGTCCTAAAAGACTCACAAAACAAGTGATCTCACTGTATGTTGAGGCTGAGGCCAACCAACAGCAAATCTTACTTACATACTTGGAAAATTCAAATCCAGAAATGTTTAGTTTCCCTATGAGTAGTCAAACAGGCCTATCCTCTTCCATCAATTCACAAGAGATGGTCAAACATCTCCCTCAAGTTATTTCATTTCTGCCCCACTGCAGCTCTTAGTAAAGACTGAGCACATATAAGAGATACTGAATGATTTTTTTCAATGAATACATGAATAGTGACTGGAAAAGAGGACTCATAGGGCAGGTGTTGTGCTAAACAGCCTCAACCCTCACTGGATTTGGAGGACTGGGAGAAGATTCCTAGATGGGACTCTGATAGGTAGGAAGTTTCAGGATAAAGAGATGTTCACAGGACATTAACATGACAGTATTTCCAGGAGAAAGTAACAGTAACTTACATGGGCCATGGTTTAGAAATTCAAGAATTGGTCAGTCTTCCTTGGAGTTTACTTGCCTGGAGAATTCAGGGGCCAGAGCTAGGAGGAAGAAAAGGAGGCCATGAGATGAGATAGGGCTCAGAACTCACAAAATGGCTGGAATCAATGTTCTTTCTCCTCCCTTGAGCTTCATAAACACACACATACACTGAGGGAGATTTGAGGGAGTCTGGACAAATCTAATCCTTCCTTGAAAATTCCAGGGCTGATAAAGGGCCACACCATCTAAACAAGAATATCTTTCAAAGCCTTGCAGGCTTGCTTGGATTCATCAAATACAATGAAATTCCTAAGTACCAACCCTGGCAGTCATACACCACTACGAAACTGGCAACCCTGCCTGTGAAATAACTTACAGAATCTTCTGGTCTTATCACTCTTTTCTATCAGAATCAACCGCACTGCTTTCCTGCATGCCTTCCTTTACCATTTTCTTTCTTACAACCTAGACTGAAAAGGTGTGAATACATGCTCTCAACAGGTAGACAATATATAACTATTTATCAAAGATTTCTATAGGATGGGTATTTTATATACATTAAGTGGATCCTCAAGATTGCTACGTAGTATTATAATGATATCTATGCAATAGACCAGAATATTTACAATAAAAGTAAAGCAACTTATAGAAATTCAGTTAAGTAGCAAAGCTGAATTTGGATTCCTTGTTTTTTTAACCAAAGTCAGCTCTCAATCAACTCTAGTTCTTGTCTCTGAAACACAGAATCTCTTGTTCCAATGGGAGAAATATGATGATGCAGCACTCATTAAAAAATAGGAATAACAGGTTGCGTGGGTGGCTCAGTTGTGTAAGAGTCCAGCTCAGGTTTTGGCTCAGGTCATGATCTCACAGTTTCGTGAGTTCCAGCCCCAAGTCAGGTTCTGTGCTGGCAGTGCAGAGCCTGCTTGGGATTCCTTCTCTTTCCTTCCCTCTGCCTCTCCCCTGCTCACATTTTTCCTCTCTCTCTGTCTCTCCCTCAAAATAAATAAATCAACTTAAAAAAATAGGAATAATGTGAAACCGCCAAGGGGCATTAAATCTCACTTTAAGAGTATTGATGCCCCTATGAGTAAATTTGTAAGGAAATAAACAGTCTAACCTGCAGATTGTGTAAATTTAAACATTATGTCCAAGCAGCGTTTAAACCATGCAACTCTTCTGACTCAGAAATTCTACTCTGGTGATTAAAGAGAATAACTGCGTATATACACAAGATATAAGAGTGTACTGACAGACATTATTCATAGTGGAAAAAAGCTGGAAAGAATCTAAAAATCCTTCAGTAGGAAACAGATTAAATAAATTATAAAGCACCCACAGAGTGAAAAAGCTTGTCACTTAAAAACTGCTAATACAGATCTTTAATTGGAAAGACAAATATGTTTACTATGTGCTGCTGAGTGAAGAATGCAGGTAACAGTTGTGAGTACTGTGATCCTCTTACAGCAGGGCAAAAAAGATACATATTTGTGCATGTGAGTGGTAATCACTAAATTTAAGCTTTTAAAAATGTATAAGGACATACAAAATATTCAAGATGTGTAGTCTTCAACCAAACAAAATAAAATGGACATTATGAATACATTAGGAAAGTATAATTAAGCATCTGGCTCTTGATTTGGGGTCAGGTCATGATCCAAGGATCGTGGTATCAATCCTGAGTTCGTGCTGAGCACGGAGCCTGCTTAAGATTCTCTTTCTTTCCCTTGCCCACCCCCCCTCCCCGCTTGTGTTTACTCTCTCTCCCTAAAATTAAAAAAAAATCTGCAAAGATTGCTCATTTCCCCATTGTCATCTTAATTTTCTTCTTTTTGCTTATATTTACTTCATTTATATGGTGATATATACTCTGGAAAAATATTTTTGAAATTTTGTAAACAGGACGCTTTTCTTAAAATAGGTGTGAAAGAGACTCACTTCTGAAGCAGTCATCTTTTGAACTTGGAGGAAAAAAGCTACTGTATATTTTTCTTCTAGCTCCCAATAGCTGACCCGGCTCTATGATTTCTGTTTGTTCATGTATGTTGGAGTTTTGCCTAGAAAAGGATGGTTAAATAACATCCAACTAATACTTGGTTTCTCTGCTGCTTCCTCTCTTAACTTCTGTACTACTGCATTTATCTTGCTTCTGAACCAGTCATCTTAGCCATGATGCCCTCCAAAGAGCCGCTGAATCTTTTGCCCTGTTGGTCTCACTTTGTATCAACATCATGAGAATAAAAACCATAAGGCATAAAACTTCTTACATACAATCCATTTACCTACACAGAAATCCTCTGGATTCGGTATTTTTTGGTTACAACCAGACAATGCTTGCTATAATCAGATAATGTCTCTTCTTCCCAGGAATTCCCAAGCTGTGTTTTCTGACTTGTCTTCAGTGACCTTTATCACACTTAGTCTAATTCCTATAGAGTTTTATCTGTGTTTTAGATAATAACTTAAGAATCAACCCTATCATTTTAGTCACTCTTCCCCCCCCCACCCCACCCCAGAATACTAGCATAGGATCAGGCATATTATGAGTGCTTAATAAAATGTCTGATAATTCAACCTAGAAATTCCATTTCTAGGAGTTTATCCTTGGAAAATTTTTATAAAAGCACACAAAGAGATATATGCAAGGAAGTTCATCAAGGAATATTTTCTAACCAGAAGTCAGAATACCTAACAGTAAGGCAACCAGCTAAGTAAATTAGGTTCCATAATATGATGGCATATTAAGCAATTATTAATAATAATGGTACTGGTACATATTAATTCATTAGAAAAATATCCATGATAAACTTCCAATTACAGCAGGTAGACTCAATAGAATATCCACAATGGTGGGAAGTGACCGACTCTCACATATGAAGAACACAGGCTTTGTTGTCAAGATCCAGGATATGAATCTAAGGTTTGGCAGTTATCAATTGGGAGACTTCAAACATGTTAGTTTTCAGTACCACTGTTTCCTCTTAGATAAACTGGAGAATAGTAACAGTATCTACCAAATAAGGTTGTTGTGAAGGTTAAGTAATATAATACATATAAAGCACTTAAAATATGTTATTACAGGCAATGAATAAAATGAAAACCAATACATGTATCTTTAAGAAAAACATTTTAATTCTTTAATTCATTAAATTCTTTATTTCATTAAATTATCTTTAGTAATTTAAAAAAAATTTTAAATTATATTTATTTATTTTTGAGACAGTGAGCATGAGCAAAGAAGGGGCAGAGAAAAAGGGAGACAAAGAATCCTAAGCAGGCTCCTCACTGTGAGTGCAGAGCCCAATGCGGGGCTTGAACCCATGAACCATGAGATCATGACCTGAGCTGAAATCCACTGTTAGATGCTTAACCAACTGAGCCACCCAGGCTCCCCTTTAATAATTTTAATACTAGGATGCCCTTTCTCTTTCTCTTATAGTGAGACTTTCAGGACTCCTCTTTCTTACAACATTATTAAATTTTAGAACTGTTTGAGAATGTAATTCTTAATAAATAATATTAGCAAAAAAGATTCATAAAAATCAGGATGTAGAACAAGGCCCCTTTTGCTCTCTATCCCTAGAAGCTCCAAAGAAACACCATTTAGCATTGTAAAACTCAAGAAATTTGATTTGATAAGGTATCATACTGAACACAATAATACATTAAAAACATTTGAGCAAGTTCTTCTGTATAACATGCCTATTTATCATTACTACCACTTTCCTCTATTACTATAAATATCTACTAAGGAGCAACCTTGAACCACTTAATAAAAATCTCAGTTCTGAAAAGATATCTTACTTACTTGATATTTGTTGCTCTGGTAAATGTTTCCACAATCCTATGGTGTTATGTCTTGAAAAATATTTCAAATTAGAGGGGAACCATTGTACTCTCCTTTGCTCTGTACAAACAGTAATATAATAAATCTTGTGACTGCACTGGATTTCTTTCCAAAGTGTTGGAGAGTCTTTATCTCCTTAAATAATCAATTTTTGTGATCCTATTTTATAAAATACACATATGTACACAAGTGCACAGGAAATATATTTGGAAAAACAAATATCAAAGTAGTGATATTCATTAACACTATATGATGGAAAAGGAGCCATTTAAACATTCTTCTTTATAAGTTCCTTAGGTCTGTATTTTTTTTTCTTGTTTACAATAAACCTGCATTAATTCTATCATCAGAAACAAAAATTAAACTATTTTCAAACAGATAAGATAAAAAAGAGTTTAGGAGAGGGAGTACCTTTTAATTGTTAGAGAAAGGAGTGTATACACCTGTGAAATGAGTGAGTTCCTCAAATAAAAAAATCAGTATGGCAGAAATAAGTAACATTCATCAGTTGTTTTTACTGTTCTTCACCAAAACCACGTGCTGCCTTCACCTTCTTTTGTCACTGAACACAACACAAGCAGCAGTCTTAAATTTAGTCAGAATACACCGAAGCAGACAGTAGAGTATTTGGCGCACAATTGAGGCTTTCCCTCTGCCTTTCTCCACTGCACAACTAATTACAGTTTCACATTAGATATAATCCTTGCAAAATGTCGTACAAATCCCTAGTTTACTAAAAGGAATTCATACATAATTAAAATTTTCCTGAGTCATCTTGTTCAAAACTATGAATATTGCTTAAAATTTATCATTTAAGGGGCGCCTGGGTGGCTAGTCAGTTGAGCATTCAACTCTTGACTTCAGGTCAGATCACGATCTCATGGCTCAGAAGTTTGAGCCCCATGTCGGGCCCCACTGCTTGGGATTCTCTCTCTCCACTCTCTCTCTCTCTCTTTCAAAAATAAATAAATTTAAAAAATTTTATCATTTAATTTTTTTCCATCTCATGATTCACATGTTTAATGACAAAATTGCATCATGTGGATGGAGTGTGATTTGTATAACAATTTCCTATTGTTAGACACTAATTTTATTATCTCAAAGTACATTCTCAGATATTATAGTCTTTGATTCTAGGCCAGTGGATCTAAATCCTTTTAGGATCAGAGGGAGGAGCCGAGACGGCAGAGAGGAAGGGAGGTCTGTAAACTTCATCCAACCCATCAATGGAACTGAGAAGGACATTACTCTCATCTGCAAGAGTGGAAGGAGTAAATACAGACTCCAGAAAGAAGACAACCTCAAAGATGCCTGAGGAGGGCGCCTGGGTGGCTCAGTGGGTTAAGGCTCCAACTTCGGCTCAGGTCAGATCTCACGTTCGTGGGTTCGAGCACCCGCGTCAGGCTCTGTGCAGACAGCTAGCTCAGAGCCTGGAGCCTGCTTCCAGTTCTGTGTCTCCTTCTCTCTCTGCCCCTCCCCCTCTCATGCTCTGTCTCTCTCTGTATCAAAAATAAATAAAACATTAAAAAAAAAAAGATGCCTGAGGAGTTGGCAGCAGTGACAGGGGCGTGCCCTTCGGCTAAGGCTGTGGAAACACACACCTCATTTCCGGCAGCGCCCCGTGCCTCAGGCAATGGCAGCAAGAATCCTGGCCTGCGCCAAGAGAGACTGCTCCCTCCCCCTACACCATCCCGGCTGGGAGTTGTCAGCCGCAGCAGCGAGGGTTCACACTTGGTCTGTGGCTGCAGGACCTTGCACTTTACTTCTTGCAGCACACTGCGCCTCAGGCAGCAGCAGTGCAAATCCTGGCCAGTGCCAAGAGAAACTGCTCCCTCCTCCTATGAAATCCTGGCTGGGAGTTGGTGGCATCATCTTGGGGGTGTGCACTTCGCCTCCTGCAACGCACCTTGCCTTCAGCAGCGGTGGCGCAAATCCCGGCGGGTGCCAAGAAAAACTGCTCCCTCCCCCTAAAAGATCCTGGCTAAAGCCAGCTGCCAAAGCAAGTACGTCTCATCTGTGGGAGCATAAAAGTGCATATACTAGGACTTTGAAGTGAGGTGGGCCTGGAAAATACAGCTTGGCTCAGCTGCAGCACAAGGAGATCAGACTCATAAAAGTGGCCTGCAGCACTTAGTTCCAGAGGAGGTTGGGGCACTGCCATTCATCTCTCCACAACCACCACCGAGAGCAGCCCCCGAGACTTATGTACACCAAACCATGCCTATCCACGAGGGGGAGCTGCTGCTTTTTTTGTACTTATTTTTTATTATTATTACTACCTTTTTTACCTTTTTAAATTTTCACTCTTTATTTTCTTTTTCCTTTCTCCCTCTTTTTTTTTCCTCTCTTGCCATCTAGATATATTCTCCCTTATCTCATCCTTATCTCTCCCCTCAACTGGTGACACACTTTTAAACTGTCCACTGTCCTTTGTTGTCTCTGCCACCCTTTATTTTTTATTCTCTTCTTTTCTTCTATTTCCTCTAACTTTTCTTCCTTTCCCCTTTTTAATTTCTTTGTTTGATTTGACTGTGCGTTTGCGTGCTTCTGTTCCCAGAGTGTTTGTCTATCTGTTTTCATTTCAGGGCTACCCCAAGAAACAAGCCAAAGTAGGCATGACAGAGAGTCTCAAATATCACTGAGCAGGGAAATAAAATAATCAAAGGCACAACAAAAGAAACAGAGACACCATTAAAAGAACATTTCCTGAAACAATAGGCCCTGGACAGTCAATAAGCCTCCTTTAGCAGAGCAATACAAACAGGTGCACAGTGCACAACGAGCTTTTTAAAACTGACAAGAGACAGAAAACTAGCCAAAATGACAAAACGAAAGAACTCTCCCCTAAAGAAACTCCAGGAAGAAGTCAGAGCCACAGAACTGCTCAAAACAGATCTAAACAACATAACTGAACAAGAATTTAAAATAATTGACATAAAATTAATTGCTGGGTTTGAAAAAAGCATCAGAGAAGCTACTGATACAATGACTAGGGACTTTCAAAATAGGTGTGACGAGTTAAAAAAGGCTATAAATGATGTGATTAATAAAATGGAGGTGGCCACTTCAGGATTGAAGAGACAGACAGAAGAATAAGTGATTTAGAAGACACAGTTATAGCAAAAGAGGAAGCTGGAAAAAAAAAGAGACAAATTGATCCAGGAGAAGGAAAGGAGAATTCGAGACCTGAGTGATACAATCAAATGGAACAACATCCGTATCATAGGAATTGCTGAAGAGGAAGAAAGACAGAGAGGTCCTGAAGGGGTACTAGACCAAATTATAACTGAGAATTTCCCAAATCTGGGAAAAGAAATAGACATTCAAATTCAAGAGGCACAAAGAACCCCCTTAAGACGTAATTTGAAGTGGCTTTCAGCACAACATATCATAGTGAAACTGGCAAAATATAAAGATAAAGGGAGAATTCTGAAAACAGCTAGGAATAAAAGGGCCCTCACATACAAAGGGAAACTTATCAGAGAAGTTACAGACCTGTCTAATGAAACTTGGCAGGCCAGGAATGAATGGCAGGAAATCTTCAATGTGATGAACAGGAAAAACATGAAGCCAAGAATCCTTTATCCAGTAAGCCTGTCATTCAAAATAGAAGGAGAGACAAAGGTGTTCCCAAATAAACAAAAATTGAGAGACTCATGACCACCAAACCAGCCCTGCAAGAAATCCTAAGAGGGACTTTATGAAGGAAATGTTGTAAGAATACAAGGTGCAGGAGACACCACTACAAACATGAATTCTACGGAGAACACAATGAGTCTAAACCCACATTTTTCAATAATAACACAGAATGTAAATGGACTGAGTGTTCCAGCAAAATGACACAGAGTAGCAGAATGGATAAAAAAAAAAAAAACCAAAATCCATCTATTTGCTGTCTACAAGAGACTCATTTTTGACCTGAAGACACCTACAGGTTGAAAGTAAAGGGATGGAGAAATATCTATCATGCGACTGGAAGCCAAAAGAAAGCTGGAGTAGCCATACTTATATCAGACAAACTGGACTTTAAAGTAAAGGTAGTAGCACAAGATGAAGAAGGACATTATAGAATAATTATAGGGTCTCTCGATCAGGAAGAGCTAACAATTATAAACATCTATGTGTCAAATAGAGGAGCACCCAAATACATAAAAACAACTAATCACACACAGAAACAACTTATTGGAAAGAATGTGATAATTGCAGGGGACTTTAATACTCCACTGACAGCAATGGATATCAACCAGACAGAAAATCACTAAAGAAACAATGAACCTGAACAACACAATGGAACAGATGGAATTGACAGATATACTTAGAACTCTGCATCCTGAAGATAGAAAATTCACCTTCTTTTTCAAGTGCACATGGCACATTCTCCAAGATAGATCACGTACTGGGGCATAAAGCAGTCCTCCATAAATATGAACGAATTGAGATCATACCATGCACACTTTTTTTTTTAAATTTTTTAAAATGTTTTATTTATTTTTGATAAAGAGACAGACAGAGCATGAGAGGGGGAGAGGCAGAGAGAGAAGGAGACAGAACCGGAAGCAGGCTTCAGGCTCTGAGCTAGCTGTCAGCACAGAGCCTGACGCGGGGCTCGAACCCACGAACGTGAGATCTGACCTGAGCTGAAGCCGGAGAACTAACCAACTGAGCCACCCAGGCGCCCCCCATGCACACTTTCTGATCACAATGCTATGAAACTTGAAATTAACCACAGGAAAAAGTCTCAGAAACCTCCAAAAATGTGGACGCTAAAAACCACCCTACTAAAGAATGATTGGGCTAATCAGGCAATTAGAGAAGAAATTAAAAACTATATGGAAACAAATGAAAACAAAAACATAACAATCCAAAATCTCTGGGACGCAGCAAAGGCAGTCCTAAGAGGAAAGTATATTGCAATCCAGGCCTATTTCAACAAACTAGAAAAAGCACAAATTCAAACTCTAACAGAGCACTGGAACTATAAAGGGAGCAGCAAGAGCACCCCAAACCCAGTAGAAGAAAAGAAATGATAAAGATCAGGGCAGAAACAAACAATATAGAATCCAAGTAACAGTTGAGCAGATCAAAGAAACCACGAGTTGGTTCTTTGAAAAAATAAACAAAATTGATAAACCTCTAGCCACGCTCCTTAGAAAGAAGAGAGAGCACCTAGGTGGACAAAATTATGAATGAAAGTGGATCTATTACAACCAATCCCTTAGAAAGACAAGCAATCATCAGAGATTACTATGAAAAATTACATGCCAACAAACTGGACAACACAGAAGAAATGGACAAATACCTAAATGCACAGGCACAGCCAAAATTCAAACGGGAAGAGACAGAAAGCATGAGTAGACCAATAACCAGTGAAAAAATTGAATCCGTTATCAACAATCTCCCAATGAATAAGAGCCCAGGACCAGATGGATTTCCAGAGGAATTCTACCAGACATTTAAAGCAAGCTAATACACATTCTTCTCAAACTATTCCAAAAAAATAGAAATAGAAGGAATATATATACAATGGAGTATTACATGGCAATGAGAAAGAATGAAATCTGGCCATTTGTATGAAAGTGGATGGACCTCGAGGGTGTCATGCTAAGCAAAATAAGTTAGGCGGAGAAGGACAGATACCATATTTTGCACTCATAGGTCTAATAGGAGAACAGGAGAAACCTAATGAAGGACCAGGGGGAGGGGAGGAG
>NC_043715.1:43331381-43332474 GCF_006229205.1 Suricata suricatta | reverse complement strand
TGTCGTGTTTCTGATCTCAGGGGGAAAGCTCTCAGTTTTTCCCCATTGAGGATGATTAGCCGTGGGCTTTTCATAAACTATTTTATAATGTTTAAGTAAGTTCCTTCTATTCCGACTTTCTCAAGGGGTTTTATTAAGAAAGGGTGCTGTATTTTGTCAAATGCTTTTTCTGCATCTATCGACAGGATCATATGGCTTTTATCTTTTCTTTTGTTAATGTGATGGATCACATTGATGGATTTGTGAATTTTAAACCAGAACTGTCACCCAGGAATGAATCCTACTTGATCATGATGAATAATTTTTTTTATATGCTGTTGAATGTGATTTGCCAGTGTCTTGTTGAGTATTTTTGCATCTGTATTCATTAAGGATATTGGTCTGTAGTTCTCTTTGTTTGCTGGGTCTCTGTCTGGTTTGGGTATCAAAGTGATATTGGCTTCATAGAATGAGTTTGGAAGTTTTCCTTCTATTTCTATTTTTTGGAATAGTTTGAGAAGAATGGGTATTAGCTCTGCATTAAATGTCTGGTAGAATTCCCCTGGAAGCCATCTGGCCCTGGGCTCTTATTCATTGTGAGATTTGTTGATAATGGATTCAATTTCTTCACTGGTTATTGGTCTATTCATGCTTTCTATCTCATCCCGTTTGAGTTTCGGTAGTACGTGTATGTTTAGGAATTTGTCCATTTCTTCTGTGTTGTCCAGTTTGTTGGCATATAATATTTCATAGTAATCTCTGATGATTGCTTGTCTTTCTAAGGGATTGGTGTTAATAAATCCATTTTCAGTCATGATTTTGTCTATCTGGGTGCTCTCTCTTTTCTTTCTAAGGAGCCTGCCTAGAGGTTTATCAATTTTGTTTATTTTTCCCAGAACCAACTCTTGGTTTCATTGATCTGCTCAACTGTTATTTGGATATTATATTGTTTGTTTCTTCCCTGATCTTTATTATTTCTTTTCTTCTGATGGATTTTGGGTTTTCTTGCTGCTCCTTTTCTAGTTCCATTAGGTGCTCTGTTAGAGTTTGAATATGCACTTTTTCTAGTTTGTTGAAATAGCCCTGGATTACAGTGTACTTTCCTCTTAGGACT
>NC_043715.1:43329807-43331281 GCF_006229205.1 Suricata suricatta | reverse complement strand
GGCTGTACCAGTTTACATTCCCACCAACAGTGTAGGAGGGTGCCCATCTCTCCACACCCTCCCCAGCATCTGTAGTCTCTGGATTTGTTCATTTTAGCCACTCTGACTGGTGTGAGGTGGTATCTCAGTGTGGTTTTGATTTGTGTTTCCCTGATGATGAGTGATGTTGAGCATCGTTTCATGTGCCTGTAGGCCATCTGGATGTCCTCTTTGGAGAAGTGTCTGTTTATGTCTTCTGCCCATTTCTTCACTGGGTTATTTGTTTTTCGGGTGTGGAGTTTGGTGAGTTCCTTGTAGATTTTGGATACTAGCCCTTTATCCAATATGCCATTTGCAACTATCTTTTCCCATTCTGTCAGTTGCCTGTTAGTTTTCTTGATTGTTTCCTTTGCAGTGCAGAAGTCTTTTATCTTGATGAGGTCCCAATGGTTCATTTTTGCTCTTGATACCCTTGACTTTGGGGGGTGTGTCCAGTAGGAAATTGCTGCAGTTGAGGTCATGGAGACTGTTTCCTACTTTCTCCTCGAGGGTTTTGATGGTTTCCTGTCTCACATTCAGGTCCTGCAGCCATTTTGAGTTTACTTTTGTATATGGTGTCAGAAAGTGGTCTAGTTTCATTCTTCTGCATGTTGCTGTCCAGTTCCCCCAGCACCACCTGCTAAAGAGGCAGTCTTTTTTCCATTGGATACTCTTTCCTGCTTTGTCAAAAATTAATTGACTGTACATTTGTGGGCCCAGTTCTGGGTTCTCTATTCTATTCCATTGGTCTATGTGTCTGTTTTTGTGCCAATACCATACTGTCTTGATGATGACAGCTTTGTAGTAGAGGTTAAAGTCTGGGATTGTGATGCTCCCGTTTTGGTTTTCGTCAATATTACTTTGGCTATTTGGTGTCTATGTGGTTCCATACGAATTTGAGGATAGCTTGTTCTTGCTTTGAGAAGAATGCTGGCGCAATTTTGATGGGGATTGCATTGAATGTGTAGATTGCTTTGGGTAGTAATGACATTTTCACAATGATTATTCTTCCATTCCATGATCATGGAATGTTTTTCCATTTCTTGGTGTCTTCTTCAATCTCTTTCATAAGTTTTCTATAGTTTTCATCATATAGGTCTTTTACATCCTTGGTTAGGTTTACTCCTAGGTATTTTATGGTTTTTCATGCAATTGTGAATAGGATCAGTTTCTTGATTTCTCTTTTGGCTGCTTCATTAATGGCGTATAGGAATGCAACCGATTTCTGTACATTGATTTTGTACCCTGCAACTTTACTGAATTCATTGATCAGTTCTAGAAGGCTTCTGGTGGCGTCGATCGGATTTTCCATATAGAGTATCATGTCATCTGCAAAAAGGGAAAGTTTGACTTCTTCTTTGTCAATTCTGATGCCTTTTATTTCCTTTTGTTGTCTGATTGCTGATGCTAGGACTTCCAGCACTATGTTAAACAACAGTGGTGAGAGTGGACACCC
>NC_043715.1:43310126-43329707 GCF_006229205.1 Suricata suricatta | reverse complement strand
GTGGAGGTTCCTCAAAAAACTATCAATAGAACTCCCCTATGACCCAGCAATAGCACTGCTAGTGATTTACCCAGGGGATACAGAAGTGCTGATGCATAGGAGCACATGTACCCCCTTGTTTTTAGCAACACTGTCAACAATAGCCAAATCATGGAAAGAGACTAAATGTCCATCACCTGATGAGTGGATCAGGAAGATGTGGTATATATACACGATGGAGTATTACATGGCAATGAGAAAGAATGAAATAGGGCCATTTGTAGCAAAGTGGATGGACCTTGAGGGTGTCATGCTAAGTGAAATTAAGTCAGGCGGAGAAGGACAGATACCATATGTTTGCACTCATAGGTCTAACAGGAGAACAGGAGAAACCTAATGGAGGACCATGGGGAGGGGAAGGGGAAGAAAGAGGGACACAAAACCTGAGAGACTACTGAATACTGAAAACAAACTGAGGGTTGAAGGGGAAGAGGGAGGGGAGAAAGAGGTGGTGGTAAAGGAGGAGGGCACTTGGGGGGCAGAGCACTGGGTGTTGTATGGAAACCAAGTTGACAATAAACTATATTAAAATACATAAATAAATCTTTTTAGGAACATGTTTGAAATTCTCACTAAATTATGGACTTTTTCCCCATAAAAATGATGTATTAACAAATATCTACAACAACTTAAATACAACTTTAAGGGGTTTCTGGTACCCTGAAAGCTCCAAATGGATTTATTTAAAATTTTTAATGTTTATTTATGTTTGAGATGAGAGCAGGGGAGGGGCAGAGAGAGAGGGAGGCACAGAACCTGAAGCAGGCTCCAGGCTCTGAGCTGTCAGCACAGAGCCCAAGGCAGGTCGAAATCACAAACTGAGAGATCATGACCTGAGCCGTAGTCGGCTGCTTTAAGTGACTCAGCCACCGGCGTGCCCCTTCTAAAAGGACTTAAATTACCTCTGCTTAAGCATTTCTGTTCTAGACCATTTGAGCATCTCATTTTTTTTTCCAACTAGGAAATACCCATCTCAGTTAGCTTGGTATTTTCATTTTTCCTGATCTATTGGAAGTGGATGGGGAATTGCCCAAAATCACATTAACGAATAGCTAATGTTTACTAAATACTTATCAAGTGTCAGAAGCTGTTCTAAGAATTTTACACTTTAGAAAGTTCATGGAAGTAATGGGACGTATGTTGTCAAATGTCCACGTGCATATAGGCACTAGGTAAGGAACCTAAATATTAATTCAGTCGACAAGATATTTAAAAAGGATGCAAATGTTCCCATGTCCTCAAAAATAAAAATGCAATTCACATTATAAGAGGAAATACCCATTCACCTTTACCTTAACTTCTTAAAACGGGCAAGAGCAATTCATTCCTTCTCCTCCTCTTCCTGCTCCTCAGAGCCCTTTCCTTAGGGTTAAACAAGACTGAGGAAGAAGGGAATCTTAGGACAACAGGCCTTTCTTGGAGCCCAGCCGCGCTAAATCCGGGAACGCCACGACCCGGTCCGTGCTCACCAACCACCTACACATAAACCGAGTAAAGCGGAAGGATATTGTTGACCCCACCTAGTTTTAGAAAAAGGCCGTGATCACGGTTGTGGGAGGCGGGATTCGGACTTTGGGGCAGTTTCCCCAAAGAAACTCGGTGGTTCTGAAACCTGCAGCTGGACCTCTCAGAGCTCGGTGTGTGTCCACGCGCATCCGAGGGTGCGGTGGGGTGCAGCCACTCGCAGGAACCTGCCGGGGAGGCTCGTTCTGTTCTAACATTCTTTTTTTTTTTTTTTTAATGTTTATTTATTTTTGAGGAATTGAGAGGGAGAGGGTGACAGTGAAGGGGAGGGGCAGAGAGAGAGGGACGGAGAATCTCCTGCCAAAGCAGGCTCCAGGCTCTGAGCTGTCAGCACTGAACCCAACCTGGGGCTCCAACTAGGAGCTGTGAGCTCAGGATCCGAGCGAAGTCTGACGCTCAACCGGCGGAGTCACGTAGGTGCCCCTGTTCTAACATTTTATCCCAAGATCGGGTCTGAGGCTTTTCGCTGGCGTTAAGATATCTGTCTGGGGGCTACTTCTCTGCTGCTGGGCGCGTGCAGCTGGGATGCCAGGGTCGGAGTCCCACAGTCCACGGGAAGGGCAACCTTCCGTCACACAAGAGGCTCCGCATCCAATTCGGTCACACACAAATGCCATCACCCACGAGTCCCGACCTCACAGCCACACACAGTCCTGATGGCAGACCCCGGCCCCGTCACGCCCAGTCACCCAGACACACAACCACACACACCACTGCGGTTCTCACGCACGCACGTTCGGGCCTGGTGGGCGGCTCGCCACACCCGCGGGACTGCGGCGCCTCCCTTCCCTCTCCTAACCTCCGTGCCAGGCGGCCACGCCTTTCCGACCCTCGGAACCAGGACCGCTCACCTCGGGTGTCGCACCTGCCTCACGGGGATATTCCGTGTAAGCGAGGATGGGACGGAACCCGCAAGTCCCCCAAGGCCGCGCGCGGAGGCTGCCGGGAGCTCGTTCTCTAGGCTCCGAGTGCGCCGGCGCCGCCAGCCCGGGCGCGCGGAGCTTCCCCCGCCCGCTCGCCGCGGGAGGCGGGGACCTCGGAGGGCTCCGGCGCCGCCGGCCCCCCGGCTCTTGGTCCCGGGAAGGTCCCGGCGAGCCCGGAGCGGGGCGGGCACGGGCCACCGGCACGTTAAAGGGGGACGTGCGTAAATACGACCCTCCCTGCCGCCTACTCCGTGGCGCTGTGTGTCTTTGGAGAGGTTCTGGGTGCGAGTTTTCTCTGGGTGTGGCTGGTTTGGGTTTGAGAGGCGCTACCTCGCGGCTCGGACCGTGGCTTGTGAAGATTTTGACTGGATCGGGTGTCACACCGTGGGACCGAGCGTGTCGTGTTGGCCTGCGAGGTCTTGGATGTGACGGTTTCTGTGAACGTATCTGTAATTGATTCTGAACATTTATGTGGCGCGGTTTTGCTACTTGTTTTCCCCAGGCCTTCCTTGCACACCGTGGATGGGAGTCCCTCCGTGTGTGCCTGATTGTGTGACGCGCGTGTGCGCTTCTGCTGTGTTCCTGTGGGACTGTGACCTGGGATGATTGGATGTGACCAAGAGCCTCACTCTCAACTCTGAAGTGAGAAAGCCATGTTGCATTTCCAAGGATCATCATCTTCACTGAAGCACTTGTTGAAAAAAACCTGGTTTTCTGGAAAATAATGTATTTGCATTAATCACAGGTTTATTATGGAGAATGTAAATAAGCATAGCCTGAAAAATAAGATTTCAAAGGAAATTCATGTCCTGGAGTAGTTTATTTGCTCCCTCCCCGGATATCCAGAGTAGGCTGTTCCTCTTAAGGGGACTTTGTTGGGAGGATTTAAGAAGCCCCAGACTAAGAAAAAATGTCTTGGGGCCCCTGTGTGGCTCAGTCAGTTAAGCATCTGACTTTTTTTTTTAATGTTTTTTATTTATTTTTGAGAGAGAGAGAGAGACAGCTGAGCAGGGGAGGGTCAGAGAGAGAGGGAGACACAGAATCCGAAGCAGGCTCCAGGCTCTGAGCTGTCAGCACAGAGCCCGCCGCGGGGCTCGAACCCACGGACTGTGAGATCATGACCTGAGCCCAGCCAGACATTTAACCAACTGAGCCATCCAGGCGCCCCTAAGCATCTGACTCTTGATGTCCGCTCAGGTCATGATCTCTCTGTTCATGAGATGGAGCCCCACATTGGGCTCTGCGCTGACAGTGCCTAGCCTGCTTGGGATTCTCTGTCTCTGTCTCTCTCTCTCTCTCTCTCTCTCTCTCTCTCTCCCCCCTCTCTTTGCCTCCCCTGCTCATGCTTCATCTCTCTTTCTCTCAAAAATAAATAAATGTTAAAAAAAAAAAAAAGAAGAAGAAGAAGAAGAAAGGAAAAAAAAAATCTTTACCTAAAAGAAAAGCACTATGGCCAAAGCAGATAACCCAGGATTAGAGAGTCAAATATCTTGGGTTCTAGATCACTCTTTGTTAAAGGAAGGCAAGAAACTTAAGACTCAAAGCATTTGTTCATGCTGACATTATTAATTTAAATGTAATGTTACAAAGTTTTATTCTTACCTTTTATATTTTTGCCTTTTTCTCATAATATTTCTCTAGAAATCCTGACTCCTAGTAATATTAACATATTCATACATTTGCATTAATCTAGAATGGCCATAAAATAGTTTAAAATTGTAATGGCAATATTATTACTAACAATAGAGCTAGCAAATAAAATTTTAGATTGTAGTTATTCTAAAGCAGGGTTGACAAATTACAAATCTGGCCTGCCACATGTATTGCTAGTGAGAAAAAAATAATATCTATCTTTAAAATGGTTTTAAAAAATCAGAAGAAGAAGATTTTGTGATGTGTAAAAAATCATGCATTTCAAACTTCAGTGTCTATAAATACAGCTTTATTGGAACATAGCCATGTTCATTTATGCATTGTCTATAGCTGCATTTGAGCTACAAGGGCAGAATTGAGTGGTTATGCAGACTAAATAGCCTGCAGAGCCTAAAATACAGTCAATTCCCATTATTCACTGTAGTTCTATAAAATCATTGCAAACACTGAATTAGCAAACCATTGCTCCTAAAGGAAAATGGACTTTCCTGCAAGCATCAGATGACATTTTCTTCAACCAACCAATACATACCATCCTTGTTTTATGTGTTTCAACACATAAATAGAAAATTAGTGTTTTCTTGTGAGCCTAGAAGATAAATCCAACTTACCTTATGAAAGAATTTTCCCACTGGGTGTTGTATGGAAACCAATTTGACAATATATTTAAAAATTTAAAAAAAAAAAGAATTTTCCTATTTCTCTGTTCAGGAAACCAGCTGCTTTTCCCCCCTTCCCCCATTAACATTTATTTCTTTTTGAGACAGAGACAGAGCACAAGCGGGATAGAGGCAGAGAGAAAGGGAGACGCAGAATCTGAAGCAGACTCCAGGCACTGAGCTGTCAGCACAGAGTCCAATGCAGGGCCTCAGACCCACAAACTGTGAAATCATGACTTGAGCCCAAGTTGGATGCTTCACTGACTAAGCCACCCAGGTGACCCTAGGAAACCAGCTGCTTTCTTACCTATATTTCTCCTCTAATGGATGTATACCAATATGAATAAAAATAACTTAATTGAGGGGCGCTTGAGTGGCTCAGTCGGTTAAGCCTCTGACTTCGGCTCAGGTCAGATCACACATTCCTGGGTTCGCGCCCTGCATCAGGCTCTGTGCTGACAGCTAGCTCAGAGCCTGGAGCCTGCTTCAGATGTCTCCTCTCTCTGCCCCTCCTCCTCTGGTGCTCTGTCTCTCTCTGTATCAACAATAAATAAAAAAATATTTAAAAATTTAAAAAAAATAATTGATACTTCTCCTCCTATAAGGACCAGCCATTTTTTCCTCTGATAAAACCAGTTTCTCAGCCTAAGTAATATTCCAGGCCAAGTGATTCATAAACAAACAAATAACCTCAAACTATTCAGGAATATAAATGCAGAGTAAAGTTCTGTATATATGTAATCAGGCCTGGGTGGTATGATGCCACTGAGGAAGATAGAAAATTCTTTAGCTTGGGACTGGGGATTTCAGGTTGGTGATGGTGGATTTCAGCAATTGATTTCTGAGCTAACACAGCATATTGTCCATTTAGAGCTATTTAAGTCATCCTCCCTTTTAGGGGAATTCACTGGAGAGGGGTGATAACTGGCCATACTTTGTGTTCAACCACAAATATTGCTACCACTCTGCTTCCCATAGATTTTAATACTAAGAGAAAGAAACCACATTTCTTATAGATGAGGTTTGTGATCCAAATTCCTGTGTCCCACCTGATGAGTGGATCAAGAAGATGTGGTATATATACACAATGGAGTACTTCATGGCAATGAGAAAGAATGACATCTGGCCATTTGTAGGAAAGTGGATGGACCTCGAGGGTGTCATGCTAAGCGAAATAAGTCAGGCGGAGAAGGACAGATACCATATGTTTGCACTCATAGGTCTAACAGGAGAAAAGGAGAAACTTAATGGAGGACGAGGGGGAGGGGAAGAAGGAAAGAGAGTTGGGGAGAGAGGGATGCAAAACTTGAGAGACTATTGAATACTGAAAATAAACTGAGGGTTGATGGGGAAAGGGGAGGGGGGAAAAGAGGTGGTGGTGATGGAGGAGGGCACTTGTGGGGAAGAGCATGGAAAGAGTATGGAAACCAATTTGACAATAAACTACCTAAAAAAAAGACAAAAAAATTTCAAAAAAGAGAAAAAAACCAAATGTGTGTGTGTGTGTGTGTGTGTGTGTGTGTGATTTATGTGTTTTAACACATTTCATCAAAGCAATAAATCATTTTTCTTATGACACACAAATAAGAGTAGAGAGGAAATCAACAAACAGAAAGTCATCCTGATAAACCAACCCTTCAGTCTGTTAAAATGGGGAAAATGCGGTAAAAAAAAATTCCTGCCCAACAGCCACTGTCCTCACATCTACAACATGAAAAAGGGAGAAATAGGTATAAATACTGTGAGATATCACTTTATCTGTAGATTATCAAAGATCAAAAGAATCTATCATTTTATAATCAATACCCTAATAAAAGATACTAAATTTTCAGATATTACTAGCATATTTTAAGTATTATGAAACATTATATCATAAAGATATTAGAGGGTAAGGAGATAAAAAGTTGTCAAAGACATTTCTATCCATTCAAGGTCAATTCAATGTTAATTCATTTTGAAATACTCTGTATCTAAATAGAAAAAAATTCAAAATATAATCCTAGGGTTTTTTGTTAGAACTGGATAAAATAATTTAAAATCTAATAAAGAAACATTTGTCTTTCATTTTTTTCTTAATTATTTTAATGTTTCTTTATTTTTGAGAGAGACAGAGCATGAGCAGAGGAAGGAACAGGGAGGTACAAAATCCGAAGCAGGATCCAGGCTCTGAGCTGTCAGCATAGAGCCTGATGCGGGGCTCGAACCCTGAACCACAAGACACGACCTGAGCCAAAATCAGATGCTTAACTGGCTGAGCCACCCAGGCGCTCCTGTCTTTCTTTCTTTCTTTTTTTTTAAATTTTTTAAATTTTTTATTTATTTTTGAGACAGAGAGATTCAGAGCATGAGCGAGGAGGGGCAGAGAGAGGGAGACACAGAATCGGAAGCAGGCTCCAGGCTCTGAGCTGTCAGCACAGAGCCTGACGCGGGGCTCGAACCCACGAACCGTGAAATCATGACCTGAGCTGAAGTCGGAGGCTTAACCAACTGAGCCACCCAGGCGCCCGTCCTGTCTTTATGTCTAAATAAAAATTATACATTAACAACATACATATCTCTATTTCCAAATAATAAGTTACTAAAAAGTATAAGCCAGATTGCTGGAAAACAGATCACAGAAATAGATTTGAGAATATAAGCCTTTAATAGAAGTATTTAATATAGTAGGAGAAAGATGAATATTTCAATCGTTGGTCCTGGCATAATTGGGCTTATTTCTGAATGGAAACAAAGCTAACATCCTCTATTACACCATATAGAAGAATGAATTCTAGATAAAGTGCTAAAGTCCGTGTGTGTGTGTGTGTGTGTGTGTGTGTGTGTGTGTACACACCCACATATATGAAAAACTACATACTCTGTTCCTTTATCCTCTTCCCTCTGAAAGTTTCTATAAGCAATAACTTCCTAAGAAACAGAAAGCATTGGAAATGGTTTGGAAACCCTATTTTATGGTAATAAAATATACAAAAATATAAAATCAAAATGTTTACTGAAGCATTACTTTTACTTTTTAAGAGTTTTAAAGTTTATTCATTCTGAGAGAGAGAGAGAGAGAGCAAGCAGGGGAGGGATAAAAAGGGAGGGAGGGAGGGCGAGAGAGAGAGAGAGAGAGAGAGAGAGAGAGAGAGAGAGAGAGAGAGAGAATCCCAAGCAGACTCCATGCTATCAGTGCAGAGCCTGACTTGGGGCTCGAACTCACAAACCATGAGATCAAGACATGAGCCAAAACCAAGTCAGATCCTTAACCAACTGAGCCACCCAGGTGCCCCGAATGAAGCACTACTTTTAAATGGCAGAGAGGAAACATTCTGAAATATTACAATTGGGAAATAAATAGGTAATGGTATAAGTATACTTGGGTATGAAATATACTGTAACCATTTAAAAAACTAAGTTAAATCTCATTTACTGACTAGGGAAATTCAAAATTTAAAAGGCAAATTACATAGAAAAGTGTAACTATCATCCATGTTTTTGGTTAAAATATACCAAATTATTTGTGCTAATATTTAAACATAAAGAAATATATGGGGGATATACACAAGGTCTGAACATTACTCAGAAGGAAATGAGCAGAGGAGAAGGGAGTGAGTAATAACGAAAGACATAATTTTTTTCCTTTTTGTTTATCAGTATTGTTTCATTGGTTTGAGTGTAAATGCATTACCTCTGTAATTTTATTTCATTTAAAAATTTTTTTATTTCTTATAGTAATCTGCATATCCAAGGTGGGGCTTGAACTCACAACCCTGAGATCCAGGATCACAAGCTCTTCCCATCAAGCTTGCCCATTTCCTCTGTAATTTTAGATGAGGAACTTAATGAGTGACTTAAACTCATAAAAGAATGTAAAATTTTATTTAGCAGTCCTCATTTTGATATTTATGCAAAATATTATAACAAAATATTCTGTTTTTTAAATTTGCAGATGTTTTGCTCATTCCACTTAAATTGATTATAAAATACTTTACAGGCATAAGCCTGTAACAAAATAAAAAATTAAATTAAAAACACCCAACCTACTAACATGAGATCTAAGGAAAAAGGAAGTGAGGAATGGAAGAACAGGTCTGTAATTTCGGGTGTATGGGATCTTCCTACCAAGAATGGAATCCATCCAATGCAGGAAGCTGCTTGCTGAGCATGAAAATTGAGGCACAGGAAATCTATTTCAAAACACTTATCTACCTAAATGAAGCTAAGCTGTGGGATATTTTCCTAACTTCAGGGTTCTTAATCTTTAGCAGCCTTCCACACTCTTCACAACGGCAGAGTTAAGTAGTTGCTACAGAAATAGTATGGTTCATAGGACTAACGTATTTACTATCTGGCCCCTTATGGAAAGTCTGCTAACTTTTCATCTAGAATACAATACAGAATTCCAGTGACATATTTGCTACTAGTGCAAAAATGTGATGGTCAGGCTATTTTTTCTCTTCATTGGCTATTTTAAAATTTTCAGTTGTAGGTGTATATATTTATCAACAATGGGATATGCAATATATAAAATATACCCATTTTTTAAACTTGACATAATGCTTAGAATAAAAAGAATTTGCATGCAGAAAATACTGGGGCTGGATTAAGTCCTTAAAAAAAAAAAGTCCTTGCATTTGGAGTTTAGCTAGTTATCTCTGGAAATATTTTAAATCTAAACCTGTTCAGATCTAAGAAATTCAGGGTAAATTACTTTGTGTTGTACCGTTCCTTTGCTCCTTAAATTTCCTTGGGAACCAAGGGATTTGCACTATTAAAAACTCCTCCTCCAAGCCTTCTGCACATTCACAGCTTTAGTGTCCAGAACAAAAGGAACTCATGGGCTATTTGCGCAGTCAATATATCTTTGGTCCTCATGGTGTCTTTAAAGATAAATCAGAGCTACTGTTTAAAAATCAAGCACTAGGGGCGCCTGGGTGGCTCAGTCGGTTAAGCGTCCGGCTTCAGCTCAGGTCATGATTTCACGGTTTGTGGGTTCGAGCCCCGCGTCAGGCTCTGTGCTGACAGCTCAGAGCCTGGAGCCTGCTTCGGATTCTGTGTCTCCATTTCTCTCTGACCCTCCCCTGCTCGCACTCTGTCTCTCAAAAATAAGTTAAGAAAAAAAAAAAGAAAAGAGCTATTAGGGCATCTTGGTAGTTCAGTTGGTTGGACGTCTGACTTTGGCTCAGGTCATGATGTTGCGTTCATGGGTTCAAAGCCCCAAGTCAGGCTCACTGCTGTCAGCCTGTCAGTGTAGAGCCCATTTTGGATCCTCTGTCCCCCTTCTCTGCCCCTCCCTCAAAAATAAGTAAAAATCAAGAGCTATCACACACAAACAACAAAAACAAAAAATCCAGACTCTCGAAAAGTCAGAAGTGCTGGCAAAATGGGGCCTGTGTTTCCTCATATCACTTAGTTGGGACGCACTGGGTATCCTCCTTAGCTACTGCTGCAACCAGGTTCATTTCTATTATTTTAGTAGGTACCACTGTTTGCTAGTTTCTCTAGTATGCTCGCATATATTTTCATGGATACTAAAAAATAGCTGTTTTTAAGTGTCCTAATATTGTTCTAACATCGAGATTATATTTGGGTGGGTGTGTTCTGGGATGTCCACCTCTATGTAACAGATAAGTCCTTAGACACTTGATAATGTTTTGCTGGAAAAAAGTGTTTTGGTGCTTCACTAGTAGTAAATAGCTACTATATCACACTAAATTTCCCCTTTTCTGTGTTTTTGAGGCTTCTGAGAGTTCTAATTCTGAGTCAATTTGCATATTTTTATTTTCCTAAAAAAATAATTTTGTTTGTTTTCAAATGTATCAGAAAGAAGCATTGCGTTTAACATATTTTATTAAATATTTTATTTCTAAGTAATCTCTACACTCAATGTGGGGCTTGAACTCACAACCCTGAGGCCATGCTACACCAAATGAGCCAGCCAACCACTCCTAAAATAACATTTTAAATCATTAAAGGTTTCTCTTTGTGTGTGTGTGCGCGCTTGTCTTTTCACACTTTTTCATCAATGTTGCAAATGTTTTGTCTACATTCTTGCTTGTTTTTATGTTAGGTATTATATGGTCTAGTCAAAGGATGCCAGTCTGAATAAAGTCCTTTCCACACATTACTTTCCCCACCAATACCTAGGTGGTGAATAATTTTATGTTCCATAGGAAGTAAGTGATGATGGAAATTTTTCTGACTTCATTTCCCTGAGTGTGTCTTTCTTCAACTATACATCCTGCTCGATGTTCAGCAAGGTCCGTAGAAACTGTTTTTCAACAAATAATACTAATGACAATGATGAATAAAATAATGACCAACATCCATTGAATATTTATTATATGACAGGCACAATTCTAAGCACTTTATGTATCTTAATTTATTTGATCCTCACACAAAATTTTGAGGTAGATATTATAATTATCCCCATTTTATAGTTTCTACTGAGACAAATATGTATAAAACCATAGAAAAATGGTCAGGAAGCATAAATACCAAACAGATAATGACTATCCTTCAGAAAAGGAAATGGGTACAAGGATGATAGTCAAAGGGTATACCTGCCTTATTTGTAATGTTTAAATCTTTTAAAAGGAAAATATGTTCGTACACTGTTTCTGCAATTAAAATACATGATACAAAGATAAGCCAAGGGAGAATTTCCATTAGGGTACTGTGTACAGTGGCAAAAACTCTGGTAAACTACAATGTCTATTAGTAAGAATTTGATAAAATGATATCACAGCAACATAAAGAAGCCCAGGTAGCTATGAAAGGATGTCTATTTGCTGTGTGGAAAATTGTTCATCCATGTTTTTACACGAAGAAATCCAAAGTTTTGTAAATAACAAAAAGAATAAGCCATCTTTGAATAAAGAGGTCACTTCTTCCAGGTATTAAAGGTATTTTACAAACTGATGTAAACAGATGCAATTTACAGTCATATAAACTTAAGATGGGTTAAAATATTAATATAACCACTACAGACAAATTAGAGGGAAAACCAAAAGTCTCAGGATTTTATTTCAGTATAAATTCTGAGTTTGAAAATAAGGTTAGAAAGGTGCCAAAAGTGCTGTGATTTTCAATGTTTGCTAGCTTGAATTATCTGATGTCAAAAGAAATATAAGCTTTTATTAAAGGGCTTCCAAAATATATTCTACTCATAGGGTGTTTCTCCTACATGATTTTTCTCAGGCTGAATAAGCTGAGAAATAATAATAAGAAAAAATAATAATAAGTCAACAAGTACAATGTTTCTACAATATTCTACCTAAAGGGATTATTATCAAGACAAATTCTCTAATGTTGAATAGTTCTGAGCTGTAATTAAAAGCCTTCCTACAGATTTTATACATTCTATAGTTCATCACCAGTACAAATTTTGATGTTGAATAAGTTGTGAGCCGTAACTAAATGTCTTCGCACATTCTCTATATTCGTAGGGCTTCTCACCAGTATGAATTCTGTGATGACTGATAAGTTGTGAACTCTGAGAATAGGCCTTCCCACATATCTTACACTCATAGGGCTTCTCACCAGTATGAATTCTCTGATGTCGAGTAAGGTCTGAACCAGAACGAAAAGCCTTTTCACATTCCTTACATTCATAGGGCTTCTCCCCTGTATGGATTCTCTGATGTTTAATGAGTTGTGAGCTCTGACTAAAGGCATTGCCACATTCCTTACATTCATAGGGCTTCTCCCCTGTATGAATCCTCTGATGTTGAGTAAAGTTTGAGCCACTACTAAAGGCCTTCCCACATTCTTTACATTCATAGGGCTTTTCACCAGTGTGAATTCTCTGATGTCGAGTGAAGTTTGAGCCACTACTAAAGGCCTTTCCACATTCCTTACATTCGTAGGGTTTCTCGCCAGTGTGAATTCTCTGATGTCGAGTAAGGTCTGAGCCACAAATAAATGTTTTCCCACATTCCTTACATTCAAAGGGTTTCTTGCCAGTATGAATTTTCTGATGATGACTGAGTCTTGAGGGATGTCTAAAGGCCTTTCCACATTCCTTACATTCATAGGGCTTCTCAATGGTATGAATTATTTGATGTGTAGTAAGCTGTGAGTCATGTCTAAAGGCTTTTCTATATTCCTTAGTTCCACAGTATTTCTCTTTATTATTGATGATTTGCTGGAATGTAAAGGATGGGTGCTGACTGAGAGGGGGCAGGCCTTCATGGGTGAACATCAGTTGGCTGAAGTGTCCCTCCTGACAGCCATGTTTCTCAAACTGGCCATTACATTCCCAGTCATCTCTGAACCCAGAGCACTGAAGGTCATGTCTTGTAAGGCTTTCCATTATCTCCCACTGAGCTGACTCTATTTCATAAATTTCCTTCTTCAAAAATAATTTCTTGGTCTCACATCTTGATTCCAGGACTGAAAGAAAAAATGAAAGTAATCACTTATATTTTTCTTGATTGAGAGAAATAAAACTTCAGTTAAAATGGGAAAATTAAACCAAACTTAAAAAAAAATAGATGAGAAGAGAACAAGGACAGATCATATAGTAAGACGAGGGCAGTAAGTAAGCCCCTGATTTCCAAACATTCCTACTGATCAGAACTATTGAGGGGAGCCTGCTGAACATACAGATAACTTAGTCTTATCTCCCTTGCTACAAAATTACTCTAATCATAAATTCACATACAAACCCTCAGAGCAAATGGACACACACCTGTAAGAGCACCCCACAACATGAACTATAAAATAAGGGAAATGATTGCCTACTTAATAGAGTTATTATCAGGATTAAAGGAGCATAAGATAAAATTCCCAGGGGTTGGCAAACTATGGCCTGCAACACTGTAACAAAAGTTTTTTAAATGTTTATTTATTTTTGAGAGACAGAGAGACAAAGTGTTAGCAGGGGAGGGACAGAGACGGAGGGAGACACAGAATCTGAAGCAGGCTCCAGGCTCTGACTGTCAGCACAGAGCCTGACGTGGGACTTGAACTCATGAACTGCAAGACTATGACCTGAGCTGAAGTCGGCCACTTAACTGACTGAGTCACTCAGGCACCCTGCACTGTAACAATTATTATAAGTAAGTTTTATTGGAACATAGCTACACTTATTTGTTTACATATTGTCTATGGCTGCTTCTGAGCTACAATGGCAGAAGTGAGTAGCTCCAACAGAGACCACATTGACTGTAAACAAAATATTTATTATCTGGCCTTTCAAGAAAATGGTTTGCCAGTTCCTGGTTAGATCTATGTTGTCCATTACAGTAGCCATGAGCATATGTGTCTATTTAAATTTAACATAATTAAAATTATATAAAAATTCAAATTTAATTCAATAGCACTGTCCACATTTCCAATGTTCAATAGCCAATTGTGGTTAGTATGGGAAATAACAGACATAGGATATTTCTACCACCACTAAAAGTTTTATCGGACAGCATTGTCCTCAATCCTGTAACTGGAGGCCCAGGGTCTCTTTAACAAATAAGGAAATAGAGAGTGGCACTCCAGATGGCAGAAATGAATCAATCTAGCATTAGTGTCAGATAGCGAGGATTCTTTTGTGGCTAAATATGGAATATGTTTGGGATTTAATAAAAATACTTCTTGGCTTCAAATTCTGTGATGCTGATCTTAGAACAGAGGAGAGCACTTAAAAAGAACATAAGCACTATAATAGTGATGACTGACAGGAAGGGCATTTGCAGGTTTAAAGAGAAGGTAGAAAATATAAAAGCAGTGATCTACTATTGAAAAAGTTACGAGATTCAGTCATGAATTTTTTAATTCACACTCAATTACAAGCTTTGTTTTCTTGGGCAAAGTAGTTCATTTTTCTGAGCCCTCAATTCTGTCTACAAAATAGGAATAATAATTCATAATCATTGGGGGAACTGTAAATAACACAGAAGAAGTGTTTGGTGAACGTGTTTAATATTTGAGATAATATAAAATAATTTCTATATTAGTAGGCAAGTGTGGTGTTTTGAAGACCACACTATGGGAAAGCCTCAAGCCAAACAAGTGAAAATCATTCTAGTACCATCTTTTCTCTCATATATTCAGCCAATACTGCCTAATCTTACTCCTAAATATATCTTAAAACTCTTCCTTCTATCTTTAATATCTAATATAAGGATCTCTTGAACTATTGGGACAGAGTCTTTCTTACCTAGCTTCCCCACTTGAGGTCTGCAATCTTGGGTCCTTCCCTTATGGTAGTTCTCTCACAACAAAAGCCAAACTCTTGAACATGGTCCACGAAGCTCTGAATGGTCTGACTGCTGCCTCTTCAAACAAATCTCAGGCTATGCTCCCTTTTGGTTGCTAACCTCCATCCAAGCTGGCCCTAATTTGCAGTTCTTCAAATGCTCCCAGCCTTTAGTCCCTCTTTATAGACTTTCCAGGTACTTTTCCTATGTCTAGTGGTTGTATTGTTGCTGTTGTTTACTCTTGGCCTTGATAACTAATGCCCATTTTCCAAATCTTCACTTAAAGGTCATACTTTATGAAGCCTTTCCTGGCTCCATGACCAAATTATACTCTCCTTGTAATTACACTTTTGGCCCTCATATCTTTTTTCCTGAATAGATGTTAAGTTCTATGAAGGAAAGGAAATGTCCATTGTCTTCATCAGTGTGTATCTAACTCTAAGCACCGTATCTGGCACATACTGGAAGATCAACAAATATTTATTAACTGACTCAATAAACAAGTATTTAAATGTATACTCCTTAAAAAATTCCTCTAGAAAAAAGGACACATCTTTTTAAACACAGCACAGTGAATATATGTATGCATTTATTACTGTTCCTTCATGAAATCCCACTAAAGTGACAGTTATGAGATTAAACAAGAAACTCCATGAGAACAAAGAATAGGGGAGGAAAGAGCAGCAACAAAATTTTGAAAGCTGGTGTATATGTAATGGTAATATATAATTTGTTAACCATAAACACTGAAACCTAGGTTGTAGATTGGTCTGATAACATTTCTAAGAACTGTAATCAACAAGTACCTGTAAAAGTAGGTGCAGGAGGGGTTGCAAAAAGTAAGATTAAATGAAAATCTGTAAGAAACAGAGAGACCCCAGATTCTGAAACCTACCCCATACACTGTAAACTTTCCGAATCTGGCAGCCAAACTCATTTTATTGACTACCAGAAAGAAATAGAGTATTCCATTCTGGAGAAAAACAGCCCAAGAGAAAATATCTGATAGGTGGTATCAGCCAACAAATTGTTCTAGGAACATCACTCTACAGTGACTACACCAATAAATCTAAACTTCTTCATACACACATGAGGTCCAATCAGCCTTTTTTAACTTTCCTAATTTTTAAGAAAGTTTTTATTTTGAGAGAGTGTATGCAAGCAGGGCAGAAAGAGGGAGAGAGAATCTCAATCAGGCTCTGCGCTGTCAGAGTGGAGCCTAACACGTAGCTTGATCCTACGAATTGTGAGATCATGACCTGAGAGGAAATCAAGAGTCTGATGCTTAAATGACTGAACCACTCAGGCGTCCCACATCAGCTTTTTAATACCAGTTTTATATGGACAGACAGCCTTGAGTCACCAGCAGTTTCAGGAAAATCTCAAACATGAGAGATTAAAATGGACAAAGGAAAAAATAAAACCCTCAGCAAAGACAATGGAGAAAAATTCAAAAGAAGAATGCTTCTAAAAATATATAATGCATATCTCATAAGAGAATAATGTCATAAAAAATACCCAAAGCAAAACATCTCTTACAAAAATATTAGAGTTATAACTTAATAAATTCACACAAAGGTACAAGAAAAGAATTCTAGACCTAAGACAAGAAATTTAAAATCTGACCTATGAGTGTTCAATCATTCAAAAATGTTAATGAGGACGGAAGGAGCTAAGATGGCGGAGAGGAAGGGAGCTCTTTAAACTTCGTCTACCCCATCGATCGAACTGAGAAGGACATTACTCTCATCTGCAAGAGCGGAAGGAGAAAATACGGACTCCAGAAAGAAGAGAACCTCAAAGATACCTGAGTGAGTGAGTGCGAACTGGGGAGACTGGAAAACAGGCCAGCCCGAGACGGGTAGCGGAGGTGGGAGCCCCAGCCCAACATGGGGCAAGCGTGCAGAGCCCAAGAGACAAGGGGAAGAGACTGAACAGGCTCATAGAACTGTCTCTGGGGAAGAGGTAAAGAACACTTAACTGCTCTTGGAGAGAGAAACTCACTCCATAGATAACTGCTGGGTAGCCCAAATCCCAAACCCAGGTGGTGCACGGGAAAGAACAGCTTCCAGCCCTGCGCCATCTTGGCAGGGAGGCAGCGGCCATGGCAGCGGTGGCGCCAGGGGCGCTCACTTCGACCTCGGTTTTGGGAGTGGGAGCACGCACCTCATTTCCACAGCACATCTTGCCCCCGGAATTGGCCGCGCAAATCCCGAACCCCGGGAGCCAACAGGGAAAAAATAGCCCCCACACATACGCGATCCCGGCAGGGAGTTGACAGTCATGGAGGCCTAGGCGACTGCTCAGGTTGCAGGAGCTTCCAGCTCATTTCCGGCATTGCACAGCACCTCGGGCAACAGCTGCTTGAAGCTAAGAGAAACTCATTCCTCCCCCAACGCAACTGCAATCCCAGCTGGGGGTTGGGAATCCACAGTGGTGTCTGTGATGGCGTGCACTTCACCTCCTGCTGCACACCTCGCCTCTGGCAGGGGCAGCCAGAATCCCTGTCTGAGCCAATACAAACTGATCCCTCCCCCTAAGAAGCCAGCCACCAAAGCAAATACATCTCATCTGTGGTAGCATAAAAGTGCATGGACTGGAACGTTGAACCCAGGCGGGCCTGGAAAATACAACTTGCCTCAACTGCAGCACAAGGAGATCAGACTCATTAGAGTGGCCTACAATGCATAGTTCCAGTGGAGCTTGGAGTGCCACCATTCTACTCTCTGCAGACACCAAGGCGAAGCCTCTGAGAGCAGCCTCTGAGGCCTACCACACCAAACCATACCTATCCACGAAGGAGAGCTGCTGCTTTTTTTTATATACTTTTTTTCTTCATTTTTTTCTTCATTTTTTGAACTTATTTTTTATTATTATTAACTTTTTTTTAACATGGTCATACACCTTTAGACTGTCCACTGTCCTTTGTTGTCTCTGACCCTCATTGTTTTTTTTCTTTTTTTCCTTCATCTCTTCTTTTCATCTCTTTCCTCTCCATTTTCTTTCCCCCTTTTAATGTGTTTGTTTGTTTGATTTGTCTGTGCATTTGTATGTTTCTGTGTTTGTCTGTCTGTTTTCCTTCTTAGGGCTACACCAAGAAACAAGCCAAAGTGTGCATGACGGCAAGTCCCAAATATTGCTGAGTAAGGAAATAAAATATTCAAATGTACAACAAGAGAAACTGAGAGACACCATTAAAAGAATATTTTCTGAAACGAAGGCTCTGGACAGTCAATAAGCCTTCTTTAACAGAGAAATATTAACAGGTGCACAGTAAACAATGGGCTTTCTAAAGGTGCAAGAGACAGAAAACTAGCAAAAATGACAAAACGAAGAAACTCTCCCCTGAAGAACCTCCAGGAGAAAGTCACAGCCACAGAACTGCTCAAGGCAGGTCTAGACAACATACCAGATCAAGAATTTAAAAAACTTGTCATAAAATTAATCACCGGGGTTGAAAAAGCATCAAAGAATCAACTGAGACAATGACTAGGCACTTTGATAATAGGTGTGATGAGTTAAAAAAGGATATAGATGAGGTGAATAACAAAATGGAGGCAGCCACCTCAAGGATTGACAAGGCAGAGAGAAGAATAGGTGAATTAGAAGATATAGTTATAGCAAAAGAGGAAGCTGAAAAAAAGAGAGAGAGATTAATCCATGAGCAAGAAAGGAGAATTCGAGACATGAGTGATACAATCAAATGGAACAACGTCCATCTCATAGGAATTCCTGAAGAGGAAGACAGAGAGAAAGGTCCTGAAGGGATACTAGACCAAATAATAACTGAGAATTTCCCAAACCTGGGAAAAGAAATAGACATTCAAATTCAAGAGGCATAAAGAACCCCCTTAAGACGTAATTTGAATCGGCCTTCTGCATGACATATCATAGTGAAACTGGCAAAATATAAAGATAAAGGGAGAATTCTGAAAACAGCTAGGGAGAAAAGGGCCCTCAAATATAAAGAGAAACCTATCAGAGTGGTTACAGACCTATCTAATGAAACTTGGCAGGCCAGGAAGGAATGGCAGGAAATCTTCAATGTGATGAATAGGAAAAACATGCAGCCAAAAATCCGTCATCCAGCAGGCCTGTAATTCAAATATAAGGAGAGATAAAAGTGTTCCCAAATAAACAAAAATTGAGAGAATTCATGACCACCAAACCAGCCCTACAGGAAATCCTAAGAGAGACTCTCTGAGGGAAATGTTGCAAAGAATAAAATGTGCCAGAGACACCACTACAAACATGAATCCTAGGGAGAACACAATGACTCTAAGCCCATGTTTTTCAATAATAACACTGAATGCAAATGGAATGAATGCTCCAACCAAACGACACAGGGTAGCAGAATTAATAAAAAAACAAAACCCATCTATTTGCTGTCTACAAGAGACTCATTTTCGACTGGAAGACACATTCAGGTTAAAAGGATGGAGAAATATCTATCATGCGACTGGAAGCCAAAAGAAAGCTGGAGTAGCCATACTCATATCAGACAAACTGGACTTTAAAGTAAAGGCAGTAACAAGAGATGAAGAAGGACATTATATAATAATTATAGGGTCTTCCATCAGGAAGAGCTAACAATTATAAATATCT
>NC_043715.1:43308802-43310026 GCF_006229205.1 Suricata suricatta | reverse complement strand
TTTCAGATCACAATGCTATGAAACTTGAAATTAACCACAGAAAAAAGTCTGAAAAACCTCCAAAAATGTGGAGGTTAAAACCACCCTACTAAAGGATGATTGGGTTAATCAGGCAATTAGAGAAGAAATTAAAAAATATATGGAAACCAACGAAAATGAAAATACAACATTCCAAAATCTCTGGGTCGCAGCAAAAGCAGTCCTAAGAGGAAAGTATATTGCAATCCAGGCCAATCCCAACAAACTAGAAAAAGCGCAAATTCAAAATTTAACAGAGCACCTACTGGAACTAGAAGGGAAGCAGTAAGAGCACCCCAAACCCAGCAGAAGAAAAGAAATAATAAAGATCAGGGCAGAAATAAACAATATAGAATCCAAAAGAACAGTCGAGCAGATCAATGAAACCAAGAGTTGGTTCTTTGAAAAAATTAACAACATCGATAAACTTCTAGCCAGGCTCCTCAGAAAGAAAAGAGCACCCAGATAGACAAAATCATGAATGAAAAAGTATCTATTACAACCAATCCCTTATAAATACAAGCAATCATCAGAGATTACTATGAAAAATTATATGCCAACAAACTGGACAACACAGAAGAAATGGACAAATTCCTAAATGCCCATGCACTGCCAAAATTCAAACAGGAAGAGACAGAGAGCATGAATAGACTGGTAACCAGTGAAGAAATTGAATCCGTTATCAAAAATCTCCCAATGAATAAGAGCCTAGGGCCAGATGGCTTCAAGGGGAATTCTACCAGACATTTAAAGCAGAGCTCATACCCATTCTTCTCATACTATTCCAAAAAACAGAAATAGAAGGAAAACTTCCAAACTCATTCTATGAAGCCAGCATCACCTTGATACCCAAACCAGACAGAGACCCAGCCAAAAAAGAGAACTACAGACCAATATCCTTAATGAATACAGATGTAAAAATACTCAACAAGATACTAGCAAATCGAATTCAACAGCATATAAAAAGAATTATCCATCATGATCAAGTGGGATTCATTCCTGGGTTACAGGGCTGGTTCAATATTCGCAAATCCATCAATGTGATACATCACATTAACAAAAGAAAAGATAAAAACCATATGATCGTGTCGATAGATGCAGAAAAAGCATTTGACAAAATACACCACTCTTTCTTAAAAACCCTCGACAAAGTTGGAATAGAAGGAACTTACCTAAACATTATAAAAGCAGTTTATGAAAAGCCCA
>NC_043715.1:43251598-43308702 GCF_006229205.1 Suricata suricatta | reverse complement strand
AGGGTGTCATGCTAAGCGAAATAAGTCAGGCAGAGAAGGACAGATACCATATGGTTGCACTCATAGGTCTAACAGGAAAACAGGAGAAACCTAATGAAGGACCAGGGGGAGGGGAAGAGGCAAAGAGAGTTGGGGAGAGAGAGGGATGCAAAACTTGAGAGACTATTGAAAGCTAAAAATGAACTGAATGTTGAAGGGAAAGGGGGAGGGGGGAGGGATGTGGTGGTGATGGAGGAGGGCACTTGTGGGGAAGAGCACTGGGTGTTGTATGGAAACCAATTTGACAATAAACTATTTTTTAAAAAAAAGTTAATGAGCCCAGTCTATGTGTCAGACATGGTGCCAGTCACTAGAAATAAAAAGTGAACAGGGGTTCCAGGGTGGCTCATTTGGTAAAGTGTCTGACTATTGGTTTAGGCTCTGGTCATGATCTCACAGTTCATAGGTTCAATCCCTGCATTGGGCTCTGCACTGGCAGTGCAGAGCTGCTTGGGATTCTCTCTCTCTCTCTCTCTCTCTCTTTCCCTCCCCTGCTTGAGCACACACATGCGCAATCTCTCTTTCAAAATAAATAAACATTAAAAAAAAGTGAACATTCAAAGCTTGAAACACAGAGAATAGAGAAGACAATGTGGAATGAATAAGAAAATAATACAAGAAAATTTCAGAAATTTTTTTTCCAGAATGAAATGTCTGAGTGCCCCAATAAAAGAATAAAATCAACATACTACCTCTACTTGAAATATTAGAACATTACAGTGGTGCCTGGGTAGCTCAGTCAGTTAAGCGTCTGGCTTCAGCTCAGGTCATGATCTCAGGGTTCATGGGTTCAAGCCCTGCATCGGGCTCTGTGCTGACAGCTAGCTCAGAGCCTGGAGCCTGCTTCAGATTCTCTGTCTCCCTCTCTCTCTCTGACCCTCCCCTGCTTGCAATGTCTCTCAAAAATAAATAATATAAAAAAATTTTTTAAAGAAATATTAGACATTACAAAAAAAGATAAATGTTAAAAGCTTCCAAAGACTTTAAACAGATTACATGAACGAATTAAGAACCTGAATGAGCTTTGGATTTCTCAATAACACTAAATGCTAGATTTTAAAAATCTGTGTAGCAATGCCTTCAAAACTCTGAAGTTCAGTTTTTCAACCTAAAATTACATCTCCAGTCAAATGATCAGTGACATTTTCAGACTTATAAGGATTCAGAAAATACACTTTTGTTTTTAGAGATTTTATTTTATTTTTTTAATTATCTCTACACTCTATGTGGGGTCCAACTCATAATTCTGAGATCAAGAGTTGCATGCTCCACTGACTTAGCCAGCCAGGCACCCCCACAAAATACACTTTCTATTTACTTTCCTTACATAGTTTCCTTGGTTGCTTTTGGAAGATGTGCATCAGAATAATGAAGGAATAAACCCAAAAAGAGGAAGGCAAGAGATCCAACAGTCAAGGTAGACAAACGTATCCAAGGCATCCAAATAGAGAAGAGAGTCAAAAGAAATTCAAAGGAGCATGGTAAAGGGAACCAATGGGATGCTAATGAAGACAAATTCTAAAATGATAGCTATGTAAGTCTCAACTGGGTCAGAAGAACAGAGGGTTAGAGGGGAAATGTCTCTTAAAAAATAAACCAGTTACCTGATGTGTCTGAAAAGAACTAGATTAATGAGAGATAATCAGAAAACTCTCAATTCTCAATTAAGACAAGGATTAATTGCATGGAAAAGAACAAGTCCTAAAAGAAGTGAAATGTGACTACAGAACTCAGCAATGAAAGTCATTTTACATAAACATGAAAGGAGCTGAATAATTTAAAAACTGTGACGTAGGAGTGCCTTGGTGGCTCAGTTGGTTAGGCATCCAACTTCAGCTCGTCAAGATCTCACAGTCTTGAGAGTTGGAACCCCGTGTCGGGCTCTGTGCTGACAGCTTGGAGTCTAGAGCCTGCTTCAGATTCTGTGTCTGCCTCTCTCTGCCCCTCCCCTGCTTATGCCTCTGTCACTCTCTCTCTCTTTCAAAAGTAAATAAACATTAAGAATTTAAAAAAATTGTCATGTAATTACATATGGGGGATAAAAAACGGTATACACTAAATCTTGAAATTCCATAGTGAAAAGTCAATCATCATGAAAACTAGTAGAACTCATGAAAAAAATTCTCAGAGGGGAAAAGATAGAAATGAAAATAAAAAAGTGGTGGGAGTCCGAGGGAAGGAAAATTATATGGAAAATAAACTAAATGTAAGATATGAGTTCTAGAAAGAGAACATGGTGATGATGCAGAGCTAACAATAAAGCTAATTTCCAGGGTTGAAGAAACCTTTGAGTAAAAAGAAGTTCCCTTCTGTGTTGAGCAGTATTTTTGAGTTTTAACCAGATCTATCTTGGTAGAATTTCTGAGGTTCAAAAAAAAAAAGAAAAAAAGAAAAAGAAAACTCGACAGAAGTTAAAATATGATGAATCAGGTTTTATCTTACACATTTGTTTGATGTTGCCCCCAACGCTTTCTCTAAAGTTTTGAATTAGTTATCAGCATTGAGATATCAGGAGATTTAATTTGAAAATCTGGATTTCTGACTTTCCTTGAAAGACCTTGTGTGGAAGCACTGGGCCAGAATTGTCACATGACAACTGTCTCCTAGACTTAACCAGTCCTCACCCCTCTAACACAGTATAAATTCTGTCTCATTAGCCAGTATCCCCACTACTGTCTTGTCTCAGAGGGACCCTAAGGTGAGTCTCAGTTACCATATACATTTACAGTATTGCCTTAATTTCACCTTCATTCCTGGTAGGTTTTTGCTGGATTTGGAAATCTGGGCTAAAAGTTTTTTAGCACAATAAAATCTTGTTCCACTTTCTTCTGATCTCCATGGTTTACAAAGAGAAAGAGAAATCCAGTCATTCAAGTAATTGTTTCCCTATAAGTAATGTATTATTTTTCTATGGTTCTTTCATTACTTTTTTGGTCATCTATTTGCAGCAATTTGGTTATGATGTGTCTGGGTACAGATTTCTTTGCTTTTGCTTGCGGTGGCTGAGCTTCTTGAACTGGTGTATCTTTTACCACATTTGGTAAGCCATTATTTCAACTACTATTTCAGTCCTGAACTTTCTCCTTCTGGACTTCAAGGACATGAATGTTAAAACTCTGCTGTCTCACACGTCCCTGAAGCTATATATTAAGTTTTCAATCTTTATTCTGGTATTTATTTAAACTAATTTAACTTATCTTCAAGTTCACCAATTTTTCTCCGTTATCTCCACTCTACTGAGCTTATGCAATGTTTAAAAAATTTTGGCCACTCTATTTTCAAGTTCTAAATTTCCATTTGTTTCTTTTCTATCTTTCATATTTTAATTGGATTTTTGCTATGCAGTACATGGGTTCTGTATATATATTTTTTAGATATTACCCCTTATCAGATGTATGATCTGTATACATTTTCTCCCATAATGGAGGATGCCGTTTCATTTTGATGACAATTTCCTTTGCTGTGCAGAAGATTTTGAGTTTGATGTAGTCCCACTCATTTATTTTTGCTTTTGCTGTCTTTGCTTTACTTGTCAAACCCAAAAAATCGCCATGGATCTAAGAGCTTACTGCCTACATTTTCTTCTAGGAGTTTTTGTGGTTTCAAGTCTTATGTTCAGGTCCTTAATCCATTTTGGGCCGATTTTTGTTTATGATGTAAGACAGTGGTCCAGTTTTCCCAAAACCATTTACTGAAGAGACTGTCCTTTCCCCACCATATATTCTTGTATTCATCAAAAATTAATTAACCATATATGTATGAGCTTAATTCTGGGCTATTCTGTTCCATCGATTGATGTATCTGTTTTTATGCCAATAACATACTGTTTTGATTTTGTTAGCTTTTAATATAGTTTGAAATCAGGAAGTGTGATGCCTCCAAGACAGTTTTGGCTGTTTGTGTCTTTTGTGGTTCTAGACAATTTTATGATTGTTCTATTTCTATAAAAGGTACCACTGGAATTTTGATAGGAATTACACTGAATCTGTAACTTGCTTTGGGTAGTGTCTATTTATTTGTGTTTTTTCGACTTCTTTCACCAATATCTTATAGTTTTCAATGTAACATGTCTTTCATCTCATTGGCTAACTTTATTCCTAGGTATTTTATTCTTTTTGATTCAATTGTAAAAGGGATAGTCTCAATTTATCTTTATGCTCATTATTAGCATATAGAAATGCAACGGATTTTTGTGTTTGTTTATTTATTTATTTTGAGAGAGCGAAAGCTTGCTAGGGGCAGAGAGAGAGAAAAGATAATCCCAACCAGGCTCCGTGTTGTCAGCCCAGAGTCTGACATGGGCTCGATTCCACAAATTGTGAGATTGTGACCTGAGCCAAAATCCAGAATCAGACACTTAAGAGACTGAGACACTCAGATGCCCCTGTAACTGATTTTTATATATTGATTTAGTATCTTGGAACTTCACTGAATTCATTTATTAATTTTACCAGTTTTTTTAGTGGAGTCTTTATAGTTCCATATATATACTATCATGTCGTCTGCAAATACAGATAGTTTCATTTCTTCCTTTCTAATTTAGATGCCTTTTCTTTCTTTTTCTTACCTAATTGTTCTGGCTAAGACATCCAGCACTATGTTTAATAAAAGTGGTAAGATTAGGCATCCTTGTTTTATTCCTGATCTTAGAGGAAAAGCTGTTAGGTGAGTGTGTTAGCTGGGGCCTATGATATGCGGCCTTCATTACACTGAGGTACATTCCCCTCTACACTCACTTTGTTGAGAGTTTTATTTATGGATGGATGTTGAAAAAAACATTTTAAATAAAACTTTACTTAATGTAAATTTTTAAATTTATATGGAAGACAAACTATAACCAAGAACTTCTGAAGGAAAGGGTGGAGGGTTCTGTCTCACCAGAAATCAGGACTTTTTATAAAAGTAAGAGCAATTAGGACATGGATAAACAAAAAGGCCAATGCGATGAGACCTATATATACACAGAGTTTTAAAATATGCAGAAGGAACACTGTGAATTGGTAGATCAGTGGAAAACAGATGGACTTTTCATTCAGTGGGGAAAAGAGAATTTTGTCTTTTATATGGGAAAAAAATATACTTGATCTACCTCAAATCACTCATAAAAATCAATTTGTTATATTAATAGGACTTTAATATGAACCTCAAAACAAAATTCTTGAAAGAAAAAATGGGGAAATTGGGTTAGGAAAAGGTTTCTTAGGACCCAAAGATATGGGGCCACTGGCTGGCTCAGTCAGTAGAGTATGCTTCTCTTGATCTCAAAATGGTAGTGTGAGTCCCATGTTGGGTGTAGAGATTGCTTAAAGATAAAAATCTTTAAAAAGCAAAAAGAGGGGCACCTGGGTGGCTCAGTCAGTTGAGCGTCTGACTTCGGCTCAGGTCATGATCTCATATTTGTGGGTTCGAGCCCCATCTAGGGCTCTGTGCTGACAGCTCAGAGCCTGGAGCCTGTCTTCAGACTCTGTGTCTCCCTCTCTCTCTGACCTTCTCCTGCTTGCACTGTCTTTCTCTGTCTCTCCAAAATAAATTAAAAACATTAAAAATAAATAAAAAAATAAATAAATAATAAAAAGAAAAAAGAGGGGCACCTGGGTGGCTCAGTCAATTAAGCATCCACTAGCTCAGGTTATGATCTAAGAATCTCATAGTTCATGAGTTTAAACCCCACATTGGGCTCTCTGCTGTCAGCGTGGAGCCTGCTTTGGGTCCTCTGTCTGCCCCCCCACCTCTCTGCCCCTCCCTGGCTTGTTCTTTCTCTCTCTCAAAATAAATAAATAAACTTAAAAAAATAAAAAAGGAAAAAGATTAAAAAAAGACTAAAGATATGAAGCATACAGCAAAAAAAAAGTAGACTGTTTAATAAACTATATATAACTTAACCATTAAGTATATAATTTAACCATACTAATATACAGAATTATTATTCATTAAAGATATCAATATATGATAATATTGTAGTTTGTGTATTCACAATAGGAAAAGCAGTCTACAAAACAGGCTATTGACCAAAATTAATATCCACAAAATGTGTAAGAAATTCCTACAATCTTAAGAAAAGACAGGGGCGCCTGGGTGGCTCAGTCGGTTAAGCCTCCGGCTTCGGCTCAGGTCAGATCTCACGTTCGTGGGTTCGAGCCCCGCGTCAGGCTCTGTGCTGAGAGCTAGCTCAGAGCCTGGAGCCTGCTTCCAGTTCTGTGTCTCCTTCTCTCTCTGACCCTCCCTCTCTCATGCTCTGTCTCTCTCTGTATCAAAAATAAATAAAACATTAAAAAAAGAAAAGAAAAGACAAATAGCCTAATAAAAAATGATCAAAATGGCATTACACAGAAGAGACACTAATAGCCAAATAAGGAAAGGTAACCACCTTTCATAGCAGCCAGGAAATCTTAATTTAAAACAATGAATAAGATTTTATAGGGGCACCTGACTGGCTTAGTTGCTTAGGTGTCTCAGGTCATGATCTCACGATTTATGAGTCTGGGCCCCATGTTAGCTCTGTGCTGACAGCTCAGGACCTGGAGCCTGCTTCAGATTCTATGTTTCCCTCTCTGCCCCTCCCCTGCTCATATTCTCTCTCAATAATAAACATTAAAACATTTTTTTCTAATTAAAAAAGATTTAATATTTATCAGACTATTAAAAAATGAAAAAAATCTTTTAGTATCAATTATAGGGAAAGATAGTGATAGAAATTACCTAGTAAATCTGAGTAAGTATGTACGCCAAGACCCAGAGATTAAATTCCAAGGTATATTTCCTAGCAAATCTCTTGCATATGCAAGTCTAGAGATTTACATGTTGTGTTATTATCTTATAATTTTATGTACCTTATATTATATATATCCTATTATGTATATAGTATTATATTTAAATACAGTATTTTAAAAAATAAATAACTATACTTTTTTGGGGGGTAAGGGGACAGAAAGAGACAGCATGAGTTGGGTAGGGGTAGAGAGGAGACACAGAATCTGAAGCAGGCTCCAGGCTCTGAGCTGTCAGCCCAGAGCCCAGTGTGGGATGTGAACCCACAAACTGTGAGATCATGACCTAAGCTGAGGAGGATGCTTAACTGACTTCTTTTTTTTTAATAAAAACCTTAATGGATAGGTTGAAGGGCCAAACAGTCACAGATGAAGAATATATTAGTGAATCGACACAAATCAAACCAAGGAATTCCATGTAAAGGCAGCAAAAACTGAAAAACAATAAATGGCAATAGATACTAAAGATGATCCGGATGTTCTAATGTCTATTTAATGGGGGCTTAAGGAAAAAGGAAAGGGGCATCTGGGTGGCTCAGTCGGTTAAGCGTCCGACTTCAGCTCAGGTCATGATCTCACAGTTCATGGGTTCGAGCCCCACCTCAGGCTCTGTGCTGACTCCAGGCTCAGAGCCTGGAGCCTGTCTACAGATTCTGTGTCTCCCCCTCTCTCTGACCCTCCCCTGCTCACGCTGTCTCTCTCTCCAAATAAATAAATAAATAAATAAAACATTTAAAAAAAAAAGAAAGAAAAAAGGAAATGGTAACAAGACAACATTTGACTGTCAAAAATTGGTAGGAGTCCTCATATTGAAAAATATTACTAAAAGAAAACTACAGGGGGAATATAGGTTACCACACTAGAACACATCATAGTAAAAATTTAGCCCATTAAGAGAACAGACTGGGAGAATATATTCTCTTCCTGGTCTTATGGTAAGCAAAGATTTCTTAAAGAAGACAAAAACAGTACAGATAATGTGATTCTGTTTTTTTTTTTAATGTTTATTTATTTGCTTTGAAAGACAGAGAGCGCGCATGAGCATGGGAGGGGCAGAGAGAGACAGAGAGAGAGAGGGAGGGAGAGAGAAAATCCCAAGCAGGCCCTGTGCTGTCAGCGCAGAACCTGATGCAGGGCTAGATCTCATGAATCACAAGACCATGACTTGCACCACACCAACTAAGCCATCGATGCACCCCTGTGATTCTGTTTATATAAGATTCAAAATAAATTGAGGAAGAATTTCTTACAGAAGAGCCAATGAATGTGAAGCACAAAAACTGATAAATTTGACGAAAATTAAGAAGTTCTATTCACAAAAAGAAATCCTTAAGAGAGGTAAAAGACATTTCAACATGGGAGAAGATATTTACAATTTTACAACACTGAATGTACTATAAATAAAATATATCAAAAATCATAAACACATAATTAAGAAAAATAGAGAAAACCCAACAGAAAGACATTTAAAAAATATCTGAGCAGGCAATTCACTAAAGAATTTCAAGAGTCCAATGATATGACACGTGTTAATCTCATCAGCAAAAAAGGAAATGCAAATTAAAACCACAGTGGAATATTTTGTACACTCAAAATTTGGAAAAACTCCAAGCATGACAATACTGCATGTTACGAAACATGTGCAATAATGAGAGCCCTCATGTTCTGCTGGTGGGATTGTAAACTAACGCAGGCATTAAAGAAAAGTTGAACACTTGGCAGCTGAACCTATGATGTCTTATGATCCACTCACTTCTCTCCTAGTCCTAAAACACAGAGCATGTTCATAGTAGCTGTCTGTAAATGCAAACAACCCAAATGTCTATGAACAGCAGAACAGTTATATAAACTGAGGTATATTAATACAATGGAACGAATCAAGGCTAACAATGAATCTTAAAAGCAAAATGTTCAATAAAAAAGCAAGGCCTGGGGTGCCTCGGTGGCTCAGTCGGTTAAGAGACTGACTTCAGCTCAGGTCATGATCTTGCAGTTAGGGAGTTTGAGCCCCATGTCGGGTTCTGTGCTGATAGCCTGGAGCCTGCTTCGGATTCTGTGTCTCCCTCTCTCTCTCTCTCTCTGCCCCTCCCCCATTCATGCTCTGTTTCTCTCTGTCTCCCAAAAATAGACATTAAAAAAAAAAAAGCAAGGCATAAAAGAATACATATAATATGATTCCATGTCTATAAAATTCAACTTCAACTAAAACCACACTATATATTGTGGATGGCACTCTCAGAAATGCTATGAAAGGACACAAAGATTGTATAGAGCACAGAGAGATCTGTGCTGGTAGTGTTGTAGTTCTTGACCTGGGTAACGGTTTCATGAAGGTTTTTTCCATAACTGTTTAAATGTCCACATTTTTGTAACAATTTCCAATAAAAAGAATGACAATATATTAACTTCTGGTAGGCATATCTGTCTCCTAAGGTGTAAGTAGACAGACAGATACAAGAAATAGAAAAAGAAGCTGACATACAAACTCACATAAATCAGAACTTATTGAACAGGCAGATAAAACAAAGACAAAATAAGCTAAATGAGGCTCAAGTGTGTGTGTGGAGGGGTAAGGGAGGTTAATGGATTTGGACTCTTCATTTATACTTTATTGCAAAAGAAATTAAAAGATTTAAATGGTATAAAACAAATTGCAGAAAATTAAAACAATAATATAAATCATAAAATTTGTAGAGAATTGTTACTAATTTCCTAAGATCAGAAATCACAACAATCACTTTAAGGAGCTGACTATGAACACATTAAAACATACACATTAGGGGTGCCTGGGTGGCTCAGTCGGTTAAGCGTCCGACTTTGGCTCAGGTTATGATCTCACGGTTTGTGGGTTCGAGCCCTGCATCGGGCTCTGTGCTGACAGCTCAGAGCCTGGAGCCTGCTTTGGATTCTGTGTCTCCCTCTCTCTGCCCCTTCCCTGCTCACCCTCTGTCTCTCAAAAATAAATAAACATTAAAAGAAAAGTTTTTAAACATACCCATTAAAGACACCAATGCATATTAAAATTAAAAAGTGAAAGCACCTTCTGGAATTGGGTACCTGGATATTTTTATTACATAAAATCCATAAAAATTGAAAAAATAAGGATAGTAATAGATAAAAAGGGTAAAATTTACTGGTGAACAAGTTAAAGACAAAAGCACCATTAAGATGAAAATGTTGTCTTACTAGTACTCACTGTAATGACATGAAAACAATCCAGTGCACCCAGAAATTATAAAACTGATTAGGGACAATAATGGTATTAAAACTGTGTAAGGGGAAAATATCTACATTTTTTAGAACTACAACTTGAGATTATGCAAAGGTGAAATGACGTGAAGTCTTGGATTTACTTGAAAATGCTTGACCCACCAGGATAGATAAAGCTCTGGGCCGCTGGCTGCTCCCTGAACACAGCCGGTGTGTTCACTGGACCTGCTTCAGGGCCCTGGAATGTTCGGGCTTCCTCCCTCTGTGACGTTCTTCCTTCCACTAACCACATACAATGACTTACTGTCGTACTTCTTCAGGTTTCTGTCCAAGTGTCACCTAATTGGAAAAGTTTCTCTTACCCCATCATATAAAATAGCCTCCTCTACCCCCTTTCTCTACTTTATTTTTCTTATTAGCACTGTTACATGACCTATATATTTACTTATTTTTATACCTCTCTCAGCACTGGAAGGTAAGCTCCTGGAACAGAGATTTTGCATGTTCTGTTCACTGCTGTAACACCAGCGTTAAGAACAGTGCTGGGCACACAACAGGTTCTCAATAAACATTCATTGAATGAATGTGCTGTCCTGTTTCAACTCGTTCATAACAACTTTATCTTTGCTAGGTCTAAGTTCTCAATGGAGGTACAGAGCCTTTATTTCCAACATTCTACCTAAAGTTAATAACATGCACGCTCAAACCACCCTCTGTGGTATCCATGTGGATCAATTTCTCTTCTATCCTCTAGCCCTCATTTTTTCTAAGCTCCCTATTTTAACCTCTTTAATGATGGCGCTACTTTATAGAAGTTATATATAGGTGTGTTCTAGTATGCCTATTAAGCTATAAATTCTGAAATTGCTTATTCCTTTTTTAAATTTCTGCAGTACCTAGAAGAGTACCTCATACATTCAAAAATCAGTAAATGTTTAAGTATGAATGAATCAATGATTATATGAGCTACTTCAACTAAAAAACCCTAAAGAAAACAAGCCTTTGGCAATGTAGAAAAAAAAATACATGTCAGGAGACAGTGATGCTTTTTAAAGACTAAATACAAAAGAAGATGAGAAGGTGATGAGGAATTAGATCCAAAATATGGATAGAAGGGAGTATCATTAAGAGAGGGTAGAGGAGGGCACCGGCTGGTTAAAATTGAGCAATTCTAAGAGGAAACGAAAAGAAGTATAAGAGGAGAAAAGCAGGTAGAGTGTGTTAAGTAAGAGGAAAAGGCAAGGTAATTTGAAAGCTCGTGCTGAAAAGGCTTACTTTTGTACAAGAGCATAAGGGGCGATTCCCAGATAGCACCTCAGAGGTGCAGTCTCCCCACTGACCAGCTGGCTCGTTCCCTGCTGAGCCTCACTTACCTGGCCACTGGTCTCTTGTTAGTTCTCTGCCAACCAACCAGGGCTCCTTCCCCCGCTCCAAGAAGGAGATCACATCTGGTTTAGAAACAGAATGTCCTGCTTACAAAAGAAGTAAGGAGATAAGTTTATGGTGAGAATATCCCAGGATTCAAATTCAGTCCCTTCATTAAGAGTTAAAGAAAGGCATATCAGGTTTATGAAACATAACAGCGGACTCGAAACTCAAGTATAATTTGAGTTGTAACTCAATGCAGCTTCTTTTCCCTAACATTGCAATATTAAAAGCGTCTCTCTAAGAACAGGATACAGAAATACCTACTTGAAAGGTAGATATTTCACATGGGAGAAAATAAGACCTGAAGGCAGAATCTGACTCTGGACAGATGTCCTTACCCATTGATACCAGGTGGCTGTAATTCTCCAACATCACATCTCTGTATAAATCTTTCTGATCATCATTTAGGCATTCCCACTCCTCCTGAGAGAAGTCTATGGACACATCACTGAACATCACTGACTCCTGGAACAACAACCATGTATATGACTTGATTAATAAATGTTTTATGTTTATGTTTTTTGTTTTTTGGGTTTTTGTTTTTGTTTTTCTTTTCTGGTGAAGGAAAGTAAAGAATAAAGTGACGTGAAAAATAGCAAGCATATAGAGTGGAGATGGATGTTTGGGACACAAGAAAATGACTGTAAACAAAAAAGCAGGACTGAATCTTGTGTTTCCATGTTTATTCTGTTTCCCCCAGACAAAACTAGGAATGTGTGAAATCCAGCTGAGAGAGGCATCCCAATTAATGAAATAGTATATACAAATGGCTAGCATGATCCTTGCCATTCAGTACATGTGAGCTCTTTTTTTCTCTACTTGCCACATGTGAGCCTCTTTCTTTCTCTTCTTTTCCCAAGTAGCCAAGAGTAAAATTTCAGAATAAGGGATAAAGAGAAGACATTATAAACACCCAGAGGAGATCAGATCATATAAAAGACATCAAGACTCAGAGAGGCAATGAGGTTCTCAAGAACACTACTAAAAACAAGAAACAGTAGAAATAATTCTTAAATATGCTGGTAGAAAAAAAAATTCTGACCTATATTCCATAACTTAACTATCATTTTGTTGTTAGTGTTGAAAAAGGACATTTCTAGACATAAAAGGACTCCACAATTTCTTAGGAAACTACCAGAAGATGTACTCCACCAAAACGAAGGGAATAAACCAGAAAAGAGGAAGATCTAGTATTCAAGAAATAGGTGGATTAACACAGGAGAACAGTGAAGGAAAATCTCAGGAAAACAAAAACAACAACATGGAAGGCTTGGGAAAGCTATGCAGTAGGCCCAGAGAGTAACGGGACAAGGTGGGATCAGGGCGAAAAAGGGACTGGGAATGGCAGTGTCCACACTCAAAATGAATTGATGTGTTTGACCAGATGGAAACATGGACAATGAAGGAAATGGAGGGGAAAATTAACCACAGGAGAAATGAAAGGTGGTAACAGAATGGAACTGTGAGCTGCTCAGCAGTAAGCAATATCTGCAGTCATAACATTGTGTATACTACTGATTTGACAAAAAATTGTAGTATAATTAATCACAGAATCAGAGGAAATGAAGGGTGCAATACAAGAGTATACAATGTCCCTCCCAATTTGTAGTAAGTCAAGAGAGCAAAACTGACTCATCAAAAGATAGCAATTAAACCATATTCGAGACAGTTGAGGACAGTCACCTTTTGGGAGTGGGTGATGGCGCAGACGGGAATGGCACTACTTTACTTGCAAAACATGTAAAACGACTTGTAAAAATATCTGTTACGGTATAGGTGTCAGAGCTTTGTACCAGCCAGGAGTCAGACCCCAAACCTGAAAGGCTCATGCACCAGGAGATCTTTCCATCTACTAAGACTGATACCCAGCAAAACCATTCCACATATTTCCTTCTTGGAAACCCTTGGTCTGTGATGATCAGGGCTTTTCCCTAAGAGGTGCCCCTAATTATTTATCTCCATCTCATCAAACCACTGTCCAAGCAAATCAGACTCATTAACAAATGGGGAACACATTTCTATTCTGTCAAGGTTTTTGGCCGAAGTCTAAGACAAAAAATGCTGAAGGGCTTATAAATGAACTTGGGAAGAAGAGGAGGGGACTGGGAAGGACACTGGGGTTTTATGAAGAAATGAGGGTCAGCTTCCGGAATGGACCACGTAAACCAGGGTGAAAGGGTTTTTTTTGGAGCCTGGTCTCAGTCAGACCATTTTTACATTATGTAATTAACAATCTGTCTGTGAGAACAAATAACGATTCTTGATGGAATCCATAAGCAATTTTTTGATGGATTTATAATCTGATTAAGACTTCTTCAGAGAAACTTGTTATCCAACCACTTGGCCCTTAACCATTACCTGTAATTTGAGAGTGTAAAAATCTTTAACCAGACCTTGTTTCTTTTTTCCAACAATGGTTATGGAACCAATTTTTTTTTCTATAAATATCTCCACCAAGAGAGAAATTTTTGAATTGACTTATTGGAGACCTTTTCCTTTAGAGCAAGGTTAAGAGAACTTTGCTACCACTTTTAACTAAACTGTCTAAAAAGGCTTTTATTTTTTAAAAACCAAAAATATCATGATGAGGAAGGTAAATGTTTACATGTACGAGGGGTAAAAATGACTCTCTTTGAGCAAAAGGAAACAGCATCTCACCTGAGCCATGCCTTTGGTATTTGCAGAAAAAGACCAGTCTTCCTCTGGGATCCTCTTGGAAAAGGGCAGACCTGGAGAAGGAAAAGGAAGCTACATAAGATCCCCTTGCTACATCGCTCCCAGATGACCATTCCGCTCTGTTCGCCCCGCACAAATACAAATAAAAAAGGGGTATCAGTGAGAAAAATGGGCAAATCTTTCATTATCCCCTCCTCTAGAGACCTCAGGCTTTGAAACAGGATAGATCAAAAATCTAATATGGGCTTGGAGAATACAGTGTATATATACACATAAAGATACAATTTTTTCCCACAAATGATAATGTATTATACACACTGTTATATACACTGTTATTTTTACTTAATGTATCTTGAACTAACTAGTACACATACAGCTGTACTTCCCTTAACTACATTGTGTTTCATTAAATGTATACAGTTTTATTTAACCAATCTGCTGCCCACGACCATTTGGGGTTGGTTCTTGTTTTCCAATATAACAAACAATACTGCAATAAATATCCTTGTGTATGAGCAGTTAGGTGGCTCAGTCTGTTAAAGTTCTGACTCTTGATTTTGGCTCAGGTCATGATTTGATGCCTTGTGAGTTCCAGCCCCATGCTGGGCTCTGCACTGACAGTGTGGAGCCTGCTTGGAATTCTCTCTCCCTTTCTCTCTGCTCCTCCCCTGCTTGTGCACACAGGCTCACTCTCTCTCTCAAAATAAAATAAAATTTTAAAAAATCCTTGCATATATATTTTACCTTTATATGAATTCCAAATAACTCCTAAAAGCTGATCATATACATTTTAGTTTGGATATATATTTGCCAGAACAGTTTTTAATGATCTGTTTTGCATAATCAGGTCCTGTGTCCTGACCAAGAAATAACTGGTTGATGAACCAAATCTTGCACATTTGAGACGACTTTTGAAGTTAATGAATCTTTAGAAAAAAATTTTTTTTAGCATTTATTTATTTTTGAGAGAGAGAGAGACACAGAGCGTGAGTGGGAGAGGGTCAGAGAGAGAGGGAGACACAGAATCAGAAGCAGGCTCCAGCACAGAGCCTGATGCGGGGCTCGAATCCACGAACTGTGAGATCATGACCCGAGCTGAAGTTGGCCGCTTAACAGACTGAACCACTCAGGTGTCCCATGGGGTTAATGAATCTTGAGAAAAATGAAATCCACAAAAGCAAACACAGCAATATTACAAAAATTTTAGGAAGATGTTTTAATTGGCCTAACAATAGGAAGGAATTAAAAATATAGAAATAATGTAAAAGTGGGCTAAATACATATCAGTGATGCTTTAGAATAGCTTTTAACTGTAAGTGTAGTAATAAACTTTATAATAATTGTATATATGATATATGCTTAAGATGTTTAAAATGGTCCAAAGAACATCATACTAAAATATTAATAGATGTTTAAGAGGAGTAACTGAATTTGAGATTGATGTGGAAATGTATAATAAAATACATTCTTTTTGCTTGTTAGATATAGGAATATAATAAACTGAGCATTATAAAAGAATAAAGACAGGAAACAGCCTCCTTGACCTCAACCACAGCAATTTCCTACTGGACACATCCCCAAAGTCAAGGGAATCAAGAGCAAAAATGAACTATTGGGACCTCATCAAGATAAAAAGCTTCTGCACTGCAAAGAAAACAATCAAGAAAACTAATAGGCAACAGACAGGATGGGAAAAGATAGTTGCAAATGGCATATTGAATAAAGGGCTAGTATCCAAAATCTACAAGGAACTCACCAAACTCCACACCTGAAAAATGAACAATCCAGTGAAGAAATGGGCAGAAGACATGAATAGACACTTCTCCAAAGAGGAAATCCACATGGCCAACAGACACATGAAATGATGCTCAGTGTCACTCATCATCAGGGAAATACAAATCAAAACCACACTGAGATAGATACCACCTCACACCAGTCAGAGTGGCTAAAATGATCAAGAGACTATAAATGCTGGTGAGGATGTGGAGAAATGGGCACCTCCTACACTTTTGGTGGGAATGTAAACTGGTGTGGCCGCTCTGGAAAACAGTGTGGAAGTTCCTCAAAAAACTATGGATAGAACTCCCCTATGACCCAGCAATAGCCTGCTGGGGATCTACCCAAGGGATATAGAAGTGCTGATGCATAGGGGCACATATACCCCAATGTTCACAGCGGCACTTTCTACAATAGCCAAATCATGGAAAGAGCCGAAATGTCCATCAACTGATGAATGGATCAAGAAGATGTGGTATATATATAAAATGGAGTATTACATGGCAATGAGAAGGAATGAAATCTGGCCATTTGTAGCAAAGTGGATGGACCTTGAGGGTGTCATGCTAAGTGAAATAAGTCAGGCGGAGAAGGACAGATACCATATGTTTTCACTCATAGGTCTAACAGGAGAAACCCAATGGGAAGGGGAAGGGAGGGAAAGAGTTAGGAAGAGTGAGGGAGGCAGATCATGAGAGACTCTTGTATACTGAGAACAAAGTGAGGGCTGAAGTGGGAGGGGGAAAAGGGAAGGGGGGTTATGGTCATGGAGGGGGGCATTTGTGGGGAAGAGCTCTGGGTGTTATATGGAAACCAACTTGACAATAAACTATTAAAAAAAAAAAGAATAAAGGGTAGTGAGCATCCCTATGTACAAAGCTCCTCAATGATTAAGGAATTTATCAATAATTGTATGTACAAGTGACCACCCAGGACAAAGAACCTTGTTATCAATTATTTAATGGATACATCTATCTCCAGCACTTACTGCATTCCACTAGAGATATGAAAACCAAGGTAATCCACAAATGTCTCTTCTTTAAAACCTGAAAGCATTCCTTTAATATTTTTATTATTCCTGTGTTTAAAATTTTTTTTATGTTTTTTTATTTATTTTTGAGAGACAGAGAGAGACAGCGCGAGCAGGGGAGGGTCAGAGAGAGAGGGAGTACAGAATCTGAGGTAGGCTCCAGGCTCTGAGCTAGCTGTCAGCACAGAGCCCGACGTGGGGCTCGAACCCACAAACCATGAGATCCTGACCTGAGCCGAAGCCGGATGCTTAACTGACTGAGCCACGCAGACACCCTTATTATTACTGTTTATTAAGTTCTTAGTTGGTTTTTTTTTTTAATCGACCAACATAATCTATTTTGTGCCAGGCATTGTGCTCGATAATGAAGAATCAACAACAGTAATCCAGAAAGACTGGAAATAGCTCTTACTCCCATACTTCTCACATTAAGTCCCCCTTTATGGTGTCTCCTACTGGTCTTTCCTTGGTTAAAGGGACATTCTCAAGTCCTGCACCTCCAAGTTAAGGGGCAGGAAACTTTTTTTTTAATTTGAGAGAGAGAGAGAGAGAGAGAGAGCAAGCAAGCACCAACCAGCAGGGGAGACGGGCAGAGGGAGAAAGAATCTTAAGTAGGGTCCACACTCAGCATGAGCGGAGCCCAAGGCGGGGCTCAATTCCATGATCCTGGGATCATGACCTGAGCAGAAATCAAGAGCTGGACCTTCAACCAAGAGCTGGACCTTAAACATTCTTATTTCAATAGCTCCATATTATGTCTGTTACATTCCCAACCTTCTTCATTTTTGCTCCTAGAGTTTATCATCTCCAGCTGAATTTCTGCATTTGGGGAATCTGACCCTTTTTTTTTTTAAGTTTATTTATTTATTTTTGAGAGAGAGAGAGAGCGAGCAAGCAAGTGCGCACAAGTCGAAGTGGGACAGAGATAAGGAGAGACAGAATCCCAAGATTTAGCACCATCAGTGCAGAGCCTACTGTGGGCTCAAACTCACCAACTGTGAGATCATGACCTAAGCCAAAACCAAGAGTTGGACGCTCAACTGACTGTGCCACCCAGGCACCTCTGACCCTTCCTTTTAAAGCCAATAATCTCTGTGACCAAGACTGCAGTATGCTTGCAAAATGACCACACCTTAGGTATGGAGCATTGCTAAAAGATATCACTACAGACAAGAGAGTCTTTTGAAATCTACTACTACTACCCTTTTCCCCCCCTCCCCCTTCAACCCTCAGTTCGTTTTCAGTATTCAATAGTGTCTCAAGTTTTGCGTCCCTCTCTCTCCCCAACTCTCTTTCATGATTCCATAGTTTAAAATCTTCCTATCAAGAAATGTTCAGGGGCGCCTGGGTGGCTCAGTCAGTTAAGCGTCCGGCTTCGGCTCAGGTCATGATCTCACAGTCTGTCTCGTGGGTTTGAGCCCGCATCAGGCTCTGTGCTGACAGCTCAGAGCCTGGAGCCTGCTTCAGGTTCTGTGTCTCCCTCTCTCTCTGACCCTCCCCTGCTCACACTGTCTCTCTCTCTCTCTCTCAAAAATAAATAAAACATTAAAAAAAAAAAATGTTCAGGCCCAGATAGCTTCACCAGTGAATTCTTTCAAACCTTTAATCTTATATGTAGTGAACAGAAAAACACAGGGAATTCTTCCTAACTCATTTTATGATGCTAATATAAAACTGATACCAAAACAAAGACATAAAAAGAAAATAATGAGCCAATATTTCTTATGAACATATATAAATAAGTTCTACAAAGTATTAGCAGATCTAACTCAGTGAAATTGTTACAGTTTAATACATTAAGGACAAATAAGGTTTATTTCAAGAATGACAGGTTTGTTCAAGACATGAGACTTAAGATAATTTACCACAATGATGATAATAGTAAAAAAAATATCCTCTCAATAGACACAGAAAATGCATTTGCTAAATTCAGCCCTCATTAACGTAAAAATCTTAGCAAATGAGAATGAGAACTTGCAACTTGATAGGTGTTTTGTAGATGCTAGATACAAAGACAATATACAAAAAACAATTATACTTCTATCAACAAACTGGGATATTTTAAAAATTTAAATACCATGTACAGTTTCAATAATAATTGTCAAATACCCAGGTACAAATCTAACAAGAGATGTGCATTGAAAACTACAACAAATCACTGAGTGAAATTAAAGACCTTAACACATGTAGACATATACCATATTTATTAATTGAAAGATTCAATACTGATCAGATGTCAGTTCTCCCCAAATTGACATATAGATTCACAAACAAAACCCCAGCAAGAATTTTTCATGTTTGGTCAGAATCAACAAGTTGATTCTGACATCCAAAAAACTTAAAACAGCCAAGAAAGTCTTTAAAAAGAAAAGAAAAAAGGCTGGAGAACACTATAGATTTCAAGACAGTGGCCCTGACAAAAATAAATAAATAAATAAAACAGAATTACAGTCCAGAAAGAGGGTGACGTATATATCACCCGATTTATGATAAAAGCTTCTTGCATTTCAGATGTGCAAGGATGGTGTTTTCAATAAACACCACACACAAAAACTAATTCAAGATGTACCACAGACTTAAATAGTAATGCTAAATCTATAATAAAAGAAAACAGAATATCTGCAGGAACTTGAAAATATACAAAGATTTCTTTTCAAGATATGAAAAAAGCACAATCATAAAAGACAAAGACCTGTCCTTCGGATTCTGTGTCTCCCTCTCTCTCTGCTGCTCCCCAGTGCATGCCAGCTCGCTCTCTCTCTCTCTCTGTCAAAAATAAACAAACATAAAAAAAAAAAGACAAAGGCCTAAAAACCTGGTTGGAAAACGGGAGAAGACATTTACATATGATAAGAAAGTACTCAAAAATGATGCCATGTTGAAAGGACAGAGGAGCTAATTTGAAGTTCCCAATGGCCAAATCTGGGGCAATTTGAGCAAAAATTATATAGCAATAACAACGGATTAAAACTAAAAAAAAAGTATCCATGAGTTAATAAGTAATTGAATAAACACATGAGTAAACACATGAGGAATAAGGGACGGCTCTTTACAGAATTTAAATCAATAAATATAGAAGAAATGATGGAAAGAGAAAATCACCACTAGGCACGTATCACAGTAATAGTTGTTACAGACAAGAATTATCAATGGGTGAGTGTATGATGAGAATAGTATCTTTTTAAGTTTATTTATTTAAGTAATCTCTACCCCCAACATGGGGCTCAAACTCAGGACCCTGAGATCAAGGGTCACATGCTCTTATGACTAGGCGGCCAGGGACAATCATGAGAACAGCAGTTTTGCATAGTCTCAAAGCGTCTCCCCACAAGATACTTATTAATTAGAAAGAGAAAAATCGTTTTACAAAGAGGAAACCTGGCAGATACCACCTCAACCAAGTGATCATTGTTAACGTTACCAGTGATGAGATACACTGGTATCATTATACGACACATTGAGAAGGACACAAACATCTTTTTGGTGATCTTTTAGCCAAAAATGCATAGTCTATATTTAACAATGAGGAAAAAGACAAATCCAAATTGAAAGATATTTTACAAAAAAACTGGCCCGTACTCTTCAGAAGTATCAAGGTCATGAAAGATGAAAAGAACTAAAGAACTATGTCTGATGGAAAGAGACAACTAAATCAATGAAGTATTTTATACTGGGTCCTGGAACAGAAAAGGGCACTGATAGGACAATTAGCAAAATTTTAAGTAAGGTCTGTAAATTATTCAAAAATTTTAAATCTGTGTAAGTGTCCTGGTTTTCATCATTGTACCATGGGTACCTGAGTGAAGAATATATAGGAATTCATGGTGCCTGGGTGGCTTAGTCGGATAAACGTCCAACTTTGGCTCAGGTCATTATCTTGTGGTTCGTGGGTTCAAGCCCCACATTGGGCTCCGTGCTGACTGTGTGGAGCCTGCTTGGGATTCTCCCTCTCTCTGCCCCTCCCCCACTTGCACACTCTCTCTTAGAAAATAAACTTAAAGGGGCACCTGGTAGCTCAGTCAGTTGAGCGTCGGACTTTGGCTCAGGTCATGATCTCATGGTTCGTGGGTTTGAAGGCTGCGTCGGGCTCTGTGCTGACAGCTGACAGCCTGGATGGAGCCTGCTTCAGATTCTGTATCTTTCTCTCTCTCTGCCCCTTCTTCCAGCTTGCTCCTCTTTCTCTCTCTCTCTCTCTCAAAAATAAATAAGCATTAAAATACTTTTTAAATAATAAACTTAAAAAATAATGTGTAAGAATTCTTTACGCTACATTTACAATATGAAAATAAAAAGTTTTCTTTAAATGAAGAAAAAAAAATTTTAAGGGCAGTGAGCAAGAAGACCTGAATAGACATTTTAATGTTTTTTAAAATTTATTTTTGATACAGAGAGAGACAGAGCATGAGAGGGGGAGGGGCAGAGAGAGAGAGAGACACAGAACGTCAAGCAGGCTCCAGGCGCTGAGCTGTCAGCACAGAGCCCGACGTGGGGCTCATTCCCACGTACGTGAGATCAGGACCTGAGCCAAAGTCAGAGGCTTAACCGACTGAGCCACCCAGGCGCCCCTGAACAGACATTTTAAAAAACAGGATATACAAGGGGCACCTGGATGGCTCAGTTGGTTGCATCCAGCTTCAGCTCAGGTCATGATGTACTGGTTTGTGAATTAGAGCCCCGAATCAGGCTCACTGCTGTCAGTGCAGAGTCTGCTTTGGATGGTCTGTCTCCCTCTCTTTCTGCCCCTCCCCCACTCGGGCTCTCTCTCAAAAATAAACATTGAAAAAAACCTTTGGAAGAAAACCACACACACACACACACACACACAAAACCAAATAGTCAATAAACCTGTGAAAAATTGCTGAACATCATTACCCATCAGGGAAACAAATTAAAACTGCAATGAGGGGTGCCTCGGTGGTTAAGCGACCGACTTCAGCTCAAGTCATGATCTCACGGCTGGTGAGTTCGAGCCCCGCATGGGGCTCTGTGCTGAGGACACAGAGCCTGTTTGGAATTCTCACTTTCTCCTCTCTCTCTCTCTGCCCCTCCCCTACTTGTGCTTTCTCGCTCTCAAAATAAATAAGTTGAAAAAAAAAAAACCCTGCGACGAAATTCCACTGCACAACCACCAGAATAATTAAAAGACTGGCAATATCAAATAACAAAGTCAATGTGGAGCAACGGAAACTCTCATACATTGCTGGATGAATTGGTACAACCACAGGAGAAATTGGTAGAGTCTATTAAACAAATGCCCGCTGTATGATCTAGCAATTCCACCCTAATATTTAGCCAAGAGAAAAACATTTACGTGTTTACCAACAACAGAGAATGTTCACAGCAGCAATACAATTTGGAATAGCCAAAAAATATAAACTATCAAATGTCCATCAACAGTGTAAGCAATTAATCCATTGCAATACATCCCCATGTAATGAGAACTAAGTACAACTATAGTGGACGACATGGGATGAATCTCGGACATAATGTGGAAGAAGCCAGGCATAAACGAACACATGCTATACGATTCCTTTAAATATGAAGTTCAAGGATGGATAAAATTAATGGTGATAGACTTCTGAACAATGACTGTGGGAGAAATAACTGGGAAGGGGCAAGAGGGAACCTTCTGGGGTGCTAGCAAAATTCTTTATGTTGATTTACGAAATTGTGTTACAGCTGGATACTTTAGACTTGTGCACTTTGTGCTCTATCTCCTAAAAGTGTTTTTAAAAACTGAGAATCATGTATTGGAAGGGACATGGAACAATGAGATGCTTCGAACACTGCTGTGCTAGCATAAATGTGCACACCCACTTAGGTAATTATTTTGGTGCTGAGTAAAGTGCAGGATATCATATGACCTAGCAATTGCATTGTCAGGTAAAGAAACTCATGCACACGTATCCTCTGTAAGAGAATGCTGTGGCAGCACTCTTTATAAAGTCAGAAACTAGAACTCAAAAACTCCTCAAAAATTGAATTCTGGGATGAATAACAAGGGTATACTTCAAAGGATGGAATGCAAACAAATGAACCACTACTATAGTTAGTATGACAATTTTCTGAAACACAGTTGTGCAAACAAGCACAATAAAAGACAAAAGACAACACGGTAGCATTTGTAAAAGTTTTAAAACGAGAGGAAACTACAGCATAATATTTAGGTAGACAACATAAGTGAAGAAACCCTCATACATTTATCCAGTCACCCAAACATAATCACACCACCACCACGGGGACAGCCAGAAGTAACCCATAGCCAAAGCAACAGGGCCACACACCCTGGACTTCAATGGTCACATAAGCACAACCACACATTTACCAAGAGGACGTTCAGTCACAACCGCACTGCCACAGGCACCACACACCTGCAGATGGTCGCACAGTCACAACCACACTAACCACAGAGAAAACTACATAGAATTCACAGGGACGCCCACCTATACTCTGCAGCACAGTCACAGATCGCACAAACACGCTCTAACGGGAACAAACGCTATTACAACAGAGTCACAAGCTCCCCACATCTTGACACACAATGCCGCACGTGGTCCCAATCACTCACTCCCTCTCTCTCTCTCTCACACACACACACACACACACACACACACACACACACACCACCGGGTCGTATCCAACCACACCAGAACAGTCACGGGCTCCTAGACTGTGCTGCACACGGGTGATCAATGGAAGCACACACTCACCACAGGAACAGCTAGTCACAACCACACGGTCATTCACTACATACTACCGCACAGACAATCACAAAATTTCTATCTTACCACCTCTGCCGTTCAGAGCCGAGCCTCCGGCCCCGCCCTCTCCCGAGGCTCCTCACCCCAGCCTTCCAAGCTTCCCAAACAGTAGCAACCTCCGCAGCGCTGCAACAGTTGTGGGTGCAGACCTGAGGGTCCCGCCAGCGCGTGACTTCGAGGCTGAATTCACACGAGAATCACAACGATGCCGAGGCGTCCTCTGGGAAATGTAGTCAGAAACTTAACTGTGGCGGGTGAGATGGCCGCCGATTGCTAAAATTTCTATTAGGGGTTAACTGCGGCCCCGCTTAAAGGATTGCGCCCTCTGGTGGAACCGCGCACCGGAGGCCTCACAGAGGCTGGCTCGGCCTTGGGCAATGGCTTCCAAAAGCTACTCGGACGTGTTTGAAATGGGGTTCCTTCTCTGGCCCACCCTCCCATCCCCTGGAGTTGTAAGAACTCAGGAAAAGGGGAGGGCTAGTTTGGTTTAGGCCCCATTGAGCCTTCTGGGAAATGTAGTTCGGAGCGGGGAGAGCATTGGCTGGATCGTTTGAAATTCGTCTGGATTCCTCACAGCTCGCGCCTGGCTCCACCCCAGAGACTTCTGGGAGTGTCATTGCGCCCAAGGAGTGCGCAGGCTTCTTGGGTCGCTTTATCCGCCTTTGTTCAGGCTTGAGTTTGGCTTGGGGCTCCTCTGTGGGATCTGGGCTTCTGAGACTTAAAGCGGGGGTGACCGAAAGGGAGGAAAATGGAAACCTGCAACGGGATTGGGGAGGTCCTAGGGGAGGAATTACTAAACTGAAAGTGTGGGAGGGGCCAAAAGGGAGGGCTCTCCAACGTTGCGGAGGAGGCTGGTATTATTCTGTGCTATTATTGATTTCTATGTGAAAGTTCGGGCCAGAGAAGCGTGGTGAGTCAAGCCTTTGCAGTAAGCAAGTAATGGGATTCCAGGTGTGTGTGATTTAAGGTGTTGGGGGTCATAGAGAGAGAGAGAGAAATGGTACTCAGTATTTGGTGTGTGGGTGTGTAATTGGTAATTTAAATAAATATTGTATGTATGACTGAGATTGTATCTTGGAGAGTAATCTCTGAGGCACAATAATAAAACATCAACAAGGATAGATTTACCTAGAATATCTTATTTTTTTAAAGTATTTTGATGGGAGAAAGTTTCCATAATTGAACTGATAAGTGAGTTAAAGCTTGACTTTTGGGTAAAAGCAGTAGCATTATTATGGAATTGAAATAAAATTACCATTGTTTTCTTAAAAGAGGAAGTGTTTGAAATGACCTTTTTAGTTTGTTTTTAATGTTTATTCCTTTTTGAGAGACAGCACGAGTCGGGGAGGGGCAGAGAGAGGCACACAGAATCTGAAGCAAACTCCAGGCTCCGAGCTGTCAGCACAGAGCCTGGGCCAGGGGGCGCGAACTCATGGCCCTCGAGATCAGGACCTAAGCGGAAGTGGACCCTTAACCAACTTAACCATCCAGGTGCACCTGTTTGTGGTTTTAAATGAACTGCTTGCTCTATTTAAAGTACAGACCTTGGGGACACCTGGGTGGCTCAGTCGGTTGGGCGTCCGACTTCAGCTCAGGTCATGAACTCTTGGTTCGTGGGTTCGAGCCCCGCGTCGGGCTCTGTGCTGACAGCTCAGACCCTGAGGCCTCTGCCTCTCCCTCTCTCTCTGGCCCTCCCTTGCTCGCCTCTCTCTGTCTCTCAAAAATAAATTTAAAAAAATAAAGTACAGAACTTGGAGACAGAGCAATTTGGTCTTCTATGTTCTTTTAATGTCTGGGGAAGGGATGTAGGTCTAAAGGAGCTGATTTGTGAAATCCTGGACTAAGAAACCATGAGAGACTTAAATACTGAGAACAAACTGAGGGTTGATGGGGGTGAGGGAGAGGGGAAAAAGGGTGATGGTCATGGAGGGGGGCACTTGTTGGGATGAGCACTGGATGTTAGATGGAAACCAACTTGACAATAAACTATAAAAGAAAAAAGAAATAAAGTGTGAACCATTGCAAATAACAGAGAAGTGAATTAGTGTTATTCCCATTTTCTGAAGAAAAAAACTTGGCTTAGAGAGATCAAGGAAGGTAAGTTTAAAGTTTCTCGGGGCGCCTGGGTGGCCCAGCCAGTTAAGCCTCTGACTTCAGCTCAGGTCATGATTTTAAGGTTGTAGGTTCGAGCCACACATCAGGCTCTGGGTGGACAGCTCAGAGCCTGGAGCCTGCTTCGGATTCTGTGTCTCCCTCTCTCACTGCCCTTCCCTGCTTGTGTTGTCTCTTTCAAAAATAAATAAACATAAAAAAAAAAAGTTCAAATGTAAAAACAAAGTCGAGAACACACAGTCTAACGGGAAGGAAAAAAAAGTGTGGGGCACATCAGGCTAGTCTTACGATAACAAAACATACTCTGAAATTTCAAAAATGTAAATGATATGGGATTGTCATCTGAATGGACTGACCAGTGGAACAGAATAGAGATCCAAAAATAGAACTAAATAAAAGATTCTAGTGTGTGCTGGCTGAATGGGGCATCTCAAATCAGTTTGGAAAAAGATGGGCTTTTCTATAAAGGTAATAGGGACAATTTGATAGACTTTCCAGAAAAAAGAGAATGAGTTATGCCATGTTCTGAATCCAGAGTTAATTCCAAATGGGTCAAAATTTAAAACTGAAACCAAAAACTTAAATTACAAAAACTAAACCTTGAGTGAACTACTTTATAACCTTGGAAGGGGGAAAGCCCTTCTAACTTCAAAATCTAAAAATCAAAACGGAAAAGATTAACTATCCCTACTACATGAGAAAAATGTTAAAAGTGACAAACTAGAAACATATTTGCTAAGCAATATGGCTAAGCTCCCTAATATATGAGGAGCACCAAAGGAAAAAAATTGATTAAAAAAAAGACTAACAACCCAATAAAAATGGAGAAAGATTAACAATACACAGAACATAGTCCACATGTTCTCAAATGTATGAAAATATGATCAACCTCATTCATAATCAGACAAATTCCATTAGAACTATATAGAGATATTGATTCTTATGAACTAGAATGGCAAAAATTCCCCAAAGATGAAAATTTTTATTATTAGAGGGACTGCAGATTGGCACAAACCTTTTGGAAGGCAACTTGGCAGCATCTCTCAAAATTCCAATTGCATTTAGCTTTTCACTGAGCAGTCCCCTCTGGGATTTTATCTTACAGTTATGATGATGTATATCCAGTATCATAGCAGTCTTCACAATGCAAAATATTGATAATTAGCCATAAATAAGCCATTGAACATGGTGTAACACAATAATTGGAGAGAAAATTGAGAACACTGTCTATGGCCTGATACAGAAAGTCTCCAAAATATAGTAACTAAAAACAAAAAGAAGATGCAGAACTTTATGTTATTTCATTGTACTTTTTGTAAGAAAGGAGAGGAGTGAATAAGTATTTGTGTTTGCATAAAGAAATGAAATTTGCAAAAGAAACTAGTAAAAGTGATTTCTGTGGCAGGCATTGGTGGCAAGAGGGTGGGTTGAGACAAAGAAAGGAGTAATTTTTCGCTGGGATGTATTCTTCAGTTTTTATTTACTCAAAAAATGTTTATTTTGAGAGAGAGGGAGAGAGAGAGAGAGAGAGAGAGAGAGCTCGTGAGCAGGAGAGGGGCAGAGAGAGAGAGCGCAAGAGAGGACCAAGCCGACTCCATGCTGTCTGCGCAGAGCCTCAGGCCCACAAACCATGAGATCATGACCTGAGCTAAAATCAAGAGTCAGACATTCATCCAACTGAGCCACCCAGGTGCCCTGGGACATACTCCTTATACATAAGCTTTTATTCATTGTCAACTTTATATGAGAAGGAAGAGTTGTCTTCACATTTCTTTCCAGAAACCTATCACAACTGGGCTCTTGACAATTTCCTTGGCTCCTCTGATCACTAAAACAAATAACAAGAGCAACAAAAACATACACTTGTCTTTTTTATTATTAATTTTTTTCAATGTTTATTTATTTTTGAGAGAGAGAGATCATGAGCAAGGCAGGGGCAGAGAAAGAGAGGGAGACCCAGAATCTGAAGTAGGCTTTAGGCTCTGAGCTGTCAGCACGAGCCTCCTGTGAGGCTTGAACTCACAAACTGTGAGATCATAACCTGAGCCGAAGTAGACACTTAACTGGCTGAGCCCCCCAGGCGCCCCTTTCCACTTGTCTTTTTAAAGTTAGGATTCTGGGGGCGCCTGGGGGGCTCAGTCAGTTAAGCAGCCAACTTCAGCTCAGGTGATGATCTCATGGTTGGTGAGTTCGAGCCCCATGTCAAGCCCCACGTCGGGCTCTGTGCTGACAGCTTGGGATTCTGTGTCTCCCTCTCTCTCTGCCCCTCCCCTACTCATGCTCTGTCTCTCTGTCTCTCAAAAATAAATAAATGTTAAAAAAAATAAAGTTAGGAATCTGTCATTGACCATGCCCTATTATCTGTACTTTTTTGTTTGTTTTGTTTTAGCAACTATATCCATACCATGGCTTTGACAGCATTTACTGACTCAGGAGCAACAAATTTGTTTTGATTCTAGGCCTACTTTTTTTTTTTAATTGTGACAAATTATACATAAAATAAAATTTACCATTTCAACCGTTTTTAAATGTACAGTTCAGTGGCATTAGTGCATTCACATTATTGTGCATCACCCTAAACTTAAACTGTATGCCCACTAAACAATAATCAGCCATCCACCATACCTTCATCCCCTTGTAACACTCTGCTACTTTCTATCTCTATGAGTTTGACTGTAGGTTCTGCTCATGTAAGTGAAACCATACAATATTTTTTTGTGTCTGGATTATTTAACTTGGCACATAATATTTTAATGGTTCATTCTTGTTGTAGTTTGTATCAGAATTTCATTCATGATGAAGGCTGAATAATGTTTCACTGTATGTTCATACCACATTTTGTTATCCATTTATCTGCTGAAGGACAATTTGAGTTCTTTCCGACTTTCGGCTATTGGGAATAATGCTGCAGTGAACATGGCTGTACGGATACCTTTTTGAAAACCTGCTTTCAGTTCTTTTGTGTGTCTACCTAGAAGTGGAAATACTGGATCGTATGGTAATTGTTTACTCTTTTGAGGAACTGTCATTCTGTTCTTCTCAATGTCTGCATCATTTTACATTCCCTCTAGCAAGGCACAAAGATTCCAATTTCTCCATATTCTCGCCAACACTTGTTATATTCTGGGTTTTTCTTTTGATAATAGCCATCCTATTAGGTGTGAAAGGCGTCTCGTAGTTTCGGTTTGCATTTCTTTAATGATTAACGTTAAGCATCTTTTTTTGTATAATATTTTATGTATTCAGAAACGGTACATTTTTTAAATTGAGTTGTTTTATTGTTACTGAGTTGTAGGAGTTCTTTATATATTTTGATCAGATGTATGATTTGCAAATATTTTCTACCATTCTGTAGATTACCTTTCCACTCTCTTGTTAATGTCCTTTGTTGGACAAAAGTTTTTAATTTTGAGGAAGTTCAGTTTGTCTGTTCTGTTGCTTATGCTTTTAGTGTCATGTTCAGGAAATCATTGCCAAATTCAATATCATGAAGATTTTCCCTCATATTTTAAGAATTTTATAGTTTTAACTCTTTTGTTTAGGTCCTGTATCCCTTTTCAGTTAATTTTTATACATGGTGTAAAGAAAGGGTCTAACTTCATTCTTTTGCATGTGAATATCCAGTTTTCCCAGCACCATCAGATTATTTTCAGGCTTATGCTAACATATTTGTAATAGATATCCTGGTTGTTTTGAGGGTTCCCAAGATTACCCTAAAGTTCAATGATTCAGTGAAGGCATTACAAGACCCAGAAAAGCTGTTATATTCGTGTTTATGGTTTATTACAGTGAAAGGATACAGATTAAAACCAGCAAAGGGAAAATGAGCATAGGGTAGAGTCTGGAGAGACTAGGCATAAGTTTCTGGCTGCTCTCTCCCAGCGGAGCTGCAGAGAGCATTTAATTCTCTCAGAAATGATGTGTAACAGATGGCCCAAGCAATGTGTTGCCAACTAGGATGGCTTACGTAAGCCTTGGCGTCCAGAGTTTCTGCTGAGGGTCTGTCACTTAGGCGTGAGCACTCACAAAGAATAACCTTCGCTCTTTGGTCTCTAGCAGCCCCAGAGGTCAAACTGATACAACATAGCTCAAAACCCCAGCCATGCAAAAGCAGGTGTTCACTGTAAATCACATTGTTAACTATCTGGTGTAGCCTTAGGTTTCCGAGATTCCCCTATTAGGCAGGATATTCCAAGGGCTCAGAGGCGGTCTCCCAGGAGCTGGTCAAGGGCCAGTCCTTTTTTTTTTTTTAAACATGTAAGTTTTGAGAATCCCAAGCATGCTGAGGTAACTCTTTACTACACACTTGTATAAAAAGATTTGCATGTATGTGCTAGTTTATTTGTGGTAAATCCCAAAATTGAAGTGCTGAGCCAGAGGTTAAATGTATTTACAATTTTGATAGAAAGAGGTGAATTGCTGTTCAAAAATGTTAGCCCAATTTATAGTCCTACAAGAAGATAAATGAAACTGCCTGTTTTCTATTCTAACTCTTGGTTTCATCTCAGGTCATGATCTCATGATTCGTGGGTTCAAGCCCCTCAGGCTCTGCACCAACAGTGCGGAGCCTGCTTGGTATTCTCTCTCTCCCTCCCCCCACCCCTTCCCAGCTTGTGCTCAAGTTCTTTCTTTCTCTCTAAATAAATAAACTTAAGGGTCTCCTGGGTGGCTCAGTCGGTTAAGCGTCTGTCTTCGGCTCAGGTCGTAATCTCACGGTTTGTGGGTTCGAGCCCCACACCGGGTTCTGTGCTGACAGCTCAGAGTGTGGAGCCTGTTTCAGATTCTGTATCTCCCTCTCTCTCTGACCCTACTCTGCTCTCGCTGTCTCTGTCTCTCAAATATAAATTAAAAAAAATTTTTTAATTAAAAAATAAACTTAAAAATATTTAATATGACCTAAAAAGTTGATTATGATATCTGAGCCCATCAGTTGGAAAGGTAACTTAATCCCTGTTTTCATCTGCCATCTGCTTAGCCTCTATTCCTCAAGTCAGTTGTGACTTAGGTTTCTCTAAATAGATACCCTGTATCCTGCTAACATGATATTGTGACAGTCATCTTGCTGGGAAGATTGAGAGACCCATGGCTCTTTTGCACTTTTTGCCCAGCCACATTCTATGTATGCTTTGTGAAAAATCAACTTTATTGAAGTATAATTTAAATTTTGCACCTTTGTCAAAAAATCATTTGAGTACATATAAGTATACTTATGGATTCTAATCTCCAGTCTGTTCTGTATATTTTTACCCCAATACAACACTGCCCTTTAATTTTTTTAATGTTTTTTAAAATTTATTTTTGAGAGACAGAGAGAGACAGCGTGAGCAGGGGAGGGTCAGAGAGAGAGGGAGACACAGAATCTGAAGCAGGCTCCAGGCTCCAAGCTAGCTGTCAGCACAGAGCCGACACGGGGCTCCAACCCACGAACCGTGAGATCATGACCTGAGCTGAAGCTGGACGCTTAACCGACTGAGCCACCCAGGCGCCCCTCCTTTTTCTCATTTGAAGGATAACTAAAAATAGTTTCCCATGACTGAGGCTCTTTATGGAGACAGTGCCAAATGAATGCGTTTTGGATCACAGAATCTGGAATTTACTCTTTCTGTACTCCAAGTTTCTTTAATGTTACTTGTATTCTTCCCTACATTTGCCTTCATTATATGTTCTACCTGTATAAAAGCATATTCTAGGGGTGGCTTAGTGGGTTGAGTGACTGACCCTGGGTCCTGGCTCAAGTCATGATCTTATGGTTTATGGGATCCAGCCCATGTCAGGCTCTGCACTGATTAGCACCATGCCTGTTTGGGATTCTCTCTCCATCTCTCATTGTCCCTCCCCTGCTCATGTGTGCATGTGTGCTTTCTCTCTCTCTGAATAAAGGTAAGAAAAATAAAAACACCTCCTAATGTTAATTTTCCATTTGTGCCTAAGACAAGAAGACTCAATGTTGATCTCCACCTTGTCTGAACAAATATTGCTCTTTTAATCTCATAGCTTAGACTGGATTATTGCTTTTCATTTATTGGTATGAGACTTCTCCCTTCATTTAAGTACTAGGTGATAATTATGATTATTAACATATTCATCAATACTATGAGGAAATATATTTTCATTGTAGTAAAGTACACATATGATTTACCATTTTAACCATTTTTGTACAGCGCAGCAGTTGTACATTCACAATGTTTTGTACCTATCACCAATATACATTTCCAAAGCTTTTTCATCATCCCAAACTGACACTGTGTACCCATTTAACAGTAACTCCACATTCCCCCACCTCAGTCTTTCAAAAATAAATGTTATCAATTTTAAATAAAAAAAATTATAGACCTTATTAATAATGGGAGTTGGAATTTTACTCTCCTAATGAAAAGTGCTTTTGTTTCACCACATGTTAGGAGCATAGTAGAATTAGGTAGGAAAAGGATTGTCATATCTTGGGCATTATAACAAAACACCACAGACTGGATGGTTTAAAAAGACATTTATTTCTTACAATTGTAGAGGCTGGGAAATCCCAAGGTCAAAGTACTGGCAAATCCTGTGAAGGTCCAATTCCTAGTATGTAGACAGCTTCTTTCTCACTGCGCTGCACTCACGTGACTTTTTGTGTATACACATGGGAAATCTCTTCCTGTTCTTATAATCTCTCTTCTACTTCTTTTAAGGATACTGTTCCCATTATGAGTGTCCCATCTTCATGACCTAATCTAAACTTAATTACTTCCTTACAGCCCCATCTCTAAACATCACACTAGAAATCAGGGCTTCAACATATGAATTCTGAGGGGCTACAAACATTTAGTCCATAATAGGGATTTTTCTTAGTCACCCTACTAACAAACTTTTTCTAATATAATATTAAGCAGGGATGTTATTCAGATTACTTTGTTCAGAACCCTCATGCTGTAGGACATGATCATAGTTTGAAGAAATGCAAAGGCACACTACAATTTGGGTCATTAAGACTTAAAATAAAAAATGTCATTTCTCCCAAAATAAATATATAAACGCAATATAACTCCAACTATCAAAGGGTTTTTGTATTTTGAGAACACAATCTTCATTTATATAGAAAGAAAATTAGAACAGCCAATAAAACTATGAGAAACAGTGAGGACTTGGTCTAATACATAGTATCAAAATACAATAAGGCTAATGTTAAATCAGTTTATCAGTTAATATGGTATTAGTATAGAAGTAGAAAAATAGATTAGTGAAACAATACAGAAATAGGTCTTGGTATAAGTTAAAATACAGGCAGTTTCAATTGAATGAGGAAAAAATCATGTGGCCAAATGACTACATAGCCGAGTCAGCTAAATAAGAAAAGGATGGTATTGGTAAGAACAACAGGCCTTTCCTACTGACGCATGTCTAGAAAGGGGACTTAGATTTGCCTTCATACCAGTTTCCTTGAAGAAACTACTACTGTAGATTCCTCATTTGTATCCTGTACCTAGATGAGGGGGGGCTGTGAATTGGCACGTAGACATGACGGCCTATTTGACCTAAGGTGTCATCAGTCTCGGGAAACCAAGGTAGCCGCCTCCCTGTGCTTAAAGTGGGTTTCTGTCTTACAATTGGGTATGCCCCATGGGCACACCATAGAGATGCAGCGGTGGGTTACAGGAAGATGTTCTGGGTGAGAACGTTAATGTTCCCAGGGCTTAGGTGAACTGCACCCATTCTGACCTTTTCTCCCCTCAGCGGTACATAGGTCCTGGAAGGTACGTTTGGTTGGGTAGTTGCAGTATTATAAAGGTGTTTTTTTCTTTTGTTGTGGTCAGGACAAAGCCAGTAATAAACCCAATGCGGGGTTAAAGCCTATTCTTTTTTTGATTGCCAGTTCAAATCTGTGATTGCTGCTGGTGGACACTGCAGATTGGTGTCGGAACTGTGTGACTCGATGCTGAGTAGATGGGTTATTTTAACAAATTGTGCTTGTGTAACTAGAAACCCATCTGGAAGAAAATAACAATGAACCCTCATTTTATAAGACATTAAAAAATAAATTCTGGATAGATTAAATATTTACATATTGAAAAAAGTAAAGAACTTGCAAGAAAACCTAAGAAAAATTACCTATACAATCTAAAGATTAACGTATCTTTTTAACCAACCCATAAGCTTAGAAAAAATATATATCAGGTTACACAGAAATTTAAGATCATTTTATGGAAAAAATATTTTTATGACAAAAATTGGGCAAATTCCTAATGTCTAATATATAAAGAGGTCTTCAAAACTGACAGATAAATAATCCTATAGGAAAATGAGCCAACAATACAAAAATGTACAAAGAAGAAAATCTAGGAGCAAAGTGTATACTCACCAAATAGAAATTTAAGTAGTATATTACCATCTATTGCAGGGTTAGAGGAAAGTTGTGTTTCTGAAAATGACCAATAGTATCTATTAAAACTAAAAAATAGTGTATGTTCTTTGATCTAACAATCTTTTGCCTGTAATCGATCCCCCAGAAATAAAAACATCTGAAATTTAAGGTCTGATTTTAAGAATGTTAAAAAAATTTTTTTACTGCAGTGTTTGTGGTGGCAAATAACTAGCAACAAGTTGTATCAGTAGGGAATGTCAGAGTAAATTTACAGTACAGTATCACAGGTGTTACTCTTCTTACTCTGACTATCCTAATCGTTGTGCCTTGGTAATCCTCCTAGTTTGGTCTGAATTAAGAGTTCTTAGTTGCTCTGGTGACTTCAAAGCTGCACAAACTGAAGAGTGAAACACTTAAGAAATACAAGGGGAATGCTCAAATGGAAGAAAATAGAGGATAATTTAGACTTATGTAGATAAACATATATAAACAACCCCTGGAATTTATAATCTTATCTCAAGACCAATCTTCAAAACTGCTAATAAGTGGTGTAGTACTATGGTTTATTAGCATTTCATTATTTTGTATTTAAATGAAATTGATATATTTGAAATATGTCTAAAGTTTAAATGCTGCACACTCATTTTTATCACTGTTCAAAAAGAGCACTAACAACTCTGTTATGTCAAGTTCTTGTGGAAAGGGGTCAAGTTGTTGCAGAGAGGGATCAAGTAAGCAAAAATTGGCAAAGATTTGCTTCACATAAAAGAATATTGTTTAGGTCTCAGATCTTCTTTTTTAGCACCATTTTCACTAAGAAACAAACAAACAGGATCGATTGGTTATAGTTGGCAGAATAGGGGGAAAAAAGTCTTGAGGTTAAAACTGAAAGTGAAATACAAGAGTTGAAGTTTTACTCTGTGGCAAACCTAAAAATTTAAGAGTAACTTGGTTTCTTCATTTTAAAAATATCAAATTGTTAACTTCAGTACTGGTTACGTGGACTCTTAAAATTTCTGATAAATGTTTCAGTAAAAATTAGTCTTAATATCAAGTCTCTGCATGTATTACTAAATGATGTGAGTCTTACATGTATATAAACCACCTAACTTGTTGCAGAATCCTGCTTTAATTTCTGAGTTGAGACCACACACATTAGTGATGTGACATGCAGGAGTACATTTAAATAATTTAAGCTACCATCCAATTTTCAAAAATGACTTATAGTAAAGATAAGATTTTAGCAATACATTTCATAAAATATTAGCACCTGCCTGGGATTGTGAGTCCATTATTACATGTTCTCCATGTACAGCTTTCCTACTCCTATCTTTTTTTTAATTTTTAGAAATACCACAAACAATAGAACACATATTATCAGAACCTAGAGTTAACTCACATTTTGTTATATTTAGTTGGAATCTTTTTTAAATGATAGTATTTAGATACAAAACTGAAACATCCTTTAATTACCATGCTTGGTCCCATTTCTCTTCCACCTTCTTTCTTTCTAAAGGCAACCACTTTTGGGAAATGAGTGTATATCCTTCCAATCCATTCTTCAGTTTTACATAAAAATGTTCATCCATAACTAATGCTTAATACTAGTGTTGATTTAATTCAAATTCAGAGTTAACAATTATAATGTATTCATCCCTTCAGTTTTTTCACTCTACATGATTTTTCAGGTCTTCCTGTCAATATATTTATATATATAATCGGTTATACTTAACTACTAGAGAATATTCTACTGTGTGCCTATTATCACATTGTATTTATCCACGTCACAAGCAACACACATTTGTTTCCAATTTTTTGGCTAATGTAATTCATGCTGCAATGAACATACAGATACACGACTCCCTAAGTACATGTATGTTTCTTGGGTATATGCACGTATACTCAAGAGTATGTTTTCTGGAATCTATTTTAGAAATTCTTTCCTACTGCAAGGTTTTGAAAACATTCTCCTATAAAATTCTTGTGTTACCAAGCTTTGTTTTTTGCATTCTAGTCTTTATAAAACTTTTGGATTTCATAATAAATACTTTAATGTTTCACTGTGGCAGAAATCTAATATATTTTTCCACATGAAGAGTCAGTTACCCTGAGACCATTTTTTGAATCATCCATGATTTCCCAACCAACTTGTGATACCAGCTCTATCAATTACCAATTCCCCATAAAGGCATGCATGTTTCTGAATACAATATTCTGTTTCAATCTTTGATTTCTATGAATGCATCAAGAACAAGTAATTTTCATTACATATGTAGCAAAGCATTTTAAAAATGACATTTTTGTCTCTTAATACCTCTCATATCTTTGTTTTAAGATAGGTAGGCCTTCCAGAACCATGTTGCTTAATGTCCATGACTGGATCCTTACTTCAATGAGATTGTTCCTAAAAGTACATCATTAACAATGTGGGAGTTCTGGGAGTATAGGTTTTTAAACTATGATGCTTATTAAAATTGTTAGTATTTAAGTTTTGATTTGTTGTTGAAGTATTTCTCACATTCAAGTCATTTTGTTATGAAAGGAATTTCTGGTATGCCATTAAGTATGAGTTTAGCTGAAGCTTTTCCTAAATTCAAGGCGTTCATCAAGCTTTAGTGAGTATGAATTCTCTGGTGTCTAATATGGTGGGACTTCTGGCTAAAAGCTTTTCCACATTCACTACACTGATAAGGTTTTTCTCCAGTATGGATTCTCATATGTAGAGCAAGAGTTGAGAACTGAGAGAAGGCTTTCCCACATTCATTACAACCATAGGGCTTCTCACCTGTATGGCTCCTCATATGAACAGTAAGAGAGGAGCTTTGACAGAAGGCTTTCCCACATATTTTACATTCATAAGGTTTATCCCCTGTATGAATTCTCACATGTACAATAAGTGATGTGATTCGAGAGAAGGCTTTTCCACATTTATTACATTCATAGGGTTTCTCTCCTGTATGAATATTGTGATGCTTAATGAGGTATTGCTTCTGCCTAAAGATTGTTCCACATTCATTACATTTATAGGGTTTCTCTCCAATATGAATTTTCTCATGCTCAGTGAGATTTGATTTGCCACTGAAAGCTTTCCCACATTCTTTACATATATAGGGTTTCTCTCCTGTATGACTTCTCTGGTGTCTAATGAGGCTTGACTTCTGAATGAAAGCTTTCCCACACCCTTTGCATTCATAAGGTTTCTCTCCAGTATGTATTCTTTGATGGATAATTAGGTTTTCTTTCTGGCTAAAGGCTTTTCCACATTCATTACATTTAAAGGGTTTCTTTCCACTGTGGATATTCTGATGTTTAATGAGGTATTGCTTCTGGCTGAAGGCTCTTCCACACTGATTACATTCAAATGGTTTCTCTCCTGTATGGATTTTCTCATGCTCAGTGAGATATGATTTGCCATTGAAGGCTTTTCCACATTCCTTACATGCATAGGGTTTGTTTCCAGTATGATTTCTCTGGTGTTTAATGAGACTTGACATCTGAATAGAAGCTTTCCCACATTCACAGAGTTTCTCCCCGGTATGATGATTCTGATGAGAAAGAAAGTTTCTCTTCTGACTGAAGGCTTTCCCACATTTATTACATTTATATGGTTTCTTTCCTGTATGACTTCTCAAATGTAGAGTAAGGGAGGAGACTCGAGAGAATACTTTACCACATTCAGTACATTCATGTGATTTTTCAGTATGCATTTTCTTATGCTCTACGAGGTTTTGCTTTAGGCTGAAGGTTTTCCCACATTCATTACATTCATGAGGTTTCTTTCTAGTATGAATTTGATCATGCTGAAGGAGATCTGCCTCAGGCTTAAGGCTTTCCAACATTCTTATCATGCAGGTATTTTTTCCAAGAAGAATTCTTCAGTATTTCTTGACATGTGACATAGATGAAAGCTTTTCATCAAATTCATCAATTCATAGGTTTCTCTCCAGTATTAATTCTCAGGTATCTAATGAAGTTGAATTTATGATGAAAGAACTTACATTGCTTATCTTGAGATTAGACAATTATACACTGGGATGAAACATAATATCAATTGAATTCTTAATGGTTCTTTCTTAGACAGCTTCATTTATATTTGAGTATAAATTATGTTCTGAACTCTCATGAACTAAGTCTCATACATAGAGATGTAGTCTTAAAGAGTCAACATCTGTGTTCAGAGGAAATACTTTTCTGTGAACCCTGGGTTTTCTGAGCGTTTCCTCAGCTATATTTTCATGGAGAAGGATGAGACTTAACTCTCAAGTCTTCCATGCAGAGTCTTCATCTATTTATAAATTTCCGAGACCTTTTCTAAAAGGGGGAAAAATCATTGAAAAGAGCTAATAACTGTAAAGCATTTAGTGCCTGGCATGTAGTAAACATCCAATAAAGTTGCTATCATCATCATTAACACTAACACTTTGATTTTTTCCAGTATTTTTAACAAAATTTTACTTTTTTAAAAAATATTTTATTTTTGATACAGAGAGAGACAGAGCATGAGAGGGGGAGGGGCAGAGAGAGAAGGAGAAACAGAATCTGAAGCAGGCTCCAGGCTCTGAGCTAGCGTCAGCACAGAGCCTGACACGGGGCTCGAACCCACGAACGTGAGATCTGACCTGAGCCGAAGCCGGAGGCTTAACTGACTGAGCCACCCAGGTGCCCCAACAAAATTTTAAAAATGTGGTAAATAGACTATTTCAAATCTAGTCCCCCAGTATATAGTAAAGCTTAAACATACAAATAACATTCACAGGAGCATGTAGCTTACACTGTTTTTATTTTTATTATTTTTTTAAGTTTACTTATTTTGAGAAAGAGAGAGAATATGCATGCGAGCTGGGGAAGGGCGGAGAGACAGGGAGAAAGAGAGGTTCCCAAGCAGGCTCCGCACCATCAGCACAGAGCCAAATGTGGGGCTCAAACCCATGAACTGTGAGGTCATGACATAAGCTGAAGTCAAGAGTTGGGACGCTTAACCAAATGAGCTATAGAAGAATAGAAGAATTATTAAAGAGGACATGTGGTTAAATAAGATATTTATTCTATATCGTCAGAAACTCCATTAAAATGATAGTATGAGGATGAAGGGCATATACTCATAAATACTGCAGAGGCTGAGGAGACACTGGTGGTTGAAAAGATTTAGGAAATTTTGAAAGGAAAGCAAATAACTATAAGTTAACAGCAGAATCGAGTGGCTTAAAGAAAAAACCAGAAGAAGATGCTACCTAGAAGCAAGGTAATTTGTGACACAGCTTTCATCAAAGGCTCTATAAATGGAGTGACTGGGGAAGAGGGGAAGGTGGAACTTATAAAATGATTAAAAGAAGCAGCTTATGTACCTAATTCTCCTAACTGGAAGGAAATAGGAATTTATTATCCTAAGAATAACCGGGAGGCTCCAAACTTAGTGATGATTGGCAAAGTAGATACTGAAAAGAGGGAATAAAAATTCCTGTGTAGAACAGGGTTCCAAACCCTTTCTACTGTCACTCTTTAGAAATGCTGGTGGTTGCTGGTGTCAAACAATAGAAGGGTTTTTTCTTTAAAGTTTATTTTTATTTTTTTTGAGAGAGAGAGAGCACACACAAGGGGCAGAGAGAGAATCCCAAGCAGGCTCCGCACTAATAGCACTGAGTCCCATGCAGGGGCTGAACTCACAGACCATGAGTTCATGACCTGAGCTGAATCAAAACAGACACTCAATTGAGCCACCCAGGCACCCCTGGAAGGGCTCTTTACTGGAAAAAAAAAAACAAAAAACAAAAAACCCCATGAAAACACTTACAGATATTTACTCTTGGAGTCATATAAAACAATAATCTAAATAGCTCACTAAATGCCACATAGTGAAGCCCACCATTTTACAAGCCCCAACCATGCACAAAGATTACAATAATATTTCTGGTACCTCAACGTTAAATTTTAACACAGAGCTAAAGATCACAAAAAATTGATGAAAGTCCTATTGTGAAAGCTAGATTAAAACAAATAGGAAAAAAGGAAAGGAACAAAAGAAACACATATATAACAATACTATAATTAGTATCACAGGAGGACTGAAAACAGAAAGCACTGAAATTATCAACAGAATTCTTTTTTTAAAAATTTTTTAATGTTTATTTTGGAGAGGGACAGAGTATGAGTGGGGGAGGTGCAGAGAGAGAGAGGGAGATATAGCATTTGAGGCAGGCTCCAGATTCTGAGCTGTCAGCACAGAGCCAGATGCGGGACTCGAACTCATGGACTGCGAGATCATGACCTGAGTTGAATTGGATGCTTAACTGACTGAGCCACCCAGGAGCCTCTATCAACAGAGTTCTATAAAGAAGTGCTTTTGCAAATAAACAATATGATGTTGACATAAAAAATTCAACAGCTTAGGGAAAAAAATTCCAGGAAATCTTTCAGAATAATTAAAAAAAAAAAAAGAAGGAAGAATGGAAAGAAGGAAGAAAGAAGTAATGACTGGAAAATCAGTGGGTTAGTGGAGGCATCTAGAAGGTTCAGTATCTCCTAAAGGAGTTCCAGAGAAAATATGAAGAAAAATGAATACAGGAAATTTTCTAAATCCCACATTTCATGTTAACAAGTTGATTTTATATATATATATATAATCACATAGGTAGCCACTTTCAATTCCTTTAACTGTGTCTACTGGTGTTTATTCTCACATTTTATATATCTATTTTATCTATTTTGATTTAATCATTCTAAATATATCTATATGTTTATATATATAGAAAATTATGTATGTATAAAAGATTTTATTGTCAAAAGAGTTTCTAATTTAATTTTTAAAAATGTGGTTTAATGTTTATTTATTTTTGAGAGAGAGCACAAGCAGGGGAGGAGGAGAGACAGAGAGGGAGACACAGACTCCAATGTAGGCTCCAGGCTCTGAGCTGTCAGCACAGAGCCTGATACAGGGCTCAAACCCATGAACCATGAGATCATGATCTGAGCTGAAGTCTGGCCCACAAACAGCTGAACCACCCAGGCACCCTAAAAGATTTTATTTTTAAGTCATCTTTACACCCAGAGTGGGACTCTAACTTACAAACCCGAGATCACGAATCACATGTTCAACCAAATGAGCCAGCCAGGTACCACCCCCAAGCTGATAATATTTTAGAATGATTAAATCAAAACAGGTAAAATAGATGTATGAAATGTGAGAATAAACACCAGTAGACACAGTTAAATGAATTGAAAGTGGCTACCTATGTGGCGGAGGAACTGTGGGTGAGGAAGGATGGTACAGGCATAGCTATAATCCTATTTCACTACTAAACGCCCCTAGTTGTTACAGGCGTTTGCAGAGATGCCCCTGAAGACTTGAGCCTTTTAACCTGAACTGATCTGTAATTGTATAGTAACTATAGACAGCACTCTTTTGTCTAGTTGTAATGAAGTTTCACGTGGCTAAACAGCAAAGTGTACATGCACTTAATGAAAAAAAGTAAAATAGGCCAGAAAACAGCCATTTTTTGCCTTGAAACTGCAGTGTTTTGATTATTGATACTATCATTTCTAGATATAGAAACTGTCATTGCCATCAATTTCAGTTTTCATTTTATGATTATGCCTGAAATAACTGACACCAAAGCTCTTCTTTTGTGAAGAGCTCTTTTCTTGTCCTCCCTCTTAATCCTTTCTTTTATAAGAGTTTTCTACTGCTGCAAATCTTCAATGTTATCCTGATCTGTCCTGTCCCTCTCAAAATTGTATCCTCACCTTTTTTGGGTAAGATTTCATTTTTAAGTAATTACTACATCCAATAGGGGGCTCAAACTTACAAACCTCAGATCAAGGGTCACATGCTCTACCGACTGAGCCAGCCAGGCTTGCCTCTTCATTTTCTTATAAATCATTGCAGGAGCTGACTCTCGTAATACGCTGTCACTCACATCAATGCTATAATTTCTAAAATTAGAAAACAAAACCCCTCAACTTTACTGCATGCCATAAGCAAAAATTTACTCAAAATGAATTAAAGACCTCAATGTAAGTATTAAAACTATTTCTTTTATAAAGAAAAAATGGGAGAGTTCATCAAAATAAAAAACTAATGCCCTTCAAAAAACATAGTTAAAAAAAGAAAAGCCACACTGGTAGAAAATGATGAAGAGCTCATATCCAAAATATATAGAAGTCCTAAATCTCAGTAACAAAAAGATAATCTAATTTGTAAATTGGGTAAAAGATTATAACAGGTATTTCACAAAATCAGATATATGAATGGCCAATGGGTACATTAGACCTTCATCCAAACTAGTGATCAAAAATGCATATCCCAGTGAGATACATTACACATCCATTAAAATGGCTCAAGTTAAAATAACTGCCAATCCAAGTGTAATGATGTGAGGCAACTATCTCTTAAAAAATTGTAGGTGGGAGTAAAATCTGACACAGCTACTTTGGAACACAATCGGAGTATTTTATAAAGTTAAATATATATTTATTCTGTGCAGCAATCCCATTTCTAGGCATTTATTCAAGAAAAATGAGTATTTAGGTTGACACAAAGACCTAGCATATGAGTATTTATAATAGTGTTATTCATAATAGCCAAAAATGGAAATAATCTAAATGTTTATCAATAATAGACAAATTATGTCCATACTTTTACTAATAATCAGTAAAAAAAGGAATGAAATATTCATATACACAACATGAATTAATCTCAAAAATGTAAAACTAAATCAAAGAAGGGGCGCCTGGGTGGCTCAGTTGGTTAAGCCTCCGACTTCGGCTCAGGTCAGATCTCACATTCGTGGGTTCAAGCCCCGCATCAGGCTCTGTGCTAACAGCTCAGCTACAGCTCAGAGCCTGGAGCCTGCTTCTGGTTCTGTGTCTCCTTCTCTCTCTGCCCCTCCCCCTCTCATGCTCTGTCACTCTCTGTATCAAAAATAAATAAAACATTAAAAAAAAAACTAAATCAAAGAAATTAAATGCTATGCAGTATATGACTACATTTATATGAATTCTAGAATGGCAAGCTCTAGTAACAAAGCCATTCTGTGATCACCAGGGATGGGGTAGGAATATGACTCAACAGCAAAAGGGCACAAAGAACTTTTGATGCATCTTTTATATATGTTGGTTTTGGTGTTGGTTTTATGACTATATACAATTACCAAATTTATCAAGGAGGTGACTGTTACAGAAATCATACCTCAATAAAGCTGAAAAAGTAAATCTTTCCACACCTGAGGCTCTACAACAATCACCAGTTATTTGTTAATCATCTTCTTTGTGCTCTAAACTGCAGAAAGATGAGCCTTTCTCTCAACGAGCTTCAATGTAGGTCTTCTTTTTTTTTTTTTTCCAAAGATTTTTTTTTTAAGTGAGCTCTTTTTTTTTTTAATGTTTTTATTTATTTTTGATACAGAGAGAGACAGAGCATGAGAGGGGAGGGGCAGAGAGGGGAGACACAGAACCAGAAGCAGGCTCCAGGCTCCGAGCTAGCTGTCAGCACAGAGCCTGACGCGGGGCTTGAACCCACGAACGTGAGATCTGACCTGAGCTGAAGTCAGAGCTCAACTGACTGAGCCACCCAGGTGCCCCTCAATGTAGGTCTTCAACATGAAAGGAAATACATGAATGTAAGAGAGTATATACTTAGGATTCAAGTTGCTCTGGAAACTATAACATGCTGTAGTAAAGAGGTTAGAGATACTGGGCTAAAAGTGATAATGAAGAAACATTTTAGTAAAAATGAAGCCCAAGGGTAAATGATGGATAGGACTTCGACAGATGGATCACTACATATCAAAGGTGAAGATATAAATAATTTCATATATATGAAGGGGGAGGGAAGAAGGGTACAAGTGATACTATTTAAAACTGGAATAATAATCACAATTACCAACCATGTGGTAAAAAGAGGGAGACTAAAAATATATGTCATTCCTTAGTGGGGAGTAAATATAGTCCCTAAAGAAATTAAAGATGAAGACTAAGAATGTTGTGTATATAAATGCAACCAAGAGAATATAACAAAATAATTATTAAAATAAAATATAACAAACTTTCCATTATTTTCAGAAGGAAAGGCAATATATACCCAAGACAAGGATCCTATAGTAAAGGATAAAAATGATGAGGTCAAATTTAAAACAGAATACATAATATTAAATAAGAGAATCAATACTAACCATACTGTTCCTGTCAATAAATCCAACTAGAATAAAAAGAACTATTAAAAGAAAAAGACTATGACAGGCTCATACAGATAATTCTCAGGCTCCAACACACATATCCTGAATCAAGAAAACCTGTAGGTAAGGCCTAGCAATCTGTATTTAATAAGCCCTCCAGATGATTTTGACACATGCTAAGGTTTAACAACTGATATAATAAAACCCACCTAAACTCTCTATATAAGGTACACATCTAAAACAGGGGTGCCTGGGTAGTTCAGTTGGTTAAGTGACTGACTCTTGATTTCAGCTCAGGTCATGATCTCACAGTTCATGAGATCAAGCTCTGCACTCTCTCTCCCTTCTGTCTCTCAAAATAAATAAACATTTTTTTTTAAATTACATTAGAAAAAAGGAAATTTTCACTTGTAAATTTCAAATTAAATAAAAAATGTTTAATGTTTAATTTTGAGAAAGAGACAGAGCACAAGCAGGGTAAGGGCAGAGACAGAGAGGGAGACAGAATCTGAAGCAGACTCCAGGCTCCAAGCTGTCAGCACAGAGCCTGACATCAGGCTCAAACCCACAAACCGTGAGATCATGACCTGAGCTGGTATCAGACGCTTAACTGACTGAGCCACCCAGGCGCCCCTCACTTGTAAATTTCAAAATATACTGGCTTGAACAAACACTTTGGCCAAAGAGAAAATTAAAATATGGAACATTCAGAAATATTCTGAAAAATTCAGAAAACAATGTACATCAGAGCCTACAGAAAATATTTGAAAAAATGCTTGGATAGGTTTTAACATATTTCTTTATATTATTCTAAAAAGAAATAACATAGGGCACCTGGGTGGCTCAGTCTGTTTAGTGACCACCTCTTGATTTCAGCTCAGGTCATGATCCCAGTTTGAGATTGAGCCCTGTATCAGGCTCTACAGTGACAGCACGGAGCCTGCTTTAGATTCTTCCTCCCCCTCTCTCTTTCTCTCTGCTTTTCCCCTGCTTGCATGCATGTGCTTGCTCTCTCAAAATAAATAAATAAACATTTAAAAAAATAAAAAGAAATAACACAATAAAATAAGCATTCAAACCAAAGAATTACAATAAGGAAAAGTAAACATAAGAAAAAAATTAGTAAAGTTAAGAAAAATTAAATATTACAAACAGAATTAGAAATAGTAAATCCACAAGTTGATTCTTAGGGAAAACTAAAGGTATAACAGCAAAATTATAAAAATAAAAAATGATCACTTGGAAATAACCATAGACAGAAAAGGACTATAGAGATTATTTGCTCACTTCCATACAAATAAATTTGAAAACCAAATATTACCTATGAAAACTGAGACCAGAAAAGACAAAAAACCTAAACAGTAAATAAATACAGAAAAGAGACACTTGTTATTTTATTACCCCAACAGATGGTTCAAGATGTGGAATTTAATAAACTTTTACAAATGACAGTTATAGCATTTATTTAAAAGTTTCCAATTCTTAAATTCATTATCTTTGCAAAAAGTATAATGCAGAACAGATCAGGACTTAACCCACTATATTCCTAATTAAAGAACACCCAGAAATGACATCTTGGTAATTAAAACATCTTGTGTTTTTTTTAAGTTTATTTATTTATTTTGAGGGAGACAGAGACAGCGCAAGTGGGGGAGAGGCAGAGAGAACCCCAAGCAGGCTCCACACTGTCAGCACAGAGCCAGATGCCGGGCTCAACGGGCTCAAACCCACAAACCGTGAGATCATGACTTGAGCCAAAGCCAAGAGTCAGCCGCTTAACTGACTGAGCCACCCAGACGCCCTAAAATGTTTTCAAAACAGAAATCAAAATACTCTAATGCCAAGGAAACTATTTTTGTGCTATAATGCCTGACTAGAGTAGTTGCAGCAGAGATCCTAGGGTCTACAAAGCCTAAAGTATTTACTATCTGGACATTGACAGAAAATGTTGACTGATCTCTTGCCCTACAGTGGTCATTTCTCCCTTCTCTGCCTGGCTAGGACCAGGAGGCACGGCTGATCCAGTTTCAACCACAACTAAATGATAAAGAGACAGCCTGGAAAACTCTGGATCATTAAAGGATCACAAAGACCAAAGCTACCATGCAAATCTTCACTACTCACTACATAACTGTCACGTAACCAAGAAATCAATGCTTATATTCCCTAAACCAGTACATTTTGGGGTTTATTATAGTCACCTTGCTTTACCATGATTGATATACTTTTTAGTCCTGTCTAATGTTTTACAATATCATGTATCTGCAGATACCTGCTTAATTCAGGCCTTGTACCATGAAAGTAGTCACAGACCATAAGAAAATGAATAGACCAGATGCACTGAACATGACCATGTTTCAGTAAAACTCTTTACAAAAATACATAGTAGGGTGAAGTTTGCCAACTTCTGCTCTAACAGGTCACCATTTTCACAGAATACAGTTAAGAGTTTGGTTGACATCTGAGCATTCTGATACATATTTTGAAAATATTTAATCACTAGACTGGACCTCTTTCCTCAACTGATTCACATATCTACTTGCTACACAAAATCTACCCTTAGATGTCTAATAGGGATCTAATTTACCCTGCCCCAAATCAAACCCTTGTTCTCCCAAACCAACTCCCAAATTGTTCTCATCTCATTAAATAACAACCTTATTTTCCCAGTTGCTCAAGCCTAGATTAACTTTCTCCTAGGTCACACACCCATTACATTTCCACATCCTCTTGACTTTATCTCCAAAATACAGTCAGCATCTGGTCATTTCTCATAATTCTCACCAGGACCACCAAAGTCCAAGCCACATTATGTCTTCCCTGTATTATTTAACAGGCTCCTCACTATTCTTCCTACTTTTGCCTTTGCCTCTTTATATAACTCCTCTCAACACAGCAACAACAGTATTCTTGTCATAGTCAAATCAGGTCATTGTTAAAGCCTCCTTGTATATTCATAAAAACATTCAGAAGAAAGCACAGTTAATAGTGGCTGCTTCTGGGGAACAGAAATGGAGAACTGAGGGCCAGGATTGAGAATACCCATTGTTTTAATTTTCTCAAAACATTTGTTTTTTGTTTATTTATTTTTGAGAGAGAGAGAGAGAGCCTGTGGCAAGTGGGGGAGGGGCAGAGAGAGCAAGAGAGAAAGAATCCCTAGCAGGCTTCAGGCTGTCAGGCACAGAGCCTGATGTGGGGGCTTGAACTCACAAACTGCAAGATCATGGCCTGAGCTGAAATCAAGAGTCGGACGCTTAACCAACTGAGTCACCCAGGCGCCCCTTAATTTTCTATTAAGTATATGTATTGGATTTTAAAGATAATAGCATTAATTTTTAAAATTATTTTTAATGTTAACTTATTTTTGAGAGACAGAGAGAGACAGAGCATGAGCGGGTGAAGGGCAGAGAGAGAGGGAGACACAGAATCCGAAGCAGTTCCAGGCTCTGAGTTGTCAGCACAGAGCCTGACACGGGACTCAAACTTACGCATTGTGAGATCATGACCTTAGGGATGTTGGGTGCTTAACTGACTGAGCCACCCAGGTGCCCCAATAGTATTATTTTTTAAAAGTAACAGAGAAGTGAACTAGTAGGAAGTCAGCACTAATTTCCAAGCCTGCTATATTGTTAAAAAGCAAGAGAGGGAGAAATATTATGCTAGGATAGTTGGAGTTAGGAAGAGAATAGGAAATAAGGATAAGGAGTAACATTCAACTCTAAGGTGGAAGTGGGGAGAAATGATAGAAAATTAAATTTCTAGAAAAGGATCTACATGCTAGGATTTGAAAGATGAGAGATCTGTAATTAATCCTTGGCAAAATGACTGAATGCTTAAGGGAAGGAGTCTAGACAAATAGGGAGAGGTGAAGAATGGAAACTGTTAGTGAAAGGGAGAACACAATATTCAGGCTAGAAAATTTATAAACCTGTGACTACAACTGAAGTAAAGAGGCTGGCATCCAGAATAGAGGTTACAGGGGCAACCAGTCCCCCAGAATCTGAGGGGAAAAAAAGCACTGATCAGCAAGAGAATCTGGAAATGTTATTAAGTATCTAAAGAATTCCCAACAACTGTTTAAAAAAAAAAAACTGATAAAAAAAAAACTGCCTCAAAATTTTTTTCAGAGGTTGCAGGTTGAATACCTATGAGAGGGGCTCCTGGGTGGCTACCTTGGTTAAGCATCTGACTTTGGCTTAGGTCATGACCTCTGATTTGAGTTCGAGCCTTGCATCAGGCCCTCTTGTCCATGTGGAGCCACTTCAGATCCTCAGTCTCTCTCTCTGCCCCCCCCGCCCCCCCGTGCATACTCTCTCTCTCAAAAACAAACATTAAAAAATACATATATAATAAAAAAATAACTGTAATGAACCTTTATCCCATTTATACCGCCTGGCTTCTTTCTTACTCACCTGGAAAGCACCTCCTTTACATTTCTTCCTCAGTTATTCATTGCTCTTCTTGTTTAAACAGTGACACACAGGACTTGAACATTACTTGAAGGTCAAAGCAGTATCCCATAATTCACACTGAGACCAAAGGACCCTTGGAGGTTTGGAAGAGTAAAGGAAGTGCAGTTCCTCAGGACGCACAAGGAAGCTGGTCTATGAAAAGTAATGAGGACCCTTTGGCTTAGAAGCTGGAGCACACGGAAAAAGAGTATTTACACTTTGCATCCTCAGCCAAACCCATTATGCCATTTAAAGCCTCCACACATTTCAGAAATGGGAAACCTTATTTTCAGAATTTAGGTTATATAGAGAAATTACGAGACTGCGTTGTTAGAGTTCTACAGAATCACAACCTGTGCAGGTGTCACTTGTGGCCTTGCTCCTGACTGAAGAGTCACAGTTTTGAATATCATTTTCCCCAATAGAAACATTTTCTCAGAGTGGTTAAGTCAGTTAAGTGCTCAACTCTTGATCTCAGCTTGGGTCATAATCTCATGGTTTGTGAGATCAAATCCACATTGGGCTCTGTGGTGACAGCATGGAGCCTGGGTGGGAATCTCTTCCCCTCTCATTCTGCCTCTCTACCTACTCCCCTCAAAATAAATAAATAAACATTAAAAAAAAAAAAGAAATCAAGGCCTCCAATATGTAATGGAATGTGATAGACAAAAGTTAAAAAAAAATACTCAGAAGCTCTTTCCTTACTCAGATATAAGAGGCTTAAAATCTGGCTGGACAGTGTTACTAATTAATGAAACAGGTAATGCAAAGGGGGAATGGATGGAGGCAAAAGATATCCAAATTAACATTTTGGACATAAAGAGTTTGACGTTCCTGTGAAGCCTTAAGGTGGAGCTGTCCATTAGCCAATTGGACATTTTTTAGTCACCTGTCAAGTGAAGCCGTAGCAGTGGAATTTTGTTCTTAGAGGTTACAAAATATAAATGATTAAAGTGAGAAACTTAGGAACATTAAGAGTTAAGGAACAAACAGAAACATTAAGTCATTAATGGAACTTATTTTTGAGGGGTGGTTATTCCTTGGTTTTGACTGGAATTATACAAGTGAGAGTAGTATAACAGAAGTCAAGGAAACATTTAAGAATGAGGCAGTGATAAACATCTGAAAAGTGATGGAGTGAACATTGAAATCTAATCCCTCCATCTCAGTTAAAAATGAAAATATATAAAACAGGCAAGCAAAAATGTGATTCTTACCCTTACCCTAGCTGTTGCATCTCCCTCCTCTGACAACCTTTATTTTCTGTGTAAACTTCAAAAGGTCTTTCATTAACACTAAAAGAATAATTCTCATATAGATAAAAGTTTCTTCATGCACCTATGAATATACGTTCTTTTTCCCACTTACTAAAAAAGTAGTATATTACCCCGAGGCACACTTTCTTCACAAAATAGCTTGCAGATTTTTAAAATCTAAGATATGATTTTCCATTTGTTCAGTCTTATTTTGGGTCTTTCATTAACACTAATGAATAATCTTCATATAGATTTTCATACATTTCTTATTTATCCCTAGGCTTTTTATCTGATTTGTTACTATTGTAAATACTGTCTTCAGAACTATTACTGATTACTTTTTGTAGGTACCAAAGCTATTATTTGTGCATATGAATTTTTGTACCATGGTACTTTTTCATTTTATTGAAAAATATGTTAAGTGTGATACAACACTAGAAGGAAGTGTGGTTTGAGATAGGAGAAAATTTGTTTCGCTACATTTACAATGGCCAACCTTTGGTCTGGGGAAAACCTGATCAAATTACGAGTCATTGCCACATCACTGAGAAACAAGGGATCTTAAATCTGTTACCTGATTATCTCTGAACCAAAGGCAGGACATCATCCTTCCCAATTCTGTGCTGTCTACGCTAGTGGAAACTAGTTCTTAAAGCTCTTCCTTACTCCAGGGCTTTTCAAAGCGGCCTTACCAACGTACCTCCAAAGAATTAAGTCAATATATAGTGGGAGTCTAGACAGCCAGTAACAAGTTTTCCGGAAATGTTTACTTTAAAAAATTGTTAATACTGCACAATGAGTCTGCTTTTATATAAAAAATCGCTTTAAAAATTACTTATCTCTCAATGTCTTAGCCATTTTCCTTTCTTTCGGAAAAACGGATGCTCCAGAAAGGTGCATCTTTATTAGTTATTTTAGAAACAAGAAAAGTGAAGTTGAGGTTACTATCCCAAAAGGCTCACAATGCCATCCATCCTCACACACTTCTCATACTCTCCATCACCCACCCGCCGCAGTCCCGCCCCAGCTTCTTCCTGTACCCCTGCCCCCATCCACATAGGCTTTGAACAGTGCACGTCAGAGAAGGTGATTCCTCCCCTTTAGCCTCTCCAGCCATGTCGCAGTTCACAAGAATCCTCCCCTACTGCCTCCCTACCAGATTCTAAGCCCGGAAACCAAGGTCCCAAGCCCAGATCTGCGCTTTGCGAAGCAGAAACCAAACTCACCGGCAGACAAAGACGACTATGGCGAGCCAGAAAGTCTGCGCCTGCGCACTCCTTGGCTGGCTAATACTCCCAGAGGTCTCTTGGGCTCTGTCAAGCCCCGGCTCAGGACCGGACAGAATCTGTCGGTATTGGCCGGTCCTCTACTTTTCTGACTGCAGACTACATTTCCCATAAGTTTCGGTGGTTCGAGTCAGGTTTTCGGGCTTTCTTTCCTGCGCCAGAGTTTGTGGGAGTGTCTCCCTGGTGGGGAGAGGAGTGTAAGTAGACCGGGTCTCAGGACTCAATACTCGACCTGTGTTAACTTTACCTTTGGGAGAGGGCAGTAGTGTGCCTTGGGTTATAATAAACTCAGTTCAGGCATGCCGGGCTTACCCCAAGTAGGAGCCAAGGTGCAGGGCTACCTACCCCTGGAATGTCGAAACATTTTGGGGCCCAATTCATGGCTCAGGGTGGGTAAGTGTGGGGATGTTTTTGGTGGGGTTCAAGCCGAGCGCCATCTTCTGCTTTGCGAGTGCGGCGCTGAACTACATTTCCCAGGAAGCGCCGCGCCCGCCGCTCCTCCCCGCAGCGAGGCGGGCGCTTTGAGCTGAACTGTGGACGCTAATAGTGGTCTCTCGGAGGTTCGGCTTGGCAGAGGAGACCAAGGTTGAAAAAAGCCCAGAGCCCCCGGCATCGGGAGGGAGACTGAGTATTAAGTCTGTTCGGGCAGAAGGGGCTGAGGAGGGGCGGTTGTGAAATTCCGCTGCTGTCCCAGTGATGTGTGTATGTGTGGTTGTGAATGTGTGTGATACCGTGTGTGCCGATGGGCATTAGTTTATTATACCACTGTGAGTCTCACGCGGTGTGACTGTTAATGTGTTACTGTGTGTAACGCTGTGTATGGATATCGGTTACCTGTGACTGTGTGTCCCCGTAGTGAGTATTCGGTTCTGACTATGTGACCTTGTAGTCCACTTTTTGTACAGGTGTAGGGAGTTTTGTGAATGAGCTCCCGTGGGTATTATGTCTGTGAAGCACTGTGTGGGGAGAGTAGGGAACGTGTTTGTGACTGAGGGTGTTACTTTTGTGTCTAGTGTTGGGTGTGAGACTGTATGATTTGGGAAGATAGTGTTGGTGACTGTGTCACACAGTCATATGTGGGAGCACAAGAAGGCTGTGAGCCTTGACAATAAAGACCTTGACTCTTCCTCTGACCCTTAGATTGATTTGCAAGCTCTGATGTGGAGGAGCACCTGGAGCCATTGACTTTGTCATCTGGGCCCCAAGAATGGCCTGTTGTCTCCTTCCCCACCTCGATTCTTCTCGGAGAGAGCTCTCCATTGGAGGAGGAAATAATGGTTGTGACAATCAAAAGTTATGTTTAAGGTGCTTTGGTATTTTCTCTTTATTTCTGAAATGCTTTATTTTTTCAGGGCGTGATTTTTTTTTTTCCTTTCGTGGCAAATGCCAAACAAAGGCCCATCAAGTAACCAACCTCAACCTACTGTTTCTCTTAGAAAAGATCTTCCTTACACTCCCACTTAAAAAAATTTTTTTAATGTTTTTATTTATGTGAGAGAGAGAGAGAGAGGGAGGGAGAGAGAGGGCCTGAGCAGGGGAGGGTCAGAGAGAGACACACACACAAATCTGAAGACAGGCTCCAGGCTCTGAGCTGTCAGCACAGAGCCTGACACGGGTCTGGAACCCACCGACGGCGAGATCATGACCTGAGCTGAAGCCCGATACTCCACCGACTGAGCCACCCAGGCACCCCTCTCCCACTTATTTTTAAAAATTAATATGGCATATGGGACATTTTATATTGAATGCTGAGGATATTGATTTTACTTATATACACATATAAACATATGGATTTCACATACATGCATATATATACATATTTTCATTTAGGTGACACTGTAACTTTCCACATAATTGAAAATTCTTTGAGAATATATTGTTAAGTTTTTATTTTAATCACCTGGGGGTGCTTGTCAGGACAAGTGCACTCCTTAATTGTGTATTTCATGCATCATCCCACTCACCTTGCCTCCTATAACCATCAGTTTGTTCTGTATAGTTAATAGTCTGTTTCTTGGTTTGTCTCCCTTTTTCCCCCTTTGCTCATTTGTTTTGTTTCTTAAATTACACGTATGAGTGAAATCACATGATATTTGTCTTTTTCAGACTCCAGTATTTTGCTTAGCATAATAGTCTCTAGCTCCATCCATGTCCTTGCAAATGGCAAGATTCATTCTTTTACTGGCTGAAAAATGTCCATTGTGTATATACTACTACTACTACTTCTTAATCTTCTCTCCTCTCCCTGCTTCTTCCTACTCCTCCTCCCTCCACCTCTCCCTTCTTCTGAGAGAGAGAGAGAGAGAGAAGGAGGAGACGGGTAGGAGAGAGAGGGAGTCCGAAGCACTCCATGTTCAGTATGGAGCCAACATGGGACTGGATCCCGTGACCCTGGAGTCATGACCTGAGCCGGAAACCAAGAATTGGGTTCTGAACCAACCAAGCCACTCAGGCACCCTACCATGTCCTCTTTATCCATTCACAAATCAGTGGACATGGGAGCTGCTTTCATATCTTGGCTATGGTAAATAATGCCATAAACATTGAGGTGCGTGTATCCCTTTGAATTAGTGTCTTTGTGTTTTTTGGGTAAAGAACCTGTAGTGGAATTATTGAATCATATGGTTATTTCTATTTCTGATTTTTTGAGGAACCTTCATACCTTTTCTACAGTGGCTGCACCAGTTTTCATTCCCACCAACAGAGCACGAGGGTTCCTTTTTCTCCACATCTTTACCAACACTTGTTGTTTCTTGTGTTGTTGATTTCAGCCATTCCGACAGACCTGAGGTGATATCTCATTACAGTTTTGGTTTGCATTTCCCTGATGATAAGTGATGATGAGCATCCTTCTATGTGTCTCTTGGCCATCTGTATGCTGTCCTTGGAGAAATGTCTGTTCAGGTGTTCTGTCCATTTTCAAGTTATATTTGTTTTTTGGGTGTTGAGTTTTACAAATTCTTTATAGATTTTGCCTACTAACCTTTTATCCGATATGCCGTTTGCAAATATCTTTTCCCATTCTGTAGGCTGCCTTTTAGTTTTGTTGATTGTTTCTTTGCTGTGCAGAAGGTTTCTCTTTTTGATGTAGTCCCAATAGTTTATTTTTGCTTTTGTTTCTCTTACCATAGGGTTCTTATCTAGAAAAAAAATTGCTACAGCAAATGTCAGAGAAATTACTGCCTGTGCTCTTTCCTAGGATTTTTATGGTTTCAGGTCTCACATTTAGGTCTTTAATCCATTTTGAATTTATTTTGTGTATGATGTAAGAAAGCAGTCCAGTTTCATTCTTCTGCAGGTAGCTGGACAGTTTTCCCAACACCATTTGCTGAAGAGACAGTCTTTTTCCCATTGGATATTCTTTCCTGCTTTGTTAAAGATTAATTGACTGTTCAGTTGTAGGTTCATTTCTGGATTTTCTATTCTGTTCTATTGATTTATATGTTTCTTTTCGTGCCAGTACCATACTGTTTTGATTACTACTGCTTTGTAATAAAATTTGATGTCAGAAATTATGGTGCCTCCACCTTCGCTCTTCTTTATCAAGATTGTTATGGCTATTCAGGGTCTTTTGTGGTTCCACACAGATTTTAGAATTGTTTGTTCTAGTTCTGTAAAAAACTGTTGGTATTTTTTTAATGTTTTTTTTTTTTTGAGAGTGAGGGAGGGGTAGAGAGAGAGAGGGAGAAAGAGAATCCCAAGCAGACTACAGAGCCTGATGCAGGGCTTGAATTCACAAACTGAGATCATGACCTGAGCCCAAATCAAGAGTTGGATGCTTTACTGACTGAGCCACTCAGGCACCCCACCTGAGTTGGTATTTTGATAGGGATTGCATTAAATGTGTAGATTGCTTTGACTAGTATAGACATTTCAACAATATTTGCTTTTCTAGTCCATGAGCATGGAACGTCTTTCCATTTCCTTTGTGTCTTTAATTTCTTTCATCAGTGTTTTGTAGTTTTCACAATATAGGTCTTTCACCTCTATAGTTAGGTTTATTCCTAGGTATCTTATTATTTTTGGTGTAATTGTAAATGGATTTGTTATATTCTCTTTCTGCTGCTTAATTTTTGATGTGTACACATGCAGCCAATTCTGTAGATTTTGTATCCTGCCACTTTACTGAATTTATCAGTTCTAGCAGTTTTTAGGCACAGTTTTTGGGTAGTCTATATATTGTATCATGCCATCTGTAAATATTGAAAGTTATACTTCTCCCTTACTGATTTGGATGCCTTTTATTTCTTCTTCTTGTCTGATTGCTGTGGCTAGGACTTCCGGTATTAGGTTGAGTCACAGTGGTGAGAGTAGATAATCTTGTCTTGTTCCTAACCTTAAGGGAAAGGCTATCAGCTTTTCCCTTCTGAGGATGATGTTAGTTGTGGGTTTTCATATATGGCCTTTATTATGTTGAGGTATATTCTTTAACACTACGCTGGTGACAGGTTTTTTTGTTTTTTAACCTGTATTTATTTTTGACCGAAAGAGAGAGACAGAGTTCGAGTGGGGGAAGGGCAGAAAGAGAGGGAGACACAGAGTCTGTAGCAGGCTTCAGGCTCTCAGCCATCAGCACAGAGGCTGTTATGGGGCTCGAACTCACAGAGTACGGGATTGTAACCTAACCTAAACTGGATCCTTAAGCTACTGAGCTACCTAGGCACCCTTGGTGAGAGTTTTTATCATGAATGTATGTTGTACATTCAAGTGCTTTTTCTGCATCTATTGAAATGGTCATATGGTTCTTTTTATTTTTTAAAATTTATTTGTGAGAGAGAGAGCGTTTGAGCCCAGTGTGGGCCTCAGATTCTCAAATTGCGAGGTCATGACCTGATCCAAAGTTGGATGCTCAACCAGCTGAGCCACCCAGCACCCTGAAGTGGTCATATGGTTCTTATCCTTTCTCTTATTGATGTGATCTGTTACGTTGATTGATTTGCAAATATTTAATCACACTTGCAACCCAGGAATAAATCTCAGTTCATTATGGTGAATGATATTTTTAATGTATTACTGTGTTCTGTTTGTGTAAGATTAAAATTGGCAGAGTAAAAAAGTTACAATGCCAAGAGACTGGGAAAAGAGAATAGAGCACCCTTTATTACAGAGTCAGAGATGAACGTGAAAGGCCTCGGGTGGGAGCGCTCTCGGGTGAGGTTCCCGGGTCCAGACAGGATGGGCCAGGGAAGTCACGCAGGAGAACTAAGGACTAGGCTTTTTATGGGACAGCGCCTCTGATGTGTTTCCGGGGGCCGAGGACCCATGTAAGGCGGGCAGATGCGGCCGGAGCAGATGACGTGTTTCCTGGGAGCCAGCAGGGGACGGCCAGGGCCAATGACGTGTTTCCAGCAGCAACAGGCAGCCAGCAGCTGGGTGCTCCTCTCCCCGAGCCCGCCAGACCTGTCCGTTTGCTAGTGTTTTGTTGAGGATTTTTCCATGTATGGTCATCAGAGATAGTGGCTTGTAGTTCTCTTTGTGTTGTCTTTATCTGCTTTTGGTTTGAGGGTAATGATGACCTCATGGAATGAATTTGGATTTTACCTCTTCAGACTTTTGGAATAGTTTGAGAAAAATAGGCATTCACTCTTATTTAAATGTTAGGTAGAATTTGTTATGCCCAAGATTTCAATATCGTCCCCCAAAACCAGAGACCGCCAGGGAGACCGAGTCATGCATGCAAAAGCAAAGGGCAGTTTTATTACGGGCTTAGGCTGGCCGGGCCTAAATTCGGGCTCACAGACCTCACCAGCACAGTGGATCCGCGCTGAGAGCCCCGAACAAAGGGGCGGGGGGGGGGGGGGG